>NW_024039565.1:175000-560510 GCF_016077235.1 Cyprinodon tularosa | reverse complement strand
TGCTGACCGGGTCTCTGTTAGTGGGACGGTGGACGAGTCGTCTCACTGCCCGCTAACCGTGTCTCTGTTAGTGGGACGGTGGACGAGTCGTCTCACTCCCTGCTAACCGGGTCTCTGTTAGTGGGACGGTGAATCGTAGCTTTCCTCAGCACGGATGTTTCTCTCCAGGTTATCCCGCTACCAGCAGTTTAAAGACTTCCAGAGGCGGATCCTGGTGGCCACTAATCTGTTCGGCCGAGGCATGGACATCGAGAGGGTCAACATTGTCTTCAACTATGACATGCCCGAGGACTCGGACACGTACCTTCACAGAGTCAGTGCACGCTGTGCTTGTTCTAGGTGGAGAATCTTCCTGATGGGGCTCGTCTGGATGAACTGATCTGATTCTGGGTTCCTGCGGTTTTTCTCTTTACATCAGGTAGCGCGTGCCGGAAGGTTTGGGACCAAAGGCCTCGCCATCACTTTTGTCTCAGATGAAACAGACGCCAAGACTCTGAATGAAGTCCAAGACCGCTTCGAGGTCAATGTAGCTGAGCTGCCTGAGGAGATCGATATCTCCTCCTACAGTAAGTTTCATCATCCTCACACGTTTGCTAAAGTTCATTCAAAACCAAGACGCTTGAAATGAACGGCGGCAGTTATTTTCCGAATATTACCTCTAAATGAAATCAGTTTCTGACTGTTTTATTTGGCTGAAGTTTTTCTCCTGAGAAAATGGGATCCTAATTCTATTCAGTTTATTTCTATAGCGTCAATTCACATCATGTCATCTCAGGTCACTTTATAGAGACAAATCAACCAGATCATCCAGTCAGATTGATCCAAAAGAGAAACAGGACTACACTGGAAAACAGGCCAAGCTCCAACATCTAGAAACAAAGGTGTTGATGGCAGCAGCACAGCTGATATTTCTCTCCAGGATGGAGTCACAGCCAAACAGGAACAGACCAGATGAAGCTACTATGAGAAAAAGCAGAGAGAGCAGAACGTTAGAGATTGAACTAACAGATTCTGCAGTGGGAGAATAGAGATAGAATGAAGCAGAATGATGAAAAAGGGGGTCCCTATGTCCTCCAGCAGTCTAAGCCTTTAGCAGCAGAACTATAGAGATAGATCAGGATAACCTGAGCCACTCTAACTAGAAGATTTATCAAAAAGGAAAGTTTTAAGCCTAGCCTTAAAAGTAGACAGGGTGTCTGCCTCACGGAGTAAATATTGTTTAAGTGTTATCACCTTAGTCTCGACACGACTGGAGTTAAATTGAATTCAGTTTATGTGATGAGCACCAGTTCAGGACACGTCCTCTCAGTTTAGTAAGGCAGGGTTGGATATTTAGAGACTAAAGAAGTGATTTTGATCAATCAGCTGTTTATCTTGGTTAAATCATCTATTGATGAAGCAATATATGCATGTTTTTACTCATTAACCTTTAGGATTTTTAATCTTCTTTCCTTTATTTCTTTGCAGTTGAACAGTCCAGATGAGTCTGCGCTCTCCTACCAGTGGAGACTGATCGTCTATTGTTGCTCCATTGTTGGCAAAAGGGGAAAAAAGAAGAAAATCTGCATTTGTTTAAATTCCTCTCCCAACATAAAAGTAGTCCATTTCAAAAGGCATCTTTTTATTTTCCTCATGTCTTTGCAAAATGCTTGTTTTAGAGTTTTCCTTGTTGAAACCATATTTTCAAAATGTTGTTTTGGTTAAATAAATACATTTTTTTTGTAACTTACTTTTTTGGTGTTTAATTCAGCGTTGCTTAATCATCAATTTTTAAAATGTTTTAGGATGTTTTTGAAAGGCCATAAACAGGCAGTAGCTGACAATGACCAGCAGAGGGCGCCATTGCAGTTTAGGATGGACAAGCAAAATGGGGAAAAATGGGTAGCAAACATTTGGATCAAACAGGAATACAGTTTCCTAAAACAATCAGATGAGAATTTAAAATCATGTATCTTGAATACTTTGAAGTACATAAGATTTATACATGTTCCTGTTTGGCTGTGACTCCATCCTGGAGAGAAATATCAGCTGTGCTGCTGCCATCAACACCTTTGTTTCTAGATGTTGGAGCTTGGCCTGTTTTCCAGTGTAGTCCTGTTTCTCTGACTGTGACTAACTGGATGTGCTCTCTTCATCCTCTGACATGGGAGCTGGCTCGGAGCTAGTGTTCTCACGATACTAAACTTTTCAACTCGATATCGATACTAAGTAAAATATTCTATACTCGATACCCTTTTCGATACCACAAGAATAAAAAGAAAGACTCTAAAATTCAACAGAAATATTTTCATTACTAAAAAAAAATACAAGAAATAAATAAAAAAACAATAATATTTTGAGGTTGTATGCTGTGCACAATATTAAGCAAGTTTAATAAAAAACTTACAAAATTAAAATGAAGTGTTCCTTCCTTGGCTATGTTTTCAGGATTCTGATGAAGGTTCTCAGTCATCCAAGTCATAGTGATTCCGTAAAAATTCAAAAATATCCACTGGACTTGGTTTTCAAAATTTGAAGAATTAAGAGAAGAATTAAACGCAAAAACATCTCAATCCCTTATGTTGCTGGAGTGTCTGAAAAGCTCAAGATGATTTTCTCCAAACACAAGATCCCAGTACATTTCAAGCCAAACCAAACCCTTAAACAGAGGCTAGTGCATCCGAAAGATAAAACCCCCAGACCGAATATGAGCGGAGTGGTATATGCTGTTCAGTGCAGTGAGGAATGCTCTGATCTTTATATTGGAGAAACAAAACAACCTCTCCACAGACGCATGGCCCAACACAGAAGAGCGGCCGCCTCTGGACAAGACTCCGCAGTACACCTACACCTTGTGGACAAAGGACATTCTTTTGAGGACCAGAATGTCCATATTCTGGATAAAGAAAATAGGTGGTTTGAGAGGGGCGTGAAGGAAGCCATCTATGTTAAGAGAGAAAAACCAACTTTAAACAGAGGTGGTGGACTCAGATTCCAGCTTCCAAAAACATACAATTCAATCATAGACATGATCCCTTCCAGATATCACCAAACCCCCCACCGCATCACAGAGGAACGAGGGACCTACCCGCTCCAGCCGGTGAACGATACCTCCTTAACGACCAACCCTTAACAATCATAGACAGGTTTCAGGTATTACAGGAGACAATCCCCCCCTTAATGACAATCCCCCCTTTATCGACCAACCCCTAGAATCATAGACCGTTTCAGATATTACAGGCTAACGATGGAACTAACGACCCATTCATCGGTTACCATTGCATGTTTCCAAGCAATACGAGGCCTTGTCCATATAAGACTCAAACTCACTGCGGATCCAGACATTAGAATTGAGAAAGCTGCCTGGAGAGGTGGAGAAACGTCTTCAAATCTTGAAAACCAAGTCCAGTGGATATTTTTTGAATTTTTACGGAATGTTTTCAGGATGTTTTTCAGTCTGAAACAGAAAAATGCACAGAATTATTCAATCACACAGTGTTCAGAAAGTGCATTTTCCACTATTCTGCACTTTAGATGGTGGCTACTTTTGAAAATGAGTATTTTATCCGGATACAATGTTTCAGTATCAATACTTTTTTGAGTATCGATACTTTTGACAACCCTACTCGGAGCTCGTCTGCCTGGCTGTGTGTTTCCTGGACGGGGCCGCCTGTGGAGCTGGTTGACAGTTGCCTTTTGTATCTATGCTTCTTTTTCTATGTCTGCTTCTGTCTCCTTGAACCCCAGTGGGCCTCAGCAGATGGCCGCTCACACTGAGCCTGGTTCTGCTGGAGGTTTCTTCCTGTTCAAAGGGAGTTTTTCCTCTCCACTGTCGCTACAAGCATGCTTAGTGTGAGGGATTGCTGAAGAGTCGATGCAATCAGCTGGTTTTCCTTAGATAGAAAACTTTGAATCAATCTGACTGGATGATCTGGTGAACTGGAAAGTGACCTGAGATGACATGATGTGAATTGGAGCTATAGAAATAAACTGAATAGAATTGACATTCTGAGCTAATTTGCTGATGGTTCGGTTTAGAGCTAAGGTCTGAATTAGGCTTAGCTCAGGTGAGGTTTACCTGAGGTTTACACCACAGAGAAGAACGGCTGTGATTGAAGAATGAAGATGAATTATTTAATCTCACTTCAAATCAAGATTATTATTTATATTATTTATATTCCCTCTTCTTCTGAGTTTTAAGGTTTGTTGTTATAAGGTAATATGAAAATGTTAACGCAAATGCAACATCATAGATTAGGCCATTCAGGACAGAGGTGGTCCTGCACCAGTTGGTCTGAGGGGGGGGGGTTAGATATGTGGCTTTTCTTCTCTATTTAATTCTCCCTAATCTTTAATCGCGACGTGTAAAACTGGAGGATGTGGAACTAGTCGTCTCCATCCCTTCTGTTTCTTTTTTTCCGTTCATCAAACTGCTCTGACGTCCGTCTCCTTCCCTGATAAACCTCGTCACACATCAGGGCACTTTGGACGTGGCTTTATTCAGATCACGCTCCTGTCTCCCATCACCCAGGGTGTCCTGATTAGACCCCACCGGCGCTCAGCAGTCACTGGGACTCAGAAGAACCTCTGACAGGCGAGAAAGCAGCTTTTCCAGGTAGAGGAGCTGCTCTGCCTGAAGACATGTAAGCCTAATTATCCCACTTGGCTCGGAGGGGGGGGGGGGGGGGTTATCCACGGGGCTGTCCCTAAATGCTTCATTCTCCTTTGAAGAGGGTTGGTTTAAAAAGCACTAATATCCATCAGGAGCTCGTTTACGGATAAACAATCAGGAGAGGCAAGGGTTAAAGTTTGGGGTGTTGTTTTTTTCAGCTTTTTTAGATCAAGTCTGCTGAAGAATTGCATCAGAAAAGCTTGATACTCGAAAACAATCCCTAAAATCTGTAAAGACGTTTTTACTCTCCTTTGACCTGGATTTTGGTTTTTGTTAAAAAAGGTCGATGCGTAAAATAGGAGATGTTTATAACATAACCACTATGCTGTTTTCTTTTCTTGTATAACTATATTAAATTATAAAGGTAACAAACTGTTTGGTAGAACAGTTTTTATTTCATTGTTAATATTATTTCAAAACTCCACTGGTTAAAAATGATAAATAAATAATTAAAATGCTGTTTTTTTTTGGTGTGGAGAAAATTAGTAAATAAAAGGGGCGTCGCCTCGACCGCAGAGGAAGATGGACGCTGTCAGATCTGTGCAGCGGGAGATTTTATTTTGGTTGAATGTTAAGAACTAGTTAAAAAGAGTAAAGATAAAACAGCAGTGAAAGTTTGTCCCAGCGCCGTAGGAAAGGCATTTAGAAACCTGAGTGGAGTTTGCACCCAGAGGACGGTGCAGGAAGACGCCACCGAAGGGAATCTGGGGAAATTCGGACACGTTTTGGGGATTTTTGGTGGTACTGCCCTTTATTCTTATCTATTTTGTGTTGGATTTTTATTTTGTAACAGGACTTTGTTTTGAGTTCAGAGGATATGGGACTCCTTTGTGGACATTATTAAAAATAAAAAGAAGTTTGGATTTTCAGTTTTTTAGGTTTTTTTGCTGATATAGATTAAGTGTTTTGAGTCTAACTTATAAATAGGTTATGAAGGATTTTTGGTTATTGATCAGTTTATACTGAAACCAGGCCCCGGATAAAGAGGAAGAAAATGGATGAATGGATGGATGCATTTAATCTGTTTTGAAACACATGAAAAAACATCATCAACTCCTCGTTAGAAGAGGAGGGATGCAGTCAGTTCTGCCAGTAAACACTGAGGGATGCCAATAACAACAAGCTGCCTTTTCTGGACTGTTTGGAGAGCAGGGAAGGAGATGGACACCTGAACATTAAAGTCTATAGGAAATCCTTATTCAGCTCATTAGTCCATCCTTTGTTCTGTTCCCCTTATATACTCCACCTCTGCAGTCACTCACTGCTGGTTTGTTGTTTAGTTGCTTCTTCATCTTTCCTCTCATGTGGGAAGATTTATTTATTTGTTTATTTATTATTTAATCAGGACAGATCACATTAATGAACAATCTTATGCTTCTGTACAGATTGTAAATGAGCCAGATTATAGCATAGTTACTAATTTACATCTGAGGCAGGAAGACAAAACAACACAAGATCACATAATAAAATATCAGTCAAACAGACACACGTTCAGACGATGACATCACAACAATAAAAGTAGTGAGTGCATGACTGGGAGCTTATAAGAAACTGTTTAAGATGCTTTTTAAATGTGCAATAAGTGGGACATTCCCTGATGTTTGTTCCAGAAGTGACCCCCCCCCCTCTGACTGATAGAACGCTTTGTCCAAAGGTTGTTCTTCTGTGGGGGGTCTCTAGGTCTCCTCTGGAGGCTCTGGTGCAAATACGTCGGCCAGGTCTGATGTAGGTGGAAAGTGGAGGCGGGGCTAATCCATTCACAACTTTGTAAATTAAACAACTTTTTTAAAAATGTATAAAATTGTCAAATTAAGCATATTATATTTTTCCAAAATATTACACTGATGGAACAACAGAAGCCTTTGATCAAAGATTTTTTGAATATTTCTATTGGTTGTAAAGTTGTGTCTGAGCAGGTTGTGATGCAGTAAGTCTATGTGAGAAAATCTCTCATTGAGTTTAGAAACATTTTAGCAGAACTGATGTCATCGATGATCTGATCTGCTTTAAGTTACGTATATTAAATTTAATTGTGTTTTCACTGAGTTTGATGTGTTTTTTAAATGAAAGTGTTGTTTCCAGTGTGACCCGAGGTACTTGGACTATATATATATATATATATATATATATATATATATATATTTGTGTGTGTTTGAGCTAGATGTGAAAAAAGGAGTTGTGTTACCTACCAACTGTGGGACCTTTATGTGGAAAGAGCCAGATGTGTTTTATAGTGGATTGTAATGGCTTTGTCCTCTGTGAAATGACACTGAAAAAGAAGATCTATTTTTATCTTTCTGCTTGTGGGCAGGCATGGGATTGCTTTTATTCAACAGTATATTATCAGCCTTGTGGGTTTTAAGATGAGTCTGCACAGTTTTTAATGGTTTTAAAAGATAGAGAAGTTGTGATTTAAATTTATAGGTCTGACGATTCTTCAGTAAAGCTTTAAAATAGACGAGAACAGGATTTAAATTCCTGGTCTAACCCAGCGTTTAATCTGTTGGCTTCATCTGGGATGTGTGGGATAAACTGAGGTCTTCTATTTGCACACCTGTCACCTCCATACATTTTTTTTTTATCCATTTTGTATCTTTATATTTTCTTCATTAAGCTTTTCATTTAAACACGCTGCTGCACCCCATCAGGTTATAACTGTAGTGATACAGGGATAGCTGCAATGAACAGTGATGGAAACAATATGGAAACATGGAATACTCAATGGATCATTATTTATACCTAAAAGTAATACATTTGCGGAAATTTAATGAATTTAGAGTTAATCAGTGAAAAAATAAAAACAATATTTGTTGCGATAGGTCCCAGGAGCGGCCATTTTGCCCAAATATAGTAGCGAATAGAGGGAGGATTTGCCATCAAACTTCTGGCCAGAGAAAAAACCCGTAATATGTAGCCAACATTTGGAAGAAGAATGTTTTCAAGATGACTTGGATAATAGCGCGTTGTGACAAACACCAGATACAGCACTGGGACTTGATCAACAGCCGATACCGAGAACTTTTCCTAAATGCAGAGAATGTGGTAAAAGTTCACCAGGATTCAGGAGTTGATGGTGACGCTGACATCCGCACTGATCAGGAAAGCTGTGTAGCTCTTCAGCTTAGCAGTAGCAGTACCATTGCATTCGTTTTTTAACATCTGCCTGTGCCTTGCTGAGCTCATCACCTCATTGCACCGCGGGGGAAACACCGAACTGCTTCAGGGAAATCTAAAAGCAGGTGTGCTGATAGTAAAGCAGAATAAAACCTAAGGTATAAAGTTACACCTTGCTACCTTTATACCTTAGCTACCCAAAGTTTCAGTATTAGATTTTCTTTCCCCTTGGAAATAGGCCCTGCTGATGTTGATTAAAAACTCTTATTTAGTTCCCACGCACCCCAGCAGTTATCTGTTATTGTGGATCTATAAATGAAGCATTTATACGGCTGATTGTGCTCCCAGGAGAGAAATGTCTTTGTGCCGAGTTACAGTTGGCTTTTCCAGCCTGCCTGTTAGCTGCCTTAGTGAGACAGAGCTGAGTAATAGAGGAGAGGTTGGATTTGGACACTGAGCAGCCCCCCCCCCACTGTGCTGAATAAAAACACTAAACTGTAAAGAATCCAACCTCAGCTGGAGCTCCATAAAAAGTTTGAGCTTTTTATTTATAATTTGGAAATCTCAATCTGAGAGCAAAGCCAGGAGAGATGGCAGAGAGTCAATCTGGTCGGATTTATTCTCATAATTATTCATACCCCCGACAGAGAAAGATTTAAAGTGATTCATTTCTTAAATAAAATAAAATAAAAGGAAGACATTTACTTTATGTGTTTTTATCCAGATTTGATTGAAAATGTCTCTTAAGAATAAGAAACTATTTTAAGAATATGTTTCTTTTTTTCAGACAATTGGAAATAAACCAATAGGAAGCTGTAAGTGGATAGCACCTTCCTCCAGCAGCTGCTTAGTAACCAAGCTTTTACTATCTCTGACTTATCTACTCAAAAAAAAAATCCAACTTTTTTTTTAGCCTTTTTCTACTTAATCTTAAAAATCACCTTTAAAGTCGTTTTGAAAATCCAGTTGAGATCTCAGATTGTATTTATCATAATACAATAATATCATTTTATCTAAATTAGTATGAAATAAGTTGAAACATATTTGATCTACGGTGGCTTTAGTGGCTCATTATGTCAGGCAGAGCTGTCATGAAAAAAACATTGTTAATACATTTTTAGGCTGATTTCTATTCTATTCAGTTTATTTCTATAGCTCCAATTCCCATCATGTCATCTCAGGTCACTTTCCAGTTCACCAGATCATCCAGTCAGATTGATTCAAAGTTTTCTATCTAAGGAAAACCAGCTGATTGCATCGACTCATTGACTCTTCAGCAATCCCTCACACTAAGCATGCTTGTAGCGACAGTGGAGAGGAAAAACTCCCTTTGAACAGGAAGAAACCTCCAGCAGAACCAGGCTCAGTGTGAGCGGCCATCTGCTGAGGCCCACTGGGGTTCAAGGAGACAGAAGCAGACATAGAAAAAGAAGCATAGATACAAAAGGCAACTGTATGTCTTGAATGTGCCTTTGACCAGATATAGAGGAAGTCGACCTCCTGCTGTCGATTTCCTAATTTAAGTGAAGTCGTGCAAAACTGAGGAAGTGCCAAACATACGATAATGACCTTTATTTAGCTTCTAATAAATGACTCTTAGATTAACATTGCAACTCAATTAGGAATGAAACGTACTTAAGAGGAAGAAAATGGAACTTCATTTGATACCAAATTATTAGTTTTGCCATATTGGCAATCAGGACTCGATGTTAACCATCGCCCGATCGCCCGGGGCAAGCAGTTTTTATTTGCATTTGCCCGCCAGGCAAGTGCAATGATCGCAAAAAAAATTATTTATCGCTCATTACTTTAAAATCCCCGACATTCGCTGAAAACGACCCACAAGCGTAGCCGGCGCCAGTTTTGTTGTTTTGTACACATTCTCGCGTGATTTGAAAAAGTCGCCTGATTTTCCGCCAGATGCCGTGATTTTTGTCCACCTAGTGGTAATTTTGATGTAGTTACCAAAACGACAAGCTAGAAAGCGCCATCATGTGGCAGTCTTCTGTACAGTGATGCAGGTCATACATTAAAAAATTTTCTTAAATTATTTTCTCTTAGACATTGGAGAGGAGCATTTAAATGTTATAGAGCTAAACATGTTAACCCTTTAAAGCCCGATCCAAGAATAAAACAAAACATAAAATTACTTTTTTATGGTTTAAAGTCCTTATTTGGCCTTTTAACAAAATATGTAAAAGGAAAAAACAGAAATACATTTTTGATATTAATAATTTCTTACTATGCGATAAGTCAAGATTATTTTTTGTGTAGTCTTCTACTGGCTGTTATCAGGTATATCTGATTGTGTACAATAGGATTTTGAGCAAAGTTTTTACCATTAAATTATGCAAAAGGTGTCAGACGCAAAACATTTCAGAAACCGTATGTATCAAATATGATACATTTGGCATTATAGGGTTAGATTGGTGACCTGTTATGTTATTATTATTGTCTTGTTGCTGCATTTATTTTGTCAGGGGAAACTAATCCTGAGTCAGTTAAAGTCAGGGAATTCTGAAATGATGTCAGACTGTGGAAACCCTGAATAAAATAACTATTTATAATGATTCTCTAGAAAAGTCAAATTATATTAATAGTATTATCTTGTATAAATAGACCGTCACTCTAAAATAAAAGTTATTCATCTGTGACATTGACTTCTGTCTGTGATTTATCTTAAGTTTTTAACCTGTCAGTTTTTTTTAGATTTTTAACATTACAATTTATATTTTTCCAAGCACACAACAGTTTAAAGCAAAGTTTAGTTTGAAAAGAATGTGCAGTAAGGATTGAAAAGCATGTTAACACGGTAATGTAGGCTTGAGTTCACTATCTGAGGCATGCAGATACACACCAGGAACCTGGAAACTTAAAAAATACTGAATTACAAAAAACATTAAAAAAACAAACATGTTTCATTGATATATATATGCAAAAATGAATTTTAGGAACTATATTTATCAAACATTAAACTGGGCAAGTAAAAATTGTTTCTGGGCAAATGAAATGTGAAAGAAAAATCCTTAACGTCACCCCCTGGCTATGCTAATAAATCTCCTCATCCTGAAGGAGCATTGCTTTCAAGTTTAAAAAAAAGGCACGATTTTCACTATTGACGAGCGTTTCCAAGAATATTGCCATATAATCATGAAAATGAAAGTTTCGAGCATGTTCCCTAGTTTAACTGCAGGCTTCTGCTTTCCTTCTACAAGAACTGTTCATCTTTTGCATAAAATTTTAGTTTTTTTTCCATATTCAAGGTTTTTTAGGCTTAAAAGGGAAGCAGTTCCTAATGTGCTGATCTTGTTTTCTTGCATTAAATGTGTCCTCCGCTATGCAGGCGTGTGGAGCGCATGAGAGCAGTAGTTTAAAGGCAAAACAGGCGGCGCTTTGAATTGTTTTTGACTTCATCATCTGCAGAGCTTTCTCACATCTTTGACCTGAACATCAGAGGCATTGCTGAGGCAATCTGTCACTGCATGGACAGGTTAGTGCTCTGGGGTTTTGTAATAAAACAATCCTCCCACCGTCACCTCAGACTCTCCCCTTCTCCAATTCTTATTCTGTCTCTCTGGAGTTCTGTAATGAAACGAATGTCTCTTCAGGATGTGGGTCAGTCCGCCTCTATTCCCTTCACAGCCCTCCGCCGTTCTCTGCAGCCTGGCTGAGATGGACTGCTCCATCACTGTCACCAGGTGCCCAGATTGGACGCCAAGGCTGCTAATAAAGACGAGGAGCACGTTTCACAGCCTTCTAAATGCTGTTGACCTACCTGACTTATGATGGATGCGTGTTTGCTCTGCTGTGTCTGCAGGTGTGTCACTGTAAATTTGAATCCGTGTTGAGCTAACATAAACATAACCTCTTACTGTTAAACTTGGTTTTTAATCTCAACAAGTTGCTTTACTGAAACACGTTGGGATCAAATTCACTTTAGACTTAGACAAACTTTATTGTCATTTTGTACACAAAGTTTATCCAAAATAGCAATTTAATTTACTGTACAAAGTGATCAAAGGTCTTCTGATACATTACTAAAAAATTACTGAGAAGTTTTTTACCTTTGAGGAGTCAAAAGTAACCAGTCTATTCCTGGTTGTCTGATATGTTTAATTATTCAGCATTTTTTGTAGCCCCTCCCTGCATATCCATCCTAACAATACATCTAGCACCCCCCCCTCTTAACTGCTTCAACTGCTAAATACAGGAATCACTAATAAAATAGTCATCCCATCTAAAGGCTGATGGTTGACAGTGGTATCATATCTGTAAGAGCAGGAAACCTTAAATTATAGGAAAGAATTATTTTGGTTGTTTTCATTTCTTTAAAGTCAGAATATTTTAAAGTGTAGTATATATATAGTTGACTTTTAGAATCACAGCTGTAGAAATGATCTACAACCATAGAGTGGAACTAAAAATAGAAAGATGAGTGAAATCTGATTGTAATAGTGCCACGAAGACAGACAGACGGACAGACAGGGGATCATAGATCTGTCATGATCTTGACACTTGCTTGATTTCTCATTTCATTATCCTGCTTAGCTCCGCCCAAACTCTCATTACTGCTCATCGCATCCACCTGTTCTAACGTCTATTTAAATGTCTTCCTTCCAGCCATCAGTGATTCAGAGATCAGATTATTCTGGAGCTTTAAGAGTTTTCTAGCCTTTCTGTTCCGATTGCCTGATCATGACCTGGTTTTTCTGCTGACCTTTGAACCCACCTGTCCCTGTTCTGATCTGTCTGTGGACTGTACCTGGATCTGTCTCTGTCATGTTTAGGTTTACAGACTCTGAATAGGAGCAATCACAGAGGCAAGAATCAGTTAAAGGGTTTTATTGAAGGTTAGAGGCTGTACAGAGTAAAGTCCGGCAGGCAGGGTTTTCTGGAAGAGGTTGGGTGAAAGGTGAGCAACAGTTCGGTGCTGGTTGAAGAGTGAGGGATGTTTGTGACTCACAGAGAGGGCAGCTTGGTGTCTGTCTTGGGAGGATGGTGACCAGTGGTCCAGGCGAGTGGTGCAGGTCCGGTGGGTGAGATCTGACGGTGGACTGAAACTCTTTTTGAAGAGTTTCAGTCTGGCTTTAGAGCTCATCATAGCACTGAAACAGCTCTGGTGAAAGTCACTAATGATATTCTCATGGCCTCAGATAATGGACTTGTATCTGTGCTCGTCCTGTTGGATCTTAGTGCTGCATTTGATACAGTTGACCATAATATTCTTTTAGAAAGACTGAGATTGAATATTTTGTTGGAATTAAAGGAACAGCACTAGACTGGTTTAAATCTGATCTATCTGATCGAATTCAGTTTGTTCATGTTAATGATAGATCTTCAACACGCTCAAAGGTTACCTGTGGAGTACCACAGGGATCAGTGCTAGGACCAATTCTCTTTACTTTATACATGCTCCCAATTGGTAGAATTATTAGACAGCATGGGATTAATTTCCACTGTTATGCTGATGATACCCAGCTATATCTGTCTATAATCCAGATGAAGCTAACCCATTACATAGATTACAGGCATGTCTTGAAGACATAAAAACCTGGATGACTCTTAACTTTCTGCTTCTGAATGCAGACAAAACAGAAGTTATAGTCTTTGGACCAGAGTCTCTGAAAAAAAAACTGATTAGCCAGTCACTTCATTTGGATGGGATTAAACTGATTTCAGATAATAAAGTAAAAAATCTTAGTGTTGTTTTTGATCAGGACCTGTCATTTAGGTCCCATATCAAGGAGGTTTCTAGAATTTCCTTCTTTCATCTGAGGAACATTACAAAAATGAGCAATCTCCTGTCCAGGGGTGATGCTAAGAAACTAGTCCATGCATTTGTTACTTCAAGGCTGGACTATTGTAATTCTTTACTATCAGGAAGTCCACAAACTGTAGTTAAAAGCCTTCAGCTGATCCAAAATGCTGCAGCCAGAGTTCTGATGAAAATGAAAAAGAGAGATCACATCTCTCCTATCCTGGCTTCTCTTCATTGGCTTCCTGTTAAATCCAGAATAGAATTTAAAATCCTCCTTCTCACATATAAAGCCTTAAATGGCCAAGCTCCATCTGATATCAGAGATCTGATTGTTCCTGATGTTCCTAACAGAGCACTTCGCTCTCAATCTGCAGGTTTACTAGTGGTTCCTAGAATTTCTAAAAGTAGAATGGGAGGCAGATCTTTTAGTTCTCAGGCTCCTCTCCTGTGGAACCAACTACCAGTTTTAGTCCGTGAGGCAGACACCCTGTCTACTTTTAAGGCTAGGCTTAAAACTTTCCTTTTTGATAAAGCTTCTAGTTAGAGTGGCTCAGGTTATCCTGATCTATCTCTATAGTTCTGCTGCTATAGGCTTAGACTGCTGGAGGACATAGGGACCCCTTTTTCATCATTCTGCTTCATTCTATCTCTATTCTCCCACTCTGCAGAATCTGTTAGTTCAATCTCTAACGTTCTGCTCTCTCTGCTTTTTCTCATAGTACACTGAAAAAAATAATGCAACTGCTTTTGGCATTTACTTAATCATTTTTAGTTACTTTTAACTCAATTGTTTTAATGTCCTACCCAGCTAATATGAAACAATTGTATTAAAGTACCTAAATATGATTAAATAAATGCCAAAAACGGTTGCATTATTTTTCTCATAGTAGCTTCATCTGGTCTGTTCCTGTTTGGCTGTGACTCCATCCTGGAGAGAAATATCAGCTGTGCTGCTGCCATCAACACCTTTGTTTCTAGATGTTGGAGATCGGCCTGTTTTCCAGTGTAGTCCTGTTTCTCTGACTGTGACTAACTGGATGTGCTCTCTTCATCCTCTGACATGGGAGCTGGCTCGGAGCTCGTCTGCCTGGCTGTGTGTTTCCTGGACGGGGGGGGGGGCGCCTGTGGAGCTGGTTACATCTATGCTTCTTTTTCTATGTCTGCTTCTGTCTCCTTGAACCCCAGTGGGCCTCAGCAGATGGCCGCTCACACTGAGCCTGGTTCTGCTGGAGGTTTCTTCCTGTTCAAAGGGAGTTTTTCCTCTCCACTGTCGCTACAAGCATGCTTAGTGTGAGGGATTGCTGAAGAGTCGATGAGTCGATGCAATCAGCTGGTTTTCCTTAGATAGAAAACTTTGAATCAATCTGACTGGATGATCTGCTGAACTGGAAAGTGACCTGAGATGACATGATGTGAATTGGAGCTATAGAAATAAACTGAATTGAATTTGACAGGCAGGCGAGCTCAGGCAGGAGGGCTTTAATAGTTCAGAGACCCGTAGCCTCGCTGGTTCCTTGAGGCTGACTGAAACGCCTGTGACAGGAGTCCAGAGCGAAGAGGTTTCTGCGGAGTGGTTTCAGGCTTGGGATCCTGGGTTCTAAGAGAAGGAGCAAGAAAGTACAGGGTTAGGTTTTGGCAAAGGCTTGGTAAAGGATCAGTTGTACCACGCTGGAGCATTAACGAACTGACGCCCTCCTGCCGGTTCCAGCTCCTTAAGAAAGGTGGAAATCAGTTTGATGAAGAGCAGCTGCACGTCCAGCCCTGCTGAGAGAAATCTCGTGATTTTTCTCTCTGGATAATCCTTCCTTCCATCTTCTGCTCAGATCTGATCTTGTGTCAGTTCTGTTGGGAACCGCTGTGTCTGGTCAGCTGAACGGCATCCGCATCGTTCTCTGGGCTCGGACTGTACTCTAAAACAGTTTCCTGCCTCAGACATGCTAGCCGCTGCTACTCCCGTCTGTCAGTGTTTTGATAAACGCTTTTTGAATGATCTGACAGTCTGTCTTGCCTGAGTACTGGATCCTCAGTTCTGAGTCGTGACAAGATCAGATCGGTGATTTTGATAACTCTTTTGTTACTGCGGAATTACTTATTGATCAATTCTTTATGAAATTTTGTGTCTAAAGCTGATTGAACAAATATTTCTGCAGGCCCAGAGAGCAAACAGCAGGCTGTCAATGCTTTGCCTGACTGGCAAACTCGTTCTCCACCACTGACACAAAGGAGACAACCAGGCAACCAAACTGCTGCACAATGTTCCTCCTCTGTGTTTGTGAGGCGCAGCTACACAGGAGCCAGAAAGACTGAGAATGGCATCAGCCTTTCTCATCTGCTCCCCAGCATCACAATGCTATCTTTGCTCATTATGTTTCCTTTGTGTCCCTGTCCAACTGCCAAAGGGGCCGAGGCTCCCATTGTTCAAGGCTCTGTCTATCAAGGAACGCTGCAGGCTTATCAAAACGAACATTTCCATAACATTGGAGCCATCGGCAGCTCAGATGTGAAATAGAGGAAAATCCAAGGTGAAGTGAGCAGAGACCACAATGCAGCTCCACGTAATAGTTTCCTGGCATTTCTAGAGCAACAGATAATAGAAGGCAAATGGCTTTCCTGCTCCACTGAATGTGTTTGTTTACATACAGAAACTGTTTAAACTAATAAATCCTTCATTTTCTTCATCTCCTGCATATCATTGAAGGGGGTTGCATTTAAGGGGTTCTCCCTAGTGTTGCTTTCGCATCACAAAACAGAGTTTACCTAAAAGAACAAGAAAGTCGTAACATTCCATTCTATTCAGTTTATTTCTATAGCTCCAATTCACATCATGTCATCTCAGGTCACTTTCCAGTTCACCAGATCATCCAGTCAGATTGATTCAAAGTTTTCTATCTAAGGAAAACCAGCTGATTGCATCGACTCATTGACTCTTCAGCAATCCCTCACACTAAGCATGCTTGTAGCGACAGTGGAGAGGAAAAACTCCCTTTGAACAGGAAGAAACCTCCAGCAGAACCAGGCTCAGTGTGAGCGGCCATCTGCTGAGGCCCACTGGGGTTCAAGGAGACAGAAGCAGACATAGAAAAAGAAGCATAGATGCAACCAGCTCCACAGGCGGCCCCGTCCAGGAAACACACAGCCAGGCAGACGAGCTCCGAGCCAGCTCCCAAGTCAGAGGATGAAGAGAGCACATCCAGTTAGTCACAGTCAGAGAAACAGGACTACACTGGAAAACAGGCCAAGCTCCAACATCTAGAAACAAAGGTGTTTATGGCAGCAGCACAGCTGATATTTCTCTCCAGGATGGAGTCACAGCCAAACAGGAACAGACCAGATGGAGCTACTATGAGAAAAAGCAGAGAGAGCAGAACGTTAGAGATTGAACTAACAGATTCTGCAGAGTGGGAGAATAGAGATAGAATGAAGCAGAATGATGAAAAAGGGGTCCCTATGTCCTCCAGCAGTCTAAGCCTATAACAGCAGAACTATAGAGATAGCTCAGGATAACCTGAGTATTTTTCATGAGGTATAACAAAGGTAGAGCCACAGTGTGGCCAAGGTAGAGATAACATTCTATACATTTTATATTATACAAATTATACAAAATTATATAAATTTTAGAGTTTTCATAGTGACCCATATATAGCGATTTTTTTTATTTTTTTACTCTACGTAGATCTGGTAAAAAAGGTCAATAATAACATTTATAGAAATTGTGAGGAATGTGAATTATACTTCGGAAGCACATATTTCTGCAGGAATTGCTACAGGTTTAAAACAACAAGTCAAACATGTATGGAGGGTAAAGCAGGACAACATAAGGCTTCATAAGCAGAAAAAGGCTGCAGTTCTCTGCTCTCTGCTGCTTCTGGATAAAAGCTGTTAGCTGATCGCTTAATGTCACCACATCCAGTACTTTTATTTTGTCAATAAACAAAAAGAGAAAATATAGGAGCATCCTGTAAATGTCTCTGCTCTGACAGCTCCTCTGAAAGACCTCCTGCTGTTTGTTTATTTTACCATAGATTACTATATAAAAATCAATTAGATTTGTAATTAAGTCCCCAACTAGACAGTATTTGATTTATAACAAACTGGATTTGTATCAGTGGTCCCTCTGATCAGCAGCAGGCGGTTATTCCGATGTTTTAATTTATCTGATATGTTGCACCTTTGAAAAGGTTTTATCATCTAAAATGAACCTAGAAATTTCAATTACTGCAGCAGAAATACTTTTTCATTTTAGGACTTAAGTTCTGCTAAACCATTCCTGCAGCCTTGACCACTTGATCGGCAATTTTTTGCAGATATTGAATATTTGAGTGATTTTTTTTTATGTTTTTGGCCACACTTGCGTCAAGCTGATGTTCTATGGAAAAAAAATACAAAAAATATATTGAAAATAGATGTTATAGAGTTAAGGGACGCCTGTGTGCAATGCCCAAATAAATGGACCAAAAAAGACCAAAGTGCAACAACAGAAACTGTTAACTTTTCATGTTTCTTGGAAAACACAACATTACTCTTTAAAAGCAATTTCTGACATTTTGAATTTAAAAATTTTCCTGGATGGGAAGAGAAACGTCTTCAAACTTGGAAACAAAGTCGAGTTTTTTTAAATGCTCTTTAAAAGGTTTTAACCACATTATTTAATCTTTCATTGTGATTTGTTCTGACAAACAGACTAAACCTAATTTCAAGTAGGAGGAAATTGTTCCAGGTTTTTTTTTTTATCTTTCATAAATGATAGTTAAATGTTTTCCAATCTTCTTTATTCAGCCAATAGCCAGGACCATGTTTAACAGTAATCTAAGCTTTATTATGTTTTCTGTTCCAACTTTTCAGAACCAGAGTAAAGAGCATTAAGGTCTGTTTCATGAAGCAGGTTTAACAAATTCAGATTCAAATCCTCAACTTTATATTAATCTAAACTCTGAATATTCGGTTTAACAAGGGCTGCTATAGTTAGTTTGATCAATTTTAACTAGATCCGTTCAGAGTTAAACGCGTGCTTAACAAGTATTAAAAGCCATTATCAGTGGAGCGCCGATTGGACGAGTCACCATGACAACAGGCAACAGGAAGTACCTGTTTCACCCAACTGGAACTAAAGATATTAATAGAGAAAAAAAAAAAAACAATAATAAAAAGGAGAATGTGTTTAAAAGACAGAGAAACAGCACTACAGCGACAAAGGAGAGGAAGATGGAAAGGATTGTTGCTCAAGTTAAGTTTATATGAAGAGGCCTATGGCAGGACATGTTAACATTTATTAAAAGCACTCTCTGTTGTTCCATTTGTAAAATCATTAAAATAAGATTCCTCCTGATCAAAATCTGTAACTGTAATAATATATTTTCTAAATTACATTTTAGTAGCAGAAATTGAATTTTAGAAAGCAAAAAACACTAAATTATACGAGTAAGTAAGTTATTAAGTTAAACTAAATAAGTTAGTTGAACTTATTCCACATTGTGTTAAAATAGCATTACGTAATGATGTTAAAACAACATAACTATATAAAGTAAAACCAACAGTTCACACATAGATTCATTTAGAAAACACTCAATCTGGCTTTTTTTAGTGCATTTGCTAAACTTGATGAATATATTTAACCTGTGATTTTAACTGTTTATGCTGCGAGTGAGACGCTAAAAGATGGCTGCTAATCATTTGAAAATATCTGGGATAAAACTGTTGGACCCCCCCCCATACCTCATGCTCCCTTGCCTATTATTTTATTAAATTATCTGCTGTTTACAGAAAAAAAAATGTCCTTCAAACAAGTCATGGATGACTTCACTTAAAGTCATTTATGATGTCTGCAAAGTCTAATTTTTTTGGCAAGCTGATGCTCTAAAGACAGCATTAGCAGATCTTTGAACCTTTCCTGGAACATCCCAGAATGCAGGTAGTTTTTTATTATCTTCATTTTTACTGAATGCCTGCTCACCTCCAGCCAGTCACAGGTTGAGAGAGGAAATTTCATTTAATCAATTTCTTTATTGTCAACGACAATTTACAATGTAATGGAGATTTCAGTTTCAATCATCTCTGAGCCACTATGTTCAGGATCTCCAATCGGGCAGCTGGCTCTCCTGCTCCGCTCCGTCTGTCACTCTGCTCCTGGACCTCTGCCATCTTTCTGCTCTTTTGGCGCTAAGCTCCAGTATTTCTGGAAAAGAAAAGGTGTTTCCCCCTTACAGTAGCTAGCAGATGCTATACTTTAAAATCAGGCATTGCTTCTTTCCTGGCTCTGAATGGGCATCATTCTCCTGTCATTTGGTTCCTGTTCCTGTTCCAGACTCATCCTCAGTTTATTTTTAATATTTACTCCTAAAATCCCTCCAGCCTTTGGTGTCATCTTCCCTTTTTCTCTTTTTTTATGTGCTCCAGAATTCAGAAAACCGAACATTCTTAGTTTGCAGTGAAACGAACTTTAAAAGTTGCAGCCCGCTGTTGTCCTGGTCAAAGCATTTTATGCTGGGGGGGGGGGGGGGTTCTAATGGTCCCTTATTTAAAGAAAACATATGAAATATAGCTAATGCAGATTATTTAGTTACTCTAATATTTAATATTTTTATCATAAATATTTTCTGAAAAATTACTTCTGTCTGTATTTTTAATGGTCAGAGTATCAATTGTGGCCCCCCCCTCTGTCCTGGGCCTGTGACACTTGACCCCTTTGCCCCCCCCGTCAGCAGGTGTGCATATGAGTGTGCTTTACACATGTGCTAAATGTGTTTTACTAATTCTCCAAAATGTCTTTATGTAGGTTTTCATTAGGGGTGTAAATCACATCCATCATGGCGATTCGATTCAGTATCGATTTCCTGACCCAACGATTCGATTATTTTCGATACTCAAGAATACACCACGATTCGATTCGATTCGATTGGATTGAAACAAAGTTTCAAGTTTAAAATAAATCAATGAAAGCTGTAATATCATTATGCATTTTTTTTTTAAGAAACAACAGCAAATAACAGAAGAAGAAAAGTTGCATCAAAAAATACTGCAGAAAATCAGTGCAATGAGTGCAAAGCAATACCTCGGCTCCAGACGCCCCCCCCCTCCACAGACACTCCGCTGCTCCTCTCCCAGATTGTAGCTCGCCGCAGACAGTGCCGCAGACAGGAGGCCGGCTTGTTTTGTTTTTATGACCGAAATTGCGGAAAACAACTCGTGAAGTTTGACCCGCTAGAAGAGCGAGGTGCGCGAGAACGCTGGGACCCTTTTTCCACATGGATCTCCGCTCTTTTTGGCCCTCATGTCCCTCCGTCGTCAGACTAAACTCGCCCCCACTTCCTCGCCGCCTCGGCCATATCTAGACCCACAGCGTGTAGCACAGACCATGCTTCAATACTGAGCATAAATCAAAAATGTCTGCATCAAGCTCACTGCAACACACTGCTGTAAGAGTATAACCAGGAAGCGCGGTAGGAGGGCAAAATAGGTTTAGCGCCACCGCAGCACGGGAGGGAGAATTACGCCCAGGAGCAAATGGATAAAAATAGACCGGAGGAGAAAAAAAACATGAATCGATTATCTTGCGGACGTGTCGATGCATCGGATCGTCGGCTTTTGGATCGATGCATCGATACAAAACCATTATTATTTACACCCCTAGTTTTCATTCTAACAAACATAGAAACACGGTTGCAATGGGTTCGTCACTGAGAACTTACAGGAACCTCCTAGGAGTCTAAGGTAGGGCTGAGATTATGCCCTTAATGTCCCTCTGCATCATCTGTGTACATTGCAAACCAGGCATCCCCAAGGTCGGTCCCTGAGGGCCGCTATCCTGCAGGTTTTAGAGGTTTTGCTGCTCCAACACAGTGGATTTACATTCATAGCTGTTTAACAAGTTTTAACTGAACTGCAATCATCAGAACCAGCTGTGCTAAAGCAGAGAAACCTCTAAAACCTGCAGGACAGCGCCCCCCCCAGGACCCCCTGGTGTACAATGTACGCCTGTATGCATTGCTAGCTAAGAGCCTGAACACCAGTATTCTGTTGTGCACCAGACGGGGAGATGCTTCTAGTAACAGCCATCCTTACAGAGGCATTACAAAGTTTTTAGATGATGCTGCCACCTGTGGTAAAAACACAGTACTGCAGCACTCTTCTGTTCATTCTCAAAGCTCGCACTTTTTTTCCCCAATTGCTAATTTTTTTCAACTTAGTTGGAGATGCCATCGTTGTCCAAGTTGATCTGAATACTGGTTGCCTCTGAGTGTCTACAAAAGAAAAAAGGGCACCTTAATGTTCTTGGAACGGCCGGCTGCATAATTCCTACTTATGTGCAAATCTGCGTTAGTTTAGCATAGTTAAAACCAAAGTTGGTTGAAAAGGTCAAGGGCTATGAAACTTTTAAAGTTGCTGTAGGTCATTTAAATATTAGCATGCATATCAGTGCATCACTGTAATGCGTGCTCTACATATGCAAAGGCATTACTCAGACAATGGTGCAAGACACCAATCATCTCTCTCTTCAATCCAACTTTAACATTTGGTCATTTGGCCAAGGTCATGCTGTGAGACACTGAGTACAGCTCAACCAATGATTGATGGAGACTCCTTAATAGATGCCCCTCAGCATTTTTTCCCCAACTAAGTGAAGCATGTAAAGAGTTGAAAATGAGAAAATGTTAAACACTGACAAACTCCTCCTCCTCCCACTAAACCGCCACACAGACGTCCTCCATCTCTGCCTCGGTCCTGGCTGAACGGTCACAGTGGAGTTCACGTCAAAACATTTTGTGTTGTTATGAAATGATTGTCAAACAGTTACCATCTTGTTGGTGAAATTCAGCATCTATACATACATTTCTATAATTATCTGGGATAAATCCCAGTGTAAGCAGCCATTAGATATTTGGACAGCACAGTGCAACAGGAAAGGGAACCATAGATGATTTTCCAGCTGAAGAAATTTGGGCGGCTATCAACTACCACTGATGCTCTTATTGGTAAAAATTACAGCTTTAAAACGCAGGTCTGCAACAGGGGATCCGCGACCCAGAGATGGGGACTCGAGTTTGTCACAAGTACTCGAGTCGCACTTAAGTCGCATATTTAATGACTTCAGACTCGACTTAGACTTGCATTTGAAGGACTTCAGACTAGACTGAGACTCGTGATTTCTGATTTGTGAACAATATTTTATTTCTAAGTGTTTTTTGTTTTACTAACTTGACTGATCGCCGCTCGCCTTACCCGCACACAGCAGAGGTTAAAAAAGCAGAGGGGCTGTCAAACTGTCACGTAGCACTGATGTCACTGACGCAACGCTACGTGACATATATGCCCGCGTGCCGGTGCGCATGCATGCATGATCGACAAGGCAAGCTTTAAAAACTTCATGGCCGTGTTAGAGGAGAAAAATGTTGTGAATAATGTTTTTAATTGGCACTAAATAAATAAAGTGAATGGAATTTAAAATACTGCCCGCCAAGTCAGTTCTGTCTGTTCCAGGGCATTAAGTTACAAAAAGTTATTGCCACAATGTTTCTTTTATGAAAGAATTGTTATTGTCCTGGTATTTATTTAGGGTTTTTATTTATCTGCTGTAGTTGCTAACTTCATATGTATTAATAAAAAGCAGGATTGTGATTGTTTTTTTTCACAGCCCTCATTTTCACTTAAAAATAAAAGAGCAGACATTTACTCCTAAAACTAGAAAAAGTTGTAACCACAAATGTCAGGTAAATACTGTAAGAAAATTGTTTATTTTGAAAGAAAAAATATAAAGATGCAAAATTTAACTGGAAAAAAAATTGTGTGTGTGCTTTTTTAATTGTATTTTTCCATTTATCAGTTCAAGATAATGATCATTCCATAGATATAATAGTGACCTTTAAGCTATACCGTCTCAGTGACGGAGATGAAAACACAAGGAGAAACAAGCAAGCACAAAAATTATTGCACTTATTTTAATTAATCAAGTGATTAGAATTTATAGTGCGATTAATTGATTATTGCGACAGGCCTTCTCAAGACTTGAGACTTGACTTGGACTTGCAAAAAATTACTTGTGAACATGTCTGCCGCGACCCCTAGGTGGTCCACAGCGGTACTGCATGGGGGTCGAGAAAGTTTTGGTTGTTTAGACCAGGCATCCCCAAACTCGGTCCTCAAGGCCCCCTGTCCTGCAGGTTTTAGAGGTTTCCTTGCTCCAGCAGCTGATTTTAATTGAAAGCTGATTAACAGGCTTTTGGTCTACTGCAATCATTATAAACAGCTGTGCTGAAGCAGAGAGACCTCTAAAACCTGCAGGACAGGGGGCCTTGAGGACCGAGTTTGGGGATGCCTGGTTTAGACTTTTTTTTATATTCACCCCTGCATTTTTGCCACCAATTGAAATGTCTTTAAATCCACATTAACATGAATTCATCAGACTGTAGTAAACAGATAAATGGAGGCAGAAGATGTCTTGGTTTTGGTTCTGTTCAAGTTTTATCTCTGAGTTTTCATTGGTCTTATTTCCATTCTCGTGTTCTAGTTATTTTTGTATTTTAGTTCTTAGATATTGTTTGCCCTCTTCTGTCAGTCTCCTTTCCCCTAGCTCCTCCCTTCTTACCTCTGTTCACACCTGCTCCCAATCTGCTAATTAGCCTGGTCTGTGTTTCTCTCTCCTATTCTTTCTCCTCCTGTTCAATCAGTCTTTGCTGGTTTGTCGTCATTTCTTTGCCCCCTTCTTGTAAGGGGGCAAAGAAAGAGAGAAAAATCTTTATTTCAACATGAATTCTTATGTCTCCACGTTTGAACTTTGACTAGATCATTCTAACATGACTGCTTCCTGCACCGTCAGAGAGAAAAGCTGTCAGCCAAGGAGAGGAGCCTCCTTCATTGGCGGACTCCTTTCCCGGCCTGATCCTGGATCCTCGTTTCTCCGAGCAAAGCGGACCTCTGCTCTCCAACCTGGACCCACAGAGAACGGTTTTATCGAATATGGACCAGAAAGCCCTTTACCACAGCTGCACAAAAGCAATAAACCAAAGACACCTTCAGAGCCGATCGGTCTGCATCTGGACAGAAAAACTTTGGAATAAAGCACCCAGTGGAGGACATTACACAAGCCTCCATGAAAAAACAAACTGCTGATCTCCAATGGAGGATTTTATACGGTACCATCTGGTTTTTATCGGTTATTAATCGGGAGGTTTTAAACTAGTGTCCCCTCCTGCAGTCTGTCTGAAAATGTGTTCCGTGTTTTTATGAAATGCACAAGACTTAAGACCATTTTAACCTTTTAATTAGTGTTTTAGTCTTTTTAGGATGGTTTTTACAAACGCTCTCTTTATAGGAGGAGTTTGCCAGAACAGGAAAAATAAGCCAAAGGCCCGACTGCTTTCCCCTATAGCTCCCTTCTAGATCCTTCTGTCCACACCTGCTCCCAACCAGTTGATTACTCCATTCTTTGTTCTGGTTGGCAACTGTACTCCTCCTCTGCAGTTACTGGTTGCTGGATTCTCTTCATTCCCTCCTTAATCCACGTGTTCCTTGATTAGTAATTTTGGGATTTATGCTTCTGTTGCTGCCCATGCTAATTAAATCTGCAAGAAACAACCTCAGCTTCCGTCTCCAACGTCCACTCAACGTGACGATGATGCTGCCACCATCATGTTTCGCAGTGGGCTTTGTGTGCTCATGGTCATCTGCAGTTTTTGTTTTCTGACACAATTAGCTTTTTACACTAGGGCCGAAAAGTACATCTTTTGTGTCATCTTAATAGACGTTTTCTCCATGTTTACTGTGTCCTCTGATTAATGCACTCATTAATCCATATGGACTCCTTGCAGCGCTGCTCTTACAATATAAACCAAAATGTCCACAGACAACTAAATGCCTCACTGATTTCAAAGCTTCATCTGTTGATATCAGCAACACAGAAATGTTGACCATCACCGGACCGTCGATCTGTGGAATAGTCTTTAATGGACCAGAAATCACATTAAAGACATTTAGTTTTAAAGGACAGAAACAATGTCCTAAAGAAATATTTGAAAAGACAGAAATGTCAAACACTTTCTGTATTACTATGATATTCACTGATGTCACTGTCATGGTTTTCACCTTTTCGGACTCTCAGTTTTCAGTTATTCTGTTCTGTTGATCTTTGGTTTATTTTCCATTTTATTCAAGCAGTCTTTAGTTACTCTCTGCTGCCCCCTTGTGCTTGTTTCCTTTCCTCTTGGCTTCCTTCTAATTAGTTCCACTCACACCTGCTCCATATTCAGCTGATTAGTCCATCCTTTGTTCTGTTCCCCTTATATACTCCACCTCTGCAGTCGCTCACTACTTCCTTGTTGTTGTTTTGTTGTTCCCTCGTCTCTGGCTCCCCACATGAGTTTTCCCTGATACTTTCTGTTTTTTTTGGTTCTTAGTATTTTGAATTTTTGGTTCTCTGCATTTGTTATTCATAAAATTTACGAGATTCATCTCTGCCTCCTGGTCTCTGCATTTGGGTCATCAACCAACCTCCATATAAATTGACACAGTCACAGTTCTTTAGGATTATACCATGTACTTTGTGTGAGTCAATGGCTAACCATAAATCGTTTTGGGATTTATTCCATAAAAGATGGTCTAAACACAAGAATGTGCCTGTTTTCCATATAAGAAAAAACATAAAACACCAAAAAGCAAAGTACAATAAAAAATGATATAAATGTCATATAATTAGGGAAGCAGAATAGAAAATATGCAGTAAGAATATTCTCTTTATTCCCCAGTGCTTCTGTAGGTTAACAAGGACAGACTGATTGAATCTACTGTGAATAGATTGTTTGCAATAAAGGGTCCTTGACAAATTCTATAGAACTAATGTTATGGAGACAAGCTCACAGTTTAGGAAGCTGTTAACAGATTGTAAAAAAAAAGGTATTTTTGAGTTGAATTTGATTGAGGTTTCTGGGTTCAGCAATCTTCCCAGCCAGTCATAGAAAATCTAACATAGATCAATATATAACTAACATTTGTAGCCTCTGTACTTCATCCCAAAGGCTTTCTGTAATGTTGAGGCACTCTGACTCAAATTGAGGAACAAACAAGTATGTTCTTTTCGTAAAGATAAAGCTGCTTGGTTTATTTTAATGCCTGAACAAAGTTAAGAATCTTTAAGTTTCTCTTTGTAGAAAAGAAACTTTTAAAAACAATATCCTCTTACTCACAATCGTAAGAAGCATATTTCTTTAGCCCCCGGTCGGCCTCTCGTCGGTCTTCATATTCAATCTTTAAATCCACAACAACACTAAAGTACAATGCTGTCTGGATCCATCAGACGTTTCTTTTAGGCTGAACTGTAAAGTGCCTTTAGATTACGTGTTGTGAATTGTTGCTCTATAAATGAGCTAAATTGAATTGAATTGAATGAAATAGCAACATGAACTGGAACTTGGGCTTTTCCTCTCTCATCTGAGGGAATCAGTTCTTCCTTGCTGCAGGTTTCAACCTTGCTCTATTTTCTCTTCTGAGGATTTAGACCTGAGTGCTTCAACAAGAGTTTGGTGATATTTATTCTACTTCTAACCCACTGCCTCTCTCTCCTTTTTGTTTTTATCCCTGTCGTGTTCAGCATTAAGGGAACAGTATTG
Source organism: Cyprinodon tularosa (assembly GCF_016077235.1). NCBI lineage: Eukaryota > Metazoa > Chordata > Actinopteri > Cyprinodontiformes > Cyprinodontidae > Cyprinodon > Cyprinodon tularosa. The sequence continues at coordinate 533,392 of NW_024039565.1, read as the reverse complement.
GAATCTGAGTGCTAAGGGGGGGCTTGTCAGGATGAAAAACCTCCCCTGATGATCCAATACTGCTTTATTATTTATGTAAGGTTTTTTTTTTTTATTACAGATGTAAGATTAGTAATGCCAAACATGACAGGCGGACAGGGCAAAAGAAAAAAAGAAAGAGAAGAAAGACAAAAAACAACATAGAATCAACTTTTGTATCTGTAGAAGACAAAAAATGTCTGCTAACCTGGGGGAGAACCTGTAGAAGCTCCTGCAAACAAACGTGCAATCAGGGCGCCGCCACCGGCCCCGCCCCAGCGACCTGGAGTGGGCAGAGAAGACCTCAGATCCAGTCCACCAGCAGCCATCCCAGAGACCAGGAAAACCACTATGGAGACAACTGGGCCACCACCCAGAGGGTGACCAAGGAAGCCCCCCAACAGAGACCCTAAGAGCATAGGGCTGTGCCCCCCCCCCCCAGGAGCCATGAGCGACAGCACCCCCGCCCCCCCCAGGCCCCTCTCCCCCAGACACAGGACAAAGGCTGAAACCGGAGCGCCACCAAACCCCCGCAGCAGAGCCTCTCTCTCTTTCTCCTTTAAACGTCCCGGTGGTGACGTCATAACTTTGTTTCAGCCAATAGGAACCACTCGCCCACTGTCGTGCTTTTCAAATACTCATGGGTCCCTAGCGATTGCTCTGTCATAAAAATCTCTACATTGTTAAAAATTACTCAATCATATACACTATATTGCCAAAAGTATTTGCTCACCTGCCTTGACTCACATATGAGCTTAAGTGACATCCCGTTCCTAATCCATAGGGTTCAATATGACGTCGGTCCACCCTTTGCAGCTAGAACAGCTTCAACTCTTCTGGGAAGGCTGTCCACAAGGTTTAGGAGTGTGTTTATGGGAATTTTTGACCATTCTTCCAGAAGCGCATTTGTGAGGTCGCACACTGATGTTGGACGAGAAGGCCTGGCTCTCAGTCTCCGCTCTAATTCATCCCAAAGGTGTTCTATCGGGTTGAGGTCAGGACTCTGTGCAGGCCAGTCAAGTTCATCCACACCAGACTCTGTCATCCATGTCTTTATGGACCTTGCTTTGTGCACTGGTGCACAGTCATGTTGGAAGAGGAAGGGGCCAGCTCCAAACTGTTCCCACAAAGTTGGGAGCATGGAATTGTCCAAAATGTCTTGGTATGCTGAAGCATTCAGAGTTCCTTTCACTGGAACTAAGGGGCCAAGCCCAGCTCCTGAAAAACAACCCCACACCATAATCCCCCCTCCACCAAACTTTACACTTGGCACAATGCAGTCAGACAAGTACCGTTCTCCTGGCAACCGCCAAACCCAGACCCGTCCATCAGATTGCCAGATGGAGAAGCGCGATTCGTCACTCCAGAGAACGCGTCTCCACTGCTCTAGAGTCCAGTGGCGGCGTGCTTTACACCACCGCATCCGACGCTTTGCATTGCACTTGGTGATGTATGGCTTGGATGCAGCTGCTCGACCATGGAAACCCATTCCATGAAGCTCTCTGCGCACTGTTCTTGAGCTAATCTGAAGGCCACATGAAGTTTGGAGGTCTGTAGTGATTGACTCTGCAGAAAGTTGGCGACCTCTTCGCACTATGCGCGTCAGCATCCGCTGACCCCGCTCCGTCAGTTTACGTGGCCTACCACTTCGTGGCTGAGTTGCTGTCGTTCCCAAACACTTCCATTTTCTTATAATACAGCTGACAGTTGACTGTGGAATATTTAGGAGCGAGGAAATTTCACGACTGGATTTGTTGCACAGGTGGCATCCTATCACAGTTCCACGCTGGAATTCACTGAGCTCCTGAGAGCGACCCATTCTTTCACAAATGTTTGTAAAAACAGTCTGCATGCCTAGGTGCTTGAATTTATACACCTGTGGCCATGGAAGTGATTGGAACACCTGATTCCAATAATTTGGATGGGTGAGCAAATACTTTTGGCAATATAGTGTATGAAAAAAGCACATTTTTAATTCCTGGCTTCCTGAAAGAGAAAACGAGTTTTTATTGCTGATTGCAGATCTTATTACAGGAGAGTCTAAGTTCATTTAAGCAAAGAAAAGTTAGCTGGAACAGGATGGATCTCACTTTATCCAGAATTACTTTCACATGAAGAATTTTCATCCATCCGTTCCATTTTCTTCCTCTTTATCCAGGGCCGGGTCGTGCAGAAAGCAGTCTAAGCAAAGATGCCCAGACTTCCCGATCCACACACCTCCTCCAGCTGCTCCTGAGGCGACACCAGCCCAGCTCAGAGACATCGTCCCTCCAGCGTGTCCTGGGTCTTCCACCAGGCCTCCTCCCAATGGGACATGCCTGGGACACCTCCCCAGGGAGGCGACCAGGAGACATCTGGAACAGATGACCGAGCCTCCTCAGCTGGCTCTTTTCATCAATTCAATTCAATTCAATTCAATTCAATTCAGTTTATTTATATAGCGCCAAATTCACAACACATGTCATCTCAAGGCACTTTACAGTTCAACCAGATCATACAGTCAAATTGATACAAAGTTTTCTATCTAAGGAAAACCAGTTGATTGCATTGACTCATTGACTCAAATACAATCCCCCACACTAAGCATGCTTGTAGCGACAGTGGAGAGGAAAAACTCCCTTTTAACAGGAAGAAACCTCCAGCAGAACCAGGCTCAGTGTGAGCGGCCATCTGCTGAGGCCGACTGGGGTTCAAGGAGACAGAAGCAGAGATACAAAAAGCAGCTGTAAAAGGCGGCCCCGTCCAGGAAACACACAGCCAGGCAGACGAGCTCCAAGGCAGCTCCCATGCCAGAGGACGAAGAGAGCACATCCACTCAGTCACGGTCAGAGAAACAGGACCACACTGGAAAACAGGCCGATCTCCAACATCTATTAACAAGGGTGTTGATAGAAGCAGCACAGCTGATGTTTTTTTCCAGGATGACGTCACAGCCAAACAGGAACAGACGAGGCAAAGCTACTCTGAGGAAAAGCAGAGAGAGCAGAAGGTTAGAGATTGAACTAACAGATTCTGCAGAATAGGAGAACAGAGAGAGAATGAAGCAGAATGATGAAATGGGGGTCCCTATGTCCTCCAAAAGTCTAAGCCTATAGCAGCATAACTATAGAGATAGCTCAGGATAACCTGAGCCACCCTAACTATAAGCTTTATCAAAAATGAAGGTTTTAAGCCTAGCCTTAAAAGTAGACAGGGTGTCTGCCTCACGGACTAAAACTGGTAGTTGGTTCCACAGGAGAGGAGCCTGATAACTAAAAGATCTGCCTCCCATTCTACTTTTAGAAATTCTAGGAACCACTAGTAAACCTGCAGATTGAGAGCGAAGTGCTCTGTTAGGAACATAAGGAACAATCAGATCTCTGATATAAGATGGAGCTTGGCCATTTAAGGCTTTATATGTGAGAAGGAGGATTTTAAATTCTATTCTTGATTTAACAGGAAGCCAATGAAGAGAAGCCAGGATAGGAGAGATATGATCTCTCTTTTTCATTTTCATTAGAACTCTGGCTGCAGCATTTTGGATCAGCTGAAGGCTTTTAACTACAGTTTGTGGACTTCCTGATAGTAAAGAATTACAATAGTCCAGCCTTGAAGTAACAAATGCATGGACTAGTTTCTCAGCATCACCCCTGGACAGGATATTTCTAATTTTTGCAATGTTCCTCAGATGAAAGAAGGAAATTCTAGAAACCTCTTTGATATGGGATTTAAATGACAGGTCCTGATCAAAAATAACACCAAGATTTTTTACTTTATTATCTGAAATCAGTTTAATCCCATCCAAATGAAGTGACTGGCTAATCAGTTTCTTTTTCAGAGACTCTGGTCCAAAGACTATAACTTCTGTTTTGTCTGCATTCAGAAGCAGAAAATTAAGAGTCATCCAGGTTTTTATGTCTTCAAGACATGCCTGTAATCTATGTAATGGGTTAGCTTCATCTGGATTTATAGACAGATATAGCTGGGTATCATCAGCATAACAGTGGAAATTAATCCCATGCTGTCTAATAACTCTACCAATTGGGAGCATGTATAAAGTAAAGAGAATAGGTCCTAGCACTGATCCCTGTGGTACTCCACAGGTAACCTTTGAGCGTGTTGAAGATCTATCATTAACATGAACAAACTGAATTCGATCAGATAGATAAGATTTAAACCAGTCTAGTGCTGTTCCTTTAATTCCAACAAAATATTCAAGTCTTTCTAAAAGAATATTATGGTCAACTGTATCAAATGCAGCACTAAGATCCAACAGGACGAGCACAGATACAAGTCCATTATCTGAGGCCATGAGAATATCATTAGTGACTTTCACCAGAGCTGTTTCAGTGCTATGATGAGCTCTAAAGCCAGACTGAAACTCTTCAAAAAGTTCATTATGGTGGAAGTGATCGCAAACTTGTTTGGCAACTACTTTCTCAAGAATTTTGGATAAGAAAGGAAGATTGGATATAGGTCTATAATTGACCAAGTCATCTGGGTCAAGAGACGGTTTCTTAAGCAGAGGTTTAATTACAGCAATCTTAAAAGCTTTAGGTACATATCCCTGTAACAGAGATAGATTAATCACATCTAAAATGGAGGAGGAGATCAAAGGGAATACCTCCTTAAATAACCTGGTTGGAACTGGATCTAACATACAAGTTGAAGGCTTAGATGAAGACAATAATTTTGCTAATTCAGAGAGTTCAACTGGATCAAAGCAGTCTAAACCCGGTTCAGATTCCATGACTGCCTCAGGTACAATCGCGGATAGAGGAGTGCTTATGATCTTATTTTTAATAAGATCAATCTTATTTATAAAGAATCCCATAAAATCATTGCTGCTAAGAGCAGGTGGAATGGACGGTTCAACAGAGCTATGGCTCTGGGTGAGTTTGGCAACTGTATTAAAAAGAAATCTAGGATTATTCTTATTCTCCTCTATTAATGAGGAGAAGTATGCTGCTCTTGCTTTACAAAGGGTCCTCTTATACAGCAGTAAACCATTTTTCCAGACTAGGAAGGACTCTCGCAGGCCTGTGGAGCGATATTTTTTGTCTCCAGTTTCCTAGCATTTTGCTTCAAAGTACGCAGCTCTGCATTAAACCAAGGAGCAAGCTTTCTATTTTTAACGGTTTTCATTTTCAAAGGAGCTGCGTTGTCTAAGGCAATACGCAGAGAACTAGCAACCCCCTCAACAAAATCATCAACCTGTGAAGGGGAATAAGCTAAGCTTTTGCACTCTGCAGCACTGCTCAGTGACACAGAGCAGAGAGAAAGTGAAGCAGATTCTTTAAAATTTATAACTGCACTATCTGATAAAGATCTACTAAAATTGAACCTTCTTTTGGGGGAGGAGAACTCTGTTAAAGTAATCCTGAAGGTTATTAGAAAGTGGTCAGAGAGGACAGGGTTGTGAGGAAATACTGTTATTTCTTCACATTCTATGCCGTATGTCAGCACAAGATCCAAAGTATGAAGATGAGAATGCGTGGGACTATTCACATTTTGAACAAAGCCAATAGTGTCTAAGATAGCATTAAAGGCTGCTCTTAAGCTATCGCCTTCAATGTCAGCATGGATGTTAAAATCTCCCACTATGATGACCCTGTCAGTATTTAATACCAAATCAGAAAGGAACTCTGAAAACTCATCTAAAAATTCAGAGTAAGGACCTGGTGGACGATACAAAGTTACAAAAAGAAGAGGTTTTCTTGCCTTGAAATTTGGATCAGGGAAATTAAGGGTTAAATGTTCAAAAGAGTTGTAGGAATTAACTGTTTTGGGAGTAATCAGTAAGTCAGACTCGAAGATTGTTGCTACTCCTCCTCCTCGCCCAGAACTTCTGGGGATGTGAAAATTTAAATAGCTTGAAGGAGTTGCCTCATTTATGCTCACATAATCCTCTTGCTGCAGCCAGGTTTCTGTAAGGCAAAACAAGTCAATGTGATTATCACAAATCAAGTCATTAACTAGTAGACTTTTAGAGGAAAGCGATCTTATGTTAAACAGACCGCATTTAATTGTTTTAACTTTTTCCCCAATTGGAGTTATTTTGATTTTAATTAGATTATCATGATTTACTCCTTTGGGAATCTTTGCTAATTTATTAGATTTTGGTCGTGGGCAAGACACTGTCTGGATGGAGTAAAGAGTGGGTAACAGTAGAGAAGCTGCAGAGATGTGTGTTAAACTACAACTCTGCTTCCTGGTCTGCACCCTGGGTGGTCAGGGTTTTGGAGGACTAATAAATGTGGCCAGATTCCTAGAAAGAAGAGCTGCACCATCCAAAGTGGGATGGATGCCGTCTCTCCGAATCAGACCAGGCTTTCCCCAAAAGGATTGCCAATTATTAATGTAGCCCACGTTGTTTTCAGGGCACCACCTAGACAACCAGCGATTGAATGACGACATGCGGCTAAACATGTCATCACTGGTCAGATCAGGGAGGGGACCAGAGAAAATTACGGAGTCCGACATTTTTTTGGCAAACTTACACACCGAAGCAACACTAATTTTAGTGACCTCCGATCGGCGTAACCGGGTGTCATTACCACCAGCGTGAATAACAATCTTACTGTATTTAACCTTATCCTTAGCCAGTAGTTTCAGGTAGGATTTGATGTCGCCCGTTCTGGCCCCCGGCAAACATTTGACTATGGTCCCTGGTGTCTCTAATGCCACGTTTCTGACTATGGAGCTGCCAATCACCAGAGTGGGCTTCTCAGTGGGTGTGTCACTGAGTGGGGAAAACCGGTTAGAAACGTGAACGGGTTGGTGGTGACCAGTGGGCAGAGATCCACGACTACGCTTTCTGCGTACAGTTACCCAATCGCCTGGCTGCTCAGGCACTTTTGGAGGACAGCTACGTGGGGGGCCTACTTCAACAGCCTGAAGCCTGGATTCTAACTCTGACACCCTCGCCTCCAAAGCTACAAAAATACTACACTTATTACACATCCCATTATCACTAAAGGAGGCAGAGGAATAACTGAACATCTGACACAGAGAGCAGGAGAGAGGAGAGGAAGAAGGAAGAGTTGGAAAAGAGTCAAGGGAGGGAGAGAGAGAAGCCATAGCAATGCTAAGCTAGCGCTAGCCTAGGCTAGCTACTTCTTGCTATCAGAAATAAAACCGTGTGAAACTGACAAGTGCTCAGTAGAAAAGTGCAGCAGAAGGTGCTATGTTTTAAAGTAGTCAGTTAGAGTTACTTAGATACAGAGATATCAGAGAGAAAATAACTTAACTTCAGATGGAGATCCTCTGAACAGCTGCACACTCAGTTGCACACTCAGTTAATCCAAACAGGAAGTGAACAGGTCCACTTTTTCACCTTAACCATGATCCTGATCATGATCCTCATCATGGAGGAGCAATGACTCTACTCCTGGGTAACTCACCCCTCACCCCATCTGGAAGGGCCACCCTTCAAGAAACTCATTTTGGCCACTTGTATTCAGGATCTTGTCCTTTGAGTCTTTACCCAGATCTGATGACCATAGCTGAGGGTGGGAATGTAGATCGATCGGTAAATCGAGAGCGTTGCCCCCCGAATCAGCTCCCCCTCACCACCACAGTCTGATACAGCGACCGCATCACTGCCGACGCCGCACTGATCCGTCTATCGATCTCACATTCCATCTGTCCCTTATTCCTAAACAAAGACCCCAAGATACTTGAGACAAGGACTCTAGGGGAGTCCACCTCTCTCCCGTGGAGAACCATGGCCTCGGATTTGGAGGTACTGATCCTCGGAAATATCAGCTGTGCTGCTGCCATCAACACCTTTGTTTCTAGATGTTGGAGCTTGGCCTGTTTCCAGTGTAGTCCTGTTTCTCTGACTGTGACTAACTGGATGTGCTCTCTTCATCCTCTGACATGGGAGCTGGCTCGGAGCTCGTCTGCCTGGCTGTGTGTTTCCTGGACGGGGCCGCCTGTGGAGCTGGTTGACAGTTGCCTTTTGTATCTATGCTTCTTTTTCTATCTCTGCTTCTGTCTCCTTGAACCCCAGTGGGCCTCAGCAGATGGCCGCTCACACTGAGCCTGGTTCTGCTGGAGGTTTCTTCCTGTTCAAAGGGAGTTTTTCCTCTCCACTGTCGCTACAAGCATGCTTAGTGTGAGGGATTGCTGAAGAGTCAATGAGTCGATGCAATCAGCTGGTTTCCCTTAGATAGAAAACTTTAAATTAATCTGACAATCTGGTGAACTTTAAATTTAAAACCATTTATTGCGGTTTATTTAATTTTTTTCTTTTATGTTTTTCACAAAGAAAACCTGGAGTGATCAAAAAAGAAAGGCAATGATCAAAAACAGCTGAAAAAAAGCTAAGTGTTGATTTCTTGATGACAGTTCAGTTACTGTATAATAATTCTACTGGGCCTGTTCTAATTTTCAATGGCAGCCCATGAGGTACAAAAAAACTCTTAAACATTACTAATACAAAACAAAACAGACAAAACATCAATGAACAATCCGCAACATTTAGAAAGTTCACTTCCAATTATTTACATTAAATAGTATACAAAAAATAAATTAGACAATTCATTTAAAACAGCTAACTATCCATTACGCTCATCAAGCAAAAAGCATTACAGAAAAGTTACAGGTTTTTTTTTCAGTTAAGGGCAACATGGATCATTTAAAAACTAAAATGTTTAATGAATAAAGGTTTCCTCTGTGTCTTTATGGTGATGTAGGCACTAAGCTGGGAGGAACTACTGAGCTATATTTTCTCAATTGTAAAACTTCCTGCTTAAAGCAGCAACATTCTTCTTATTGAGATTATGTGTTGACAAATGGCTCATTGCCAAACTCTAAATGAGAGCTTTTTGTTGCTTGTCTTGAACAAATAGACCCCTGAAGTAAGATGTGTTGGCACAGCAAAGGTAAAGTTAAGAGCTTTTCCTTGCTACAGATCCTGACGTTGGCAGAAGGCCAACATCAATTCAACATCCAACTAGTCCCGTCATGAAAGTCTGCAAACTGCCCTGAGTCAGCATTTCTGTGGGCGGGTTTACTTAAGGAAACTAAGCCGTCTGCAGGAGGTTCAAATAATGTTGTGAGTCACATCATCTCCATCTACACAAACAATGGCTTTCATTTCAGGAATCCCATATAGCTCCCAAATATGCAAAGTTCACAACATCTAAACTGTATATTTTTCTAAATGTCAAAACATGCTGACATTGACATTTGCAAAAACCTGAGCTGGCTCACTGTTCTGCTCTCTAAACAGCACTGCAATGGTTTTAAATACATAGCAGTATTTAAATACATGAATTAGACACAAGAACCTTTTCAAACCCTTAAGGCCAAAAGTCAAAGCGCATAAGGAATAATCAGATCTCTGATATCAGATGGAGCTTGGCCATTTAAGGCTTTATATGTGAGAAGGAGGATTTTAAATTCTATTCTGGATTTAACAGGAAGCCAATGAAGAGAAGCCAGGATAGGAGAGATATGATCTCTCTTTTTCATTTTCATCAGAACTCTGGCTGCAGCATTTTGGATCAGCTGAAGGCTTTTGACTACAGCTTGTGGACTTCCTGATAGTAAAGAATTACAATAGTCCAGCCTTGAAGTAACAAATGCATGGACTAGTTTCTCAGCATCACCCCTGGACAGGATATTTCTAATTTTTGTAATGTTCCTCAGATGAAAGAAGGAAATTCTAGAAACCTCTTTGATATGGGATTTAAATGACAGGTCCTGATAAAAAAAAACACCAAGATTTTTTACTTTATTATCTGAAATCAGTTTAATCCCATCCAAATGAAGTGACTGACTAATCAGTTTCTTTTTCAGAGACTCTGGTCCAAAGACTATAACTTCTGTTTTGTCTGCATTCAGAAGCAGAAAGTTAAGAGTCATCCAGGTTTTTATGTCTTCAGACATGCCTGTAATCTATGTAATGGGTTAGCTTCATCTGGATTATAGACAGATATAGCTGGGTATCATCAGCATAACAGTGGAAATTAATACCATGCTGTCTAATAACTCTACCGATTGGGAGCATGTATAAAGTAAAGAGAATTGGTCCTAGCACTGATCCCTGTGGTACTCCACAGGTAACCTTGATCTAAGAACAAAGTAAATAAAAATTTATATTAGAAGGAGTTGAAACATGGCTTATAGACAAGACACCTTTCAAACCTGAGACCACAGAATTAGAAACCAAGAGAAAACCGTAAAGGCAAAGTTAGTAGGCTTAATCCCTGGCCTCCTGCATATGCTCATTCAATGAGTGATTAATTTTAATAAAATTGATAAAATTACCTCTTCTGTAACATAATATGAAATGTAAAAAGCATTTTTCTTAGAGAGATTAAATTAAAATCTGGTAAACTTCCTTTAAGTTGAGGGCAACATCATTTTTGTCCAGGCCTGTTAATTTTTTAGATATTTCTTAGAGAAGTGTCTACACTTTCATTTGTCATTTTATAGAAATCTAGATACTTTTTTAAACTTTTATATTTACTTTTGACAGATATTAGTTATTTTTGCAGCCATTTATGGTTTTTCTTTCATTAAATGCAGGGTACCAAAAATGGATCAACCACTGAATGAAAGGCAATATTCCCTTTGAAGTCCTTAGACCATTTAATCCCATTTACTGTCACAGTTTTGGTTCTGTTATGTTTTTCTTTTGAGTCCTCAGTTTTACTTTGCTCCATGTTTTCTAGTTTTAGTGGTTTCACTCTTACTTTTGTTGTCTTCTCTGGTAATTCTTAAGTTTTCAGGTATTTATATGTTGCCCTCTGCTGCCCTCTTGTGTTCTCTTCTTTCCTTAGCTCCTTTTCCTGTCTGCTCTGTCCACACCTGCTCCCAATCTGCTCATTAGGCTTCTTTTTGTTTCAGTCTCCCATAAATAAACTCTGTTCAGTTCCTCAGGTCTGGTTCCTCGTCTAACTTCCTCCAACTCCGTTTCTCTGAGTTCTCCTCCTCGTGATTGTTTTTCCCCAGATGTCTCCATGGTTTGTTTGGCTTTGTTTTCAGGTTTTGATTTTTGGATTCCTGCCTCTGTGTTCAGTTTATCCTTCATTAAACCAACAAGAAACTCACCTCTGCCTTCCTGCCTCTGCATTTGGGTCCTCAAACCACAACCAAATCCTGACAGTACTCGGAGTCAGAGCCCTTTAGGGGGCCAGATCCCGAGCCAGGGCCCATTAGTCTACTCTAGACTACTCTATTAATACCTGATGATAAATATAGCCATAACTTTTTCCATTTTGAGTGGACAGAATAACATAAAAATAACTAATTAAACCTCTGCTTAAGAAACCGTCTCTTGACCCAGATGACTTGGTTAATTATAGACCTATATCCAATCTTCCTTTCTTATCCAAAATTCTTGAGAAAGTAGTTGCCAAGCAAGTTTGCGATCACTTACACCATAATGAACTTTTTGAAGAGTTTCAGTCTGGCTTTAGAGCTCATCATAGCACTGAAACAGCTCTGGTGAAAGTCACTAATGATATTCTCATGGCCTCAGATAATGGACTTGTATCTGTGCTCGTCCTGTTGGATCTTAGTGCTGCATTTGATACAGTTGACCATAATATTCTTTTAGAAAGACTTGAACATTTTGTTGGAATTAAAGGAACAGCATTAGACTGGTTTAAATCTTATCTATCTGATCGATTTCAGTTTGTTCATGTTAATGATAGATCTTCAACATGCTCAAAGGTTACCTGTGGAGTACCACAGGGATCAGTGCTAGGACCAATTCTATTTACTTTATACATGCTCCCAATTGGTAGAATTATTAGACAGCATGGGATTAATTTTCACTGTTATGCTGATGATACCCAGCTATATCTGTCTATAAATCCAGATGAAGCTAACCCATTACATAGATTACAGGCATGTCTTGAAGACATAAAAACCTGGATGACTCTTAACTTTCTGCTTCTGAATGCAGACAAAACAGAAGTTATAGTCTTTGGACCAGAGTCTTTGAAAAATAAGCTGATTAGTCAGTCACTTCATTTGGATGGGATTAAACTGATTTCAGATAATAAAGTAAAAAATCTTGGTGTTGTTTTTGATCAGGACCTGTCATTTAAATCCCATATCAAAGAGGTTTCTAGAATTTCCTTCTTTCATCTGAGGAACATTGCAAAAATTAGAAATCTCCTGTCCAGGGGTGATGCTGAGAAACTAGTCCATGCATTTGTTACTTCAAGGCTGGACTATTGTAATTCTTTACTATCAGGAAGTAAACAAACTGTAGTTAAAAGCCTTCAGCTGATCCAAAATGCTGCAGCCAGAGTTCTGATGAAAATGAAAAAGAGAGATCATATCTCTCCTATCCTGGCTTCCCTTCATTGGCTTCCTGTTAAATCCAGAATAGAATTTAAAATCCTCCTTCTCACATATAAAGCCTTAAATGGCCAAGCTCCATCTTATATCAGAGATCTGATTGTTCCTTATGTTCCTAACAGAGCACTTCGCTCTCAATCTGCAGGTTTACTAGTGGTTCCTAGAATTTCTAAAAGTAGAATGGGAGGCAGATCTTTTAGTTATCAGGCTCCTCTCCTGTGGAACCAACTACCAGTTTTAGTCCGTGAGGCAGACACCCTGTCTACTTTTAAGGCTAGGCTTAAAACTTTCCTTTTTGATAAAGCTTATAGTTAGAGTGGCTCAGGTTATCCTGAGCTATCTCTATAGTTATGCTGCTATAGGCTTAGACTGCTGGAGGACATAGGGACCCCCATTTCATCATTCTGCTTCATTCTCTTTCTATTCTCCTATTCTGCAGAATCTGTTAGTTCAATCTCTAACCTTCTGCTCTATCTGCTTTTCCTCAGAGTAGCTTTGCCTTGTCTGTTCCTGTTTGGCTGTGACGTCATCCTGGAAAGAAACATCAGCTGTGCTGTGACTGGGTGGATGTGCTTTCTTCGTCCTCTGACATGGGAGCTGGCTCGGAGCTCGTCTGCCTGGCTGTGTGTTTCCTGGACGGGGCCGCCTATTACAGCTGCTTTTGTGTCTCTGCTTCCGTCTTCTTGAACCCAGTCGGCCTCGGCAGATGGCCGCTCACACTGAGCCTGGTTCTGCTGGAGGTTTCTTCCTGTTTAAAGGGAGTTTTTCCTCTCCACTGTCGCTACAAGCATGCTTAGTGTGAGGGATTGTATTGAGTCAATGAGTCGATGCAATCAACTGGTTTTCCTTAGATGGAGAACTTTGTATCAATTTGACTTTATGATCTGGTTGAACTGTGAAGTGCCTTGAGATGACATGTGTTGTGAATTTGGCGCTATATAAATAAACTGAATTGAATTGAATTAACTGTGCTCACTAAGCACTCCAAATAGAAAATTAGCAATTTCTTTGACTTTTACATTAAGTGAAACAGGGATGGGATTAAGGACATTGTGAGACGAACTTTGGCTTTAAATGAAAAAAATCCGGTCGGCAAGGAATAATCAATGGATCCTTATCTATACCTAAATGAATGAGTTTGCGGTGATTTAATGAATTTAACGTTATTCAGGATAAACTAAAAATAATAATTTCCATTGCGATCACTGAGTCTGGGAACGGCCATTTTTGCCCAAATATAGTAGCCCCTCCCTCCTGCCATCTTCCAGCAGTGACGTCACGGCGCGGTAAGCCTAGCGCCATTCTCCCCGCTTTCCAAGCTAAATCAATGGGAACTACTAGACACATCTGCAATCAACAACAATTATTGAAGATTTCCAGAGGACTTCACCATTGAAATTCACCAGAGCTATAGTGAAACTGACAATGCCCACGTGCATGGCAGCTGGATGCTGGAATACATCGGGTAAAAGTGAAAAAAAGAGTTATTCCACCTTTCTGATTCCTGATCCTCCACGGACGGGTTGGTCGTTGGATCGCCAACTTGAAGAGGGAGGATTTGCCATCGAACTTCTGGCCAGAGAAAAAACCCGTAATATGTAGCCAACATTTGGAAGAAGAATGTTTTCAAGATGACTTGGATAATAGCGCGTTGTGACAAACACCAGATACAGCACTGGGACTTGATCAACAGCCGATACCGCACCGTGACGTCACTAACCAGTAGGTGGCAGTAGTGTTCTTTGGATGCCTCCAGTAAAGCACATTCACATGAAAATTACTCTGAATTAAAAACACTGATCATTTATTGAACAGGATGGAATCATTTCAGATTTAAAGAACTTTCAGACGTTTGAATTCTGAATATGAGCGACTTTTCCTTTAATGGAATGAAAAATGATGTAAAAAACAAAACAAAAGAAAACTGCACTGATCCAACCATATACATACTTCTGTGATGCCCTCTACTGACAGTATAAATAAATGGTTTACAATTTTACAGGATTTTGCATTTATGTAGTTTAACACTTTAGACATAAATATCTTCGACAGAAATAGAACAATCTGATCTATTAATTTCTGTAGAGTTAATTAGGTGAAATAAAACACATGGAAATGACTACAAGATTTGTCTTTAATTCACAAGCTACCTTCCAAAGGTGAGCATAAATCTGATAAAGTTTTATTTTGTATAAATGTGGCACATGCAAAAAAATCCCAGGGGACCTGAAATGGACATGAACAGAAGGAGCAGAGCAGGTGGTGAAGGGCGTTCAGTCTCAAGAGACGTCGGACACACAAGTGACTTTTGTCGTACCAAAGTCGCTCTGTTGCTTTAAAAAAATAAAAATAAATTCTGAACATGAGAAAATTTTGTATTTTAGGAAAGTGTTGATGGGTTTTGAACTTCTCTGTACGTCCATTTCACCCACTGAACTATCGTTATTCATCTATGACAATGGAAACTCTGCATTCTATGACTCCTTTAAATTAAGTGTACTTACCCTCAATTTGAGCAGGTAAATAAGATAATCTGCCAATAGAATTACCATTTTTACTATTAAAATAAGTGTAAAATAAGATATTAGACAATGCAGTTTTTATTTTTCCTTATTTTAAATGTAAATTGCCTCATTCCATTGGCAAAGTGTATCACTTAACTGCTTAAGTAAAGAAAATTTGCTCTATTTTAAAGAAATATAAACTTACTTAGATTTCAATTTTTGCATCGAATGAGAAAAAAAAACATTCAAGAGAGTAAAAAAAAAATAGATTAATAAGTCTTTAGGTTTTGCTTATGTATCCTGATATATGTTCTCCCCTTATGGGCGCAACATAAGTATTTAACACCGCGACTCTCTCTGGAAAATGTAAATCTGCTTTTGCAAAGATAAAAAAAATTCTCGACATACATATGAAATTATCCCTCATTGACTTTTTGTCCTCAGTCCATGAAAGACGCATTCAGAGGACAGAACTGCCCCATTGACCGATTCTCAGCTCTAACTGGAGGTTTTGCTCTGCAACGTCTCTCTGGTGCAACTCGGCAACTAGGGTTTTTTTTTATTTCACGTCTGTCTCTGTCTGAGGCACATGAAAAATAATGATAATTTCACTCCACTGGTTGCACTAGTGAGGCCAATATGTGTCCAAAGTTGCGTAAGCTGAGCACATAAATCTGCTAATAAATTTCGAACGAAAGTAGCAGAGAAAGACTGTTTATTGTGCTGTCAGGATCCGGCGCTCCTAAAGGTTTTAATCTCACGTTTTCAGCCACACAGCCAAGGTCACAATATCCATAAATCTGAAGTAAGGTTATAAAAACTCCAGTAGAGTAACTTATGAATTATATCACCCCAAGCTGAAACATTGTGTTATAGATTTCTTTTAGTGTTTTTTTTAACATCACTGCAGTTAAAGGGCAACTAAAGAAACAACTTTTATAGAATTAAACCAGGAGCCATCCTGTCCAATCACTTAGGTTTTTGTTTAAAGCTCTTAAACAATAATCCTGGCCTAAACGTCTGATATGCTGATTTAAATAAATAATATTAAATACTTAAGCAGGAACAGCAATGGTGTAATCATAGATAAAATATATTGGAATTAACTAAAATATATTGAATTCTTACATTGGGTTCAAGGCAGTGGCGGTTGGCCAGTAGAGGGCACTGGTTAAGACATAAAAAAATTATCATTGAATTTTAAATTAAAATGTAACATTTTTCAAACCTTTCAGAGACATAGACAGGTATGGGGCATTGCAGGCTAACAAAGAAGCCAAACGACCACCATTCCAAAGGGGGGGACCCGTTCATCCGTTTCTATTTGCATGTTTTCTAAACTAAAACCAGGCTTTGTTGGGCTGCTGGATAAAACCTGGAACTAAACGCTATTTCTGACATTTTGAATTGAAAAATCTTCCTGGATGGAAGAGAAACGTCTTCAAACTTGGAAACAAAGTCCAGTGGACTGATTTTTAACTTTTTCTAATGATAAGTGGTACAACTGAAAAGCAATTAGCATGATCCCATACTCAAACATCCATCCGTTTTCTCCCGTTTAGTGTGACGGTCAGGATGGTGCCTGCCTATCCCTGGCATTCTAAAGCCTGGTTTATGTTCAGAAACCAGGTCGTCTGCGTGTGTCGCAGTCATTCTGGGGCACCTCTCCAAGATTGTAGGTGACTGCAGACAGAGCCGCAGTCAGGAGGCCTCTGATTGGTCAATTCTTCATCTGCTCTACACTATGCGTATTTCCCTTTTTGGTATGTAATGGCAGAAACTCTGGCTGTAGCTCCATCCACAATGCCTGGCACACCTCGGACTCTATCCCAGACACCGTGCAGGACGCTAGTTTTTAGCTCTGAGCGACGATCTGTTGGTTTGCACATGAAGCCAAAACACGCAGCGCCACGGCCAGTCTTTCTGGAACACTCAGGAGGGAACTGTGTGTCGTCCGGCGTTGGATGAGGGGTTGTAGACGGCGAATAATCTCATCAAACTGATATACAGAAACCCATCCTTCACGCTTCAGTGTGACTAACTGCTGCTAACCTGACTCCGCCAGATGGATTTGCTCCGCATATCCATCTGGAAACCTTCCGTTGAAGTAATTTTGGGAAGGGGCGAAAATACTGGTTAGCTGATTGGCCTATGTTGGTGATAGACGGGCCAAATAAACCAATCAGATCAACGAAGCATATGACGTACTAACAGAGCAACGACGAAGAGGAGCCAATTGATAGATCAAACTCTTGCCGAAACCAGTCGGGAGAAGAGCAAAAACATCTTTTCCTCTGAGAAAAGCCTCCAGAGCGGTGTTTTGCTCTTCTTTCAGTGAAGAAATACTCTGTAATTCCCATAAAACTTGCTCGATAGCCACGCTAACGCTAGTTTCATCGGCTGAAGCCGCCATGTTCTTTAGACTGAACTGTCGCGCTTCTCGTTGCGTCACACCTCAACCCGCCTCAAAGCCAACGCTGATTGGACGTTCATTTGGTGAACGGCTCCAAATTTTCTTTAACGGAGAGTCTCCAGACTGATCTGCGAGTGAAACCTTGAAAGCTCGCGAGATCAGGATGGTCTCACCAGGCTAAACTGCTGCCCCTCAACTTCAACATTGCAGCCCCTCTATACTCAAAGAGTGACACTGATTTAACAGAACCCACTTGAACTAATGGTGCAGTGTTTTATCAGTCTGGTTTCAGTTCTTCAGCACATCTACACCAATAAAAAGCAGGTTCAGTTAAAAAAAGTAAAAAAAAAAAAGTGTCAAAATATCACCAAATCCATGTTTTGGGAAATCCCCCTGGGTCCCTGTGACATCTTTATTTTCTTGGCATGTTGCTCGTCTCCTGCCACAGACAGTGACAGGTAAATACACAGCCTGAACCTGTCCCTTAGTTACCTGCATTAACCGTCACCTACAGAACATCTAAACCTTCGCATTCAGAGTACATAACTATTCAGAGGATTTCTTCTGAATAACATTTTCTGATGAGCTGAAAAACAAAAGTTTAGATTACTGTGAGGGAAAGAAAGATCTCCGAATTAAGTGTCTTAGATCATAGAGATAATTTATTCTCTGACTTTTTGACTCTATCCTCAGTGGAGTCACTACAGCTGACAGCATCAGGAGGAAAGTTTTAATAAGGTTCAAAGTTGTGAAACTTTTTGTTTTCACCTGCAGTAACTGTCACAGGGACTAAGAAAAAGTCAGGAGAACAGATCTAATGCCAATGAAATATTCCCTTAAGGTTTATTTCAGCAGCTCAAAAGTTCATAGATACGAGAGAATTGCTGTGGAGGGAAGGCGTTCATGCAGGTTCTGATCCATCCGTTGTTTTGCTTTAACCTTTGGAAGTACAGCTTTCAGGTTGCACTACATTACATCTTTCCTCATCATCATAAGAGGAGCTGTACAGCTCGTTCTGAGCAGAAGATTCCACTTGAGCAAACGCTACGGTAAAAACTAACGAGGAATCTGGCTACAGATGATCATAAGCTAGAGAATGTTCTCCTGTCTGGATTTCTGGATGTTCAATATCTGAACTGAGGTTGGTTACTGTGGATTTTTTTTTAAAGGAAATGTCGCTCACATTCAGAATTCAAACTTCTGAAAGTTCTTTAAATCTGAAATGATTCCATCCTGTTCAATAAATGATCAGTGTTTTTAATTCAGAGTAATTTTCATGTGAATGTGCTTTACTGGAGGCATCCATGTATGTCAAAGAACACTACTGCCACCTACTGGTTATTGACGTCACGGTGCGGTATCGGCTGTTGATCAAGTCCCAGTGCTGTATCTGGTGTTTGTCACAACGCGCTATTATCCAAGTCATCTTGAAAACATTCTTCTTCCAAATGTCGGCTACATATTACGGGTTTTTTCTCTGGCCAGAAGTTCGATGGCAAATCCTCCCTCTTCAAGTTGGCGATCCAACGACCAACCCGTCCGTGGAGGATCAGGAATCAGAAAGGTGGAATAACTCTTTTTTTTCACTTTTACCCGATGTATTCCAGCATCCAGCTGCCATGCACGTGGGCATTGTTAGTTTCACTATAGCTCTGGTGAATTTCAATGGTGAAGTCCTCTGGAAATCTTCAATAATTGTTGTTGATTGCAGATGTGTCTAGTAGTTCCCATTGATTTAGCTTGGAAAGCGGGGAGAATGGCGCTAGGCTTACCGCACCGTGACATCACTGCTGGAAGATGGCAGGAGGGAGGGGCTACTATATTTGGGCAAGAATGGCCGCTCCCAGACTCAGTGATCGCAACGACAAAACGCTAAATTCATTAAATGAATGTGAATGTATTAGTTTTAGGTATAAATAATGATCTATTGATTATTCCTGCTGACCGGATTTTCCTTTAATTTTACATCCAGTCTCAGATTTAAACATAGAACAAAACTCATATTGTTGAATATATCACCAGGAGCAGGCGTATAGGAAAGGTAATGCTGGGATATTTCAAACTGGAAAACAGTTGCTGTATTTACCTGCTGGACAGACGATCACCTGGTTTCAGGCCGACCCTTCATATAATAGCTATAAATGTTGGTGATAAAATGCTGTAAAGTCTAGAAGTCATGGCCGTGTCACAGCTCCAAAGGTGGAAAACTCTAAAGGTACTCCTCTTTTTTTAATATTCTATCAAGTTTGAGCAACACAAAACAGACCCTCAGCATTATGCCCCCACCACCATGCCGAGCAATTAAAGCAGTTGGATGGCCTGATTTCACCACTAAAATGTTGATTTTTGTTTTTTGTATAACAGTGTTTCACCTGGTTCTGCTGGTGGTTTCTTCCTGTTCAAAAAGAGTTTTTCCTCTCCACTGTCACTACAAACATGCTTAGTATGAGGTAACCGGTTTTCCTTAGATGTCGGGAAGATTAAATCACCGCAAACATATTAGTTTTCGGTAAAAAATAAAGATCCATTCATTATTCCTAGCTGATGAGACTTTTCCTTTAAGATTCGTGTTGAAACCATCACTGCACCAAGTTGTTAAGCTTAGGGGGTCTCTAGCTCTAATAAGGTAAGTTCAGGTAAATTAGCCGTCCCTCTTAAAACACCATCATGAGATAGTTGCAAAGTCTCAAAGAAGAGGAAAATGTTCCAGTGGTGTCCTTAGGGCAGGATTATATAATCTGCACTATACAGGTACTTTAATGAAGATTCAACCATAGCAGTTTGCTTAGATCAGCTCAGTCTGATGCACATAAACATCTTTCTGACTAATTCTGCTGTTTCTATTTAATCCCTTTGGGAAACACATTACATTTGATCTCCAGGTCATTAAGTAAAATTATGGTGAGATCACATTAAAGGTGATGTACCAATGCTATGCAGCGCTCAGTGTGCAGGTGTATCCAGAACAAATCAGCTCACAGAGTCTCTTTTAATTCATAGGGACGAACAGAAAAGGTTAGTTATAAAAAATAAATAGTAACATCTCAGCATTAACAATGGAAGAAGTGACAGGGGGCTCAGTGGGAGAACTTGTACAAACAGTTTGAGTGAGAATCCTGGGCTGCTTCTAAAGGCAGAAAGATGACAGCCAGAGATCCACATGGGGGAACTCAATGAAGTGCTGAGGGCTGGAGAGGACAGCAGAGAGGAGGCACTGCAGAGCACAGAATGAGCCACAGGTGCACAGAATGAGCCACAGAGCACAGAATGAGCCACAGGTGCACAGAATGAGCCACAGGTGCACAGAATGAGCCACAGGTGCACAGAATGAGCCGCAGAGCACAGAATGAGCCACAGGTGCACAGAATGAGCCACAGGTGCACAGAATGAGCCACAGGTGCACAGAATGAGCCACAGGTGCACAGAATGAGCCACAGGTGCAGAATGAGCCACAGGTGCACAGAATGAGCCACAGGTGCACAGAATGAGCCACAGGTGCACAGAATGAGCCACAGAGCACAGAATGAGCCACAGGTGCACAGAATGAGCCACAGGTGCACAGAATGAGCCACAGGTGCACAGAATGAGCCACGGTGCACAGAATGAGCCACAGGTGCACAGAATGAGCCACAGGTGCACAGAATGAGCCACAGAGCACAGAATGAGCCACAGAGCACAGAATGAGCCACAGAGCACAGAATGAGCCACAGAGCACAGAATGAGCCACAGAGCACAGAATGAGCCACTGGCACAGCAAAGGTCTAGCACTAATCTCGGACTCCTCCTGTTCAGGGAAGGAAAAGACATTTAGCAGAATTTTACAAGCTGATTGGGCGAAGCTAAACACCCACTACCTACTGACAAAAGTTTTTTTTTTTCCAATCGTGGGACAAATGAAATAGCAGCTGATCTAATAACTCATCCACGACCTCCGACACTAAACTCTCCTCCTCTTGCATGTTTCCGCTGTCCATAGCGTTCCTTGACAGTGTCGTTTCTAAGTCACCAATTTAGTGCTACTTGGTCCCAATGGAATTTCCCATTGGGAACCTGCTAGCACTAAGATGCTAACTAGTTAGCAAGATGCTTCCGACAAACCGGCCACAACCAAACCTGATTGCGAACCTTCCACCACAACAATCCCGCCCCATTGATAATCGACCAATCACATTCACTTTATTCACTCGTGTAAAGTCCGGCACCACTCGGGAGAATTCGGAAATGCGACGGTTGGAACGGTTAGGAATCCAGTTTGTGTGGGTTGCTTGTGTGTTTTTCTCTCCCTCCACCACCAGGTGGTGCCCTGTCCTCGTTGGGCCTCCCTGCACACCTGCGGCTCATTGGATCATCACTGAAGAGTATTTGAGCAGTGGGCTGTCACTACCTCGACACCAGAGTGTTAGCTTGTTTTGGGTACTCTAGCCAAGCTAAGTTTAGCTGAGTCTAATGTGAGCCTTTGTTTCTCTGAGCCTAACTTTGTTTTTTTTTGTCTTTGCCTTTCGGCAGGAAGCCTTCCTGTGTAACTGGATGCCTGGCCTTCTCCCCCTGGAAGGATTAACTGAGTTCACACTCAGCAGGGGAAAAACTTCCACATGTGCCATTCAAGTCCCTTTTGGAAATCCAAGTGACAGTCCGCTCCATTGCTCCTCAGGGTCTAACGAATGTCTACCTGTCTGCTTTCCAACGAGTTCCCTCTTCTCTGGATAAACCCACACCTACTGGATCCAAGGATAAACTAGAACCCCCTCAAACGTTAGTCCCGCTCTCACAGAACTAAGGTATTTTCCGACGGTCCCTGAACTCATCACTGTGATCTCCCCTCCAGACTTTCTAGTTCCGGTTTACCAGTTCTCTGAGTTCCAGGCCGTTTCTCAATTCACGAGAACGCGAGTACGTACTCGTCAAGTCCATTCTTGGCGAGAACGCAGGAAGATCGGACTTGACGAGAACGCGAGCACGCAAGCACGAATATGTATTGGAACAGAAGCGTACTCGTGACGTCATCACATGCAACGTTCTTTAGCATTTCTTTAACAGTCAAAACTATTCATTCCCTACACAAAACATTTTGAAAACAATATTTTTAATTTCTAAAGCTTAAAAAACATTTAAAAAAATTACCGAACCGCAAAAAACCGCCATCAGAACGAGCGGTAGTTCACACATAACTAGACCGAGAGAAGTGCACTAGAGACGGGGTAAATTTAGCCCTGGCTGCGGTTACCCTCGGAGGTCTGCTGGTCACTCTGGTCCGCTCAATGTCGGACTTTTTTTTTAAATTTCGCACTAACTCTGTAAACAGGCCACACAGGGAGGCTTCAATGTATAATGTTATCGCCTCAAACGATTTCAAAACGTACTTTTGAAGAACAACAGCAGCAGAAAAGGGAATGTTTAACTTACCACTGTGAGCGCTGTCTGGAATCAAGCTGCGGCCGCGGGGCATTCTGGGAAATGGATATTTCGCATTGAATTGTCGCGTTAAGATTGAAGTTAACCCGCAAAAAACGCGTGTTCTCCCGAGATTACGCCGCTTTTTACGCCGTCTTTTACCAACAAGCGCCGCCTTTTACGCGCGTCATGATAGTACCGCAAGACGCGCGTTAAATACGCGCGTTGTGTCGGTCAGAACGCGCGTATTTAACGCGCGTTTTCCTAATATGATAATGATGTCCTTCCTTCTTTTCCCACAGCCAATGCATTTGAACTGGTTGCATCCAATGGCTGATCAAGGCAGCCAGACCAAGAAAGTTCAGCATAGATCTGCTTTGTGGAAAACTGCACAGAGCTCAAAGTTGCAGCATTGCCAAAATTCACTGCATTGCCGTTTCACAAAGACTTAATGTTAGGAATATATCCACAACATACACTTTGCTGTTATTTTGAATCCATTCCATGCCTATTTTCATGTAAAAACGTTTTGCATCGCCAACTGATGTTTTGTATTCACCGGGATTATTATGAATGTGTCAACAATTATCATCACCGAGAGGTGGCGTAGTGGGTTAAGTAACCGCCTTCAGTGTAGTTTTTTTGCTTCGTGGCAGGTTCGAATCCGGCAGAGGCAGTCCGACTTTTCCCTTTATGTTCTTTCTTGTCTCCAACCAAGCCCATTAATTTATTTATTTTTTTCTGGGAATATAATCATAAATGTAGCCTACTTCACTGTTTTTGATCCATCGCCATGCATTCTGTCATGTAAAAACATTTTATATTGTACTAATAAAATGACAATAAAGGGGACACTTGTCTTCCAGAAAATTTGCCGGTCTGACTTGTTTTCTGTATATTTTCCTGCATATCACCAACCTTTTCCCATAATGCTTTCTACAGCCATGGAGCAACTGCTGTTAAAATTAAATTAACAGGAACATTTCTTATTAAAAGTGTTATTAGTGCAATGAGAAAAAACTTGCTTAGTTGAGCCAGTGGAGGTTTGATGATCCCCATAGCTCATGTTCTCTGTCTCCTACATACACACACACACACATATATATATATATATATATATATATATATATATATATATATATATATATATATATATATATATATGTATATATATATATATATATAAACCACGTCACATAAATGTTCTTTCAGTCTACAATACTTTCAGTCTGCAGATGGCGCCATATAACGGGTAGGCTACTGGCAGAGCAGCAAACAGGTGTTTGCACCAAAGCTGGGGAACAATATAGGCAAGGTGTGTCTCTTTTTCAAGAGAGAACTGGATACTGGATTCTTTCATCTTTTTTATTTATTATGAACTATTATTTATCTATTTCCCACTACCTTTTACCACTAGTCAATACCTTTACTTATGTGTATTGGAACAAGATCCAAATGTGCAAGAGTCTAATTACATTTTCATTGTGGAGTAGGAGACAAGGTATGGGTGCAGCACCTTCCATTGGGGGTGTATCCAGAAAACAGGTACTATGTTATTTAGATGTTACATTTAATTTTAACAGCAGTTGTTCCGCGGCTGCAGAAAGCATTATGAGCTTGGGAAAAGGTTAGCGATATGCAGGAAACATACAGAAAACAAGTCAGACAGACACATTTTCTGGAGGACAAGTGGCCCCTTTATTGTCATTTTATTAGCACTATGTAAAAAGTTGTTACATGACAGAATGAATGCTGATGGATCAAAAACAACAGAGAAGTGGGCTACATTTATGGATTATATTCTTGGTTAGAGGCAAGAGAGAATATCAAAGGCATAGGTTTGATTTCAGCTTTGGCAGGGACACTATTGGTCTTCAGTTTCATTGGTCTAATGTCATTGGTCCTTTGCAAAAATATGCATACTCTTTTTTTTATGCTTAATGTGAGCATCAGGCTTTGATGTGTTTAAAGAGAACAGCATAATTTCTTCCTAGATTAATACAAATCTTATAAGCACTACACTCACTAGATGCTGTTTAGCAATGTTTGAAGCATCACTGGCTCTGATCAATGTGCAATTAGGACTTTTTTCCACTTTGAAAATGTTTGCATTTAAACTTACCAGCCACTAAGACAGAAGGTATATACATTCCTATTTAACCAAATATAATCTAAATATGCCTGTTATATGTTGACGTATCATGTGTTTTCTTTTGAAGATGTATAATTGTGCAGAGGTAAACAGGTGAAACCCACTCTTATTCTAGGCTAAAACAGGCGAAAGCTTCTGACTGCAGTTCTATGAAGAAGCAGGAGATAGTTTGGATTTTTGGAACTTGAGAAATGAAAGTAACCAAAGTTAGAATTTCTTTTATAAAACAAAATATTCTGAGTCAGACAAGTGTTCTGAAAACTGCTGTCTGTAATCTATCAACATTTCTGATTCCCTTTCACCAATATTTCTTTTCTATTACTGTTTTCTGTTTTTTGACGGCAGTTCAGGTGTATATAAAAGCTGTTAATTTATTTTGTAGAACATAACAACACGAGAAGGATGCTGACGTTCTTCTATTTTTTTGTTTTCCACATAAAAATAGTTCTATTCAATTGATTCTACTTCTAGAAATAGGATAAAGACACACAGAGGAACTCTATTTACACTGATTCTATTTTTCTAGATTTCCACATGGTCCATAAGTAAATTAGTACTTTAATGTCTGGTAAATAATGCTTGAATCTGGCTGTTTATTTTGGATACTATTACATTACAGATAAGATAGTGTTATATTGTCTTTTATAATTGTTTAAAGTGATTTTATATTTGAATAAACTTTGGCTGATTCTTAGTGTTGTGTTTGTAGATGATGCCACTAAAAAAGAAAATAGACATAAGGAGCTTTTAAACAGCAAGCAATATAGGACGATGATAAAAGGTTGTTACATTTAATCCTTTACTATTATAAACGTACTTGTAGAATAGAAACATTATATGATTGTAGGAAACAGATATAATGATGCAGGGCAGCCTCAGGGGGAAGCAGCTGCCCTTCACTGCTGCATGATGGAAGAAATGTGTTTGGAATGCTATCATAAAATAAGGGTTGAAACTAATGATTATTCTGCAAATTGATTAATCTGTTGATTATTTTTTTGATGAATTGATTAATATTCAGATCACCCAAAGGTTCCTAAAAGTAGATTTTTTTACGAAATGACCCCAGGTGAAACAGAAACGTTTCCTCTTGAGGAGTTCTGGATTGAGAATATTGACAGACTAAAAGTTTTTTTTGTCTTAAATGCAAAATGTTTACATATTTTTTCATTATCTTGGTATTTGCTGCTCTGCCAGTAGCAGAGCAGCAAATATATAGTATATATATATATATATATATAGTATATATATATATATATGTGTATATGTAGGAGACAGAGAACATGAGCTATGGGGATTATCAAACCTCCACTGGCTCAACTAAGCAAGTTTTTTCTCATTGCACTAATAACACTTTTAATAAGAAATGTTCCTGTTAATTTAATTTTAACAGCAGTTGCTCCATGGCTGTAGAAAGCATTATGGGAAAAGGTTGGTGATATGCAGGAAAATATACAGAAAACAAGTCAGACCGGCAAATTTTCTGGAAGACAAGTGTCCCCTTTATTGTCATTTTATTAGTACAATATAAAATGTTTTTACATGACAGAATGCATGGCGATGGATCAAAAACAGTGAAGTAGGCTACATTTATGATTATATTCCCAGAAAAAAATAAATTAATTAATAAGCTTGGTTGGAGACAAGAAAGAACATAAAGGGAAAAGTCGGACTGCCTCTGCCGGATTCGAACCTGCCACGAAGCAAAAAATTCGCATTGAAGGCGGTTACTTAACCCACTACTAATTGGTGACACATTCATACTAATCCCGGTAAATCCAAAACATCAGTTGGCGATGCAAAACGTTTTTACATGAAAATAGGCATGGAATGGATTCAAAATAACAGCAAAGTGTATGCAGTGGATATATTCCTAACATTAAGTCTTTGTGAAACGGCAATGCAGTGAATTTTGGCAATGCTGCAACATTGAGCTCTGTGCAGTTTTCCACAAAGCAGATCTATGCTGAACTTTCTTGGTCTGGCTGCCTTGATCAGCCATTGGATGCAACCAGTTCAAATGCATTGGCTGTGGGAAAAGAAGGAAGGACATCATTATCATATCAGGAAAACGCGCGTTAAATACGCGCGTTCCGACCGACACAACGCGCGTATTTAACGCGCGTCTTGCGGTACTATCATGACGCGCGTAAAAGGCGGCGCTTGTTGGTAAAAGACGGCGTAAAAAGCGGTGTAATCTCGGGAGAACGCGCGTTTTTTGCGTGTTAACTTCAATCTTAACGCGAGACTTCAATGCGAAATGTGACCTTCTTGGCTTGCCATAGCTCTGATGCATGCTCGATAAAGAGGGCGGGGCGAGAACAACATCCTGGGATTTGATGCGTTCTCGATCTGGCGTTCTCGAGAATTGGAACGGTACCCGGGCTTAGGCTGATGACGTGTCACGAGTACACGAGAACGCTCAAGAACGCATATTGAGAAACGGCCCCAGATTGAACTCCTGTACTGTTTCCTCAATAAACCTGTTAAACTTTTCCCCTGGTTCTCTGAGTGGTTCTCTGCATGTGGGTCAGATCTCTTAAATCGATCATGACAGGATCATCTAAATTCATCTAAATTCAACACTTGAAAATTCCTAATTTATTCCAAAGGAAAATGTTGCTGCAACTAAAGCGGTACACTTTTCATCTGAGATTGTAATAATCTAAATGTAAAAAGGGCAAAAACTAGAAAATCTTTTTATTAATACTTTGATACATGAAACAGAAGTGCTTGAAATTTTTTTTTACATTGACAGAGTTTTGATTTTGAGAGCAGCGGGTTGTTGGGCAATCAACCAGTATTAGCAAAGTTACTGTAGCTGCTGTAATGAGCTGCTTGTTTAAACCACAAAAGGCACAAATTAACATAAATTAAGATTATTCTCATTTAAACAGCTTATATTGATTTTGAATGATTATTTATAGGGTGCCAGAATCCAAGGATGATGAACAGTTAAGATGCAGAGACAAAGACAGTAGATGTCAAAAATCAAACCTAATTACTAACATCAGTCCTGCTTTGGCCTCTCAATTAATAAAAGAGAGAGTGGATGAATTTCTGAACCTGCATGCGGTTTCTGAGTCTATGGAAAAATCAACGGTTTTAAACTACAGCCTTATTAGAGCTACCAATGTCTCTAACTGCAACACGTATAACTGTGGCTGTTTCCGTTGGTTCTTTTCAGTTAAAAAGATTTAAAAGCACACAAGAAGCCATTTTAAAGGAATACTTTTTTAAACGATGCGTGTGATTTTTTTTTCTCCTGTTTTTCCTGTTCTGCCACATAGACATATATGGGGGGGGGGTTATTTAGTCTGTTTTTCTATTTCTCTTCTTCTGAGCAGAAGACGTCTGCAATAAAATGTCAGTTCTTCTACAAATACAAATGTGTAACAGGAAAATGCTTTTCTTTACACTGCAAAAAAAGTAAAAATAAAAAAAAAGTAAAGAAACAAAACACTGGACTCTTCCTCACTCAGAGACAAACTATCATGTTAGACTGTTTGTAAAATGTCAAAGTGTAGGTTTAGCTTTACAAATGAACCACAACTAAATGTCTCTCATGCCATCCCAGTCAGAGGCCTCCATTGCCAAGATGTCTCTTTTTGTTTATGACAGAGATGGCAAAACGGTCCTAGGTCTCATGGACACCAAGAAAGAAAGAAAGAAACATTCATTCACAAACTCATGAGAATTCAGCTTGTTTTCCTGCAGCTACAACCGTTCAACATGGACCCAAAACGGGTCAACCAATCCTATAGCAGTATCATGGATTAAGGAGGGACATATAGCTGTGACATATTGTCGCTAACTTTTGGGACAATATGGTCTGATAAAGAATACATTTATATACAACTTTAAGCCAGAATGATTGAACATTGAAATATGATTTCCCTACGACTTTAAATAACGTAATCGGTAAAACGGACTATTATTATAATTGCTTATTTTGACACATTTCAATATGTTTGGTTCTTTTAATACATCCAACAGTAAAGAGCTTCGGTTACACCAACATGAGAGAAAAAACTATTATTTCTATGAGCTACATGTCAACAGGGAATATAGAAATAGTGTAAAGATGCTGAGAAGAGATGATCTGTGTTTATGGAATCAGTTGCAGTTGAGCCTTTAGGTTAACCAGCTTTCCTTCATAGTTCTCTACCTGTTTTCATGTTCTGGTGATTGGATGAGAGCGTGAGCTGAGAGGAGCTCAAGGCTAAACTCAGACATCAGAGCAGAATGCATGTTAAATATGCTTTGATTCATATCCTTTCCCTCTAGCCTGAACATCCTCTGGAATCAGCCGGCTCCCTGCTCCTCGGCTGTCTTTCATCCCCCCCCCCCCCCCCCCCCCCCGTCTCTACGAGAATCGGTTATGGATCATTTCTGCTGGAGAGAGGTTAAGAAGAAAAAGACAATTTGCAAATGATTCTCTTTAAGCCCAGCCTAGTGACTGAATTGACCGTGTACTTTTACTCGACGCTTGTCAACATTAGAGGGCAGATTTAAATGAATCTCTGCGGTTCTGATGGATCACTGCCTCTAACTGCTAATGTCATCCATCCACAGACGATATGGTGACATTTATCCTACCTTGGTGAGCTGAGCAGATTCAACCAGCATTTCTTTCCACCTTTTTCTGTTTGTTTTTTTACTTTGATAATTTAATTTTAATTAGGCAGTCATTTTTTTAACGTGGACTGACATGCGGTGAAACCTTTAATGAACCTTCATTTTTAATCAAACCAGAACTTTATGCACATCTAAAAAATAATGTTCTTTATATAAGATAAATAGTATAAGGAAAAAAATTTTTAAATGTGGTTGACTGATTCTAAAAAATATAGAATCATAATTATGTTTATTTTTGGCCAAAGCAAAAGGTAAAGCTTCCCACTTATTAACAGCTACTGTTATTACATTTATATAAAATCTATTAGACCACTGAAGCATGTCTGTTGTTTACTGTGAAACGTTTGCTGTACTTCTAACTTTAACGTCTGATATGTTTAAAGTTGCAGGGAAATCATATTTAAATGTCAAATCATTCTGGCTTAAACATGTATATAAATGTTCTCTTTATCAGATGATATTGTCCCAAAATTTAGAAAATTTCTCTTAAAAAAAAAAAAATCCTGTCTTAAAATCTGTGTTTTTTGTAACATGTAGGCCAATCACTGTCCCCCAGACAACAGCGGTTATGTTTTTTATATTTATATCTTTTAAAAACAAAGCAGAGTGTGTGTGACGTCATTACAGGAAAAGCAGTATGAATAAACTTCAGGTTGCTTATAATGATGTCATGAGGATGCAGCTTATGGTGCCATGATGGTGCAGCGCCAGTCAGATGTTAATGAATGTCGATGCACCAACCTGCACTGCTGTGCTTCCAAACATTATGCACAGATTATGTGTAGATTAACAGACCCTGCAAACATCATCATTCAGACTCTAATCCTAATAATTCTCCTATTCTGCAGAATCTGTTAGTTCAATCTCTAACGTTCTGCTCTCTCTGCTTTTTCTCATAGTAGCTTCATCTGGTCTGTTCCTGTTTGGCTGTGACTCCATCCTGGAGAGAAATATCAGCTGTGCTGCTGCCATCAACACCTTTGTTTCTAGATGTTGGAGCTTGGCCTGTTTTCCAGTGTAGTCCTGTTTCTCTGACTGTGACTAACTGGATGTGCTCTCTTCATCCTCTGACATGGGAGCTGGCTCGGAGCCCGTCTGCCTGGCTGTGTGTTTCCTGGACGGGGCCGCCTGTGGAGCTGGTTGACAGTTGCCTTTTGTATCTATGCTTCTTTTTCTATGTCTGCTTCTGTCTCCTTGAACCCCAGTGGGCCTCAGCAGATGGCCGCTCACACTGAGCCTGGTTCTGCTGGAGGTTTCTTCCTGTTCAAAGGGAGTTTTTCCTCTCCACTGTCGCTACAAGCATGCTTAGTGTGAGGGATTGCTGAAGAGTCAATGAGTCGATGCAATCAGCTGGTTTTCCTTAGATAGAAAACTTTGAATCAATCTGACTGGATGATCTAGTGAACTGGAAAGTGACCTGAGATGACATGATGTGAATTGGAGCTATAGAAATACACTGAAGCTCAGTGAGATTCTTCTCCAGTTTGTGGAATCATTGGCGCTTTAGTTTATATGTCAGTGATTTATTATTTTATTATATATTTTCTATTTTTTTTCTTTTTTTATTATTGTTCTTGTTTTTGTCTGTTTATGGACCATAATTGTGTCTAAATAAAGAGATTGATTGATTAAACTCTCACCATCCTGCATGTGATGCTTCCATGCACCAAACTTAAATAAATGGCTGATAAACCTGGAGCCGTTGGTGGCTGCTGGAGGCAATGTAATCACTTGGTTTAGGTGCAGTGGAGCGAAGACAAATTTAAAACATGCAGAAAAGCGGAACCAGGGTCACAGACCCTGTTCTACCGGATTAAAGCCTCGTTGAGGAAAACTTTATACCAAAAACTTGACTGAAGCTTAATTACAGCAGCAACAACACAGAAGAGAGATGAACACAGAATGTTCATCCAAAAGAGAAATGGATTGAAACGGACTGGGATTCAGCTTAGCGGTGAAAAAGCTTATAAAAATAAATAAATGCACAGAAATAAAAAAAGGGAAGGACATAATAACAGATTGCTTCTTAAATTGTTATCTGTCATCTCCAAAAAGCAACCTGCTTTTGTTTAATACTGAAAAGAATAAGGATAAAAAAGAGAGAAAGAAGATAGAAGGAACTTTCCTCTCTCCTCTGGGGAATCTGCTATTGATCGGCTTTATTTTAAATATTTGAGCAGCTCCCTTATTTACACGCAGCTTTATTTATTCAGTCTCTGATCGGCACTCAGGAAGAGTCGGCCAATTACCTTTGCATTATTGACGAGGAAGGATTCGGCCTCTCGTGGCTTTAATCTCCATCTCTCCTCCACATTTTCTCCCTTTCCTTATTGTTCTTTACCTCCTATTCCATTTCTTCACCGCCTCTTAGAATGTGTCTTTTTCATTCAAACAATCAAGTCTTGTAATAAACTACTATTTTTTCTTTCCACATCATCCCAAAATCTCCTCCAGCTTAAAGGAATAGTACACCCTAAACATGATTAGCCTTCATTTTCTACTCCCCCCCCATGCTGAACAACACTCTGGAGTACTTTTTTGATATCTCAAATGCATCTGGAGATCTGGGAGGCTTCTTGCTGTCTGCTGACATTCAAATAATGGAGGTCTATGGCGCCCGAGGCAGAAAGGTCCATAAACGTCCACAAAAAACGTGTCAATATTCCTCCATACTGCTCGTCCAATGTATTCCAAGTGTCCTGAGTGGGTAGCGTCCAGAATTTACTCGAAACGAAGTCATTTAGAATGTGTTTAGAGCATAAACAGTAGTGTAAAGGATTTCCTGAAAGCGCGTTCACGAGTCTACGGAAACCTCGGCAGACCAAACCAGATGAAAGTGCGCATTCAGCGTCTGCTCTGCCAATAATGCAAGCGTAGAAGAAGAAATGTGCTGTTTACCTGTGCGAAGAAAGAAACAATGAAAGAAAAATGTCTGAGGACTTCAGTGTTGAGGAAGAGCATGAGTTCTTTGCCGAGCTGAATGCGCACTTTCATCTGGTTTGGTCTGCCGCGGTTTCCGTAGACTCGTGAACGCGCTTTCAGGAAATCCTATACACTACTGTTTATGCTCTAAAAACATTCTAAATGACTTAGTTTCCAGTAAATTCTGGATGCTACCCACTCAGGACACTTGGAATACATTGGACGAGCAGTATGGAGGAATATTGACACGTTTTTTGTGGACTTTTATGGACCTTTCTGCCTCGGGCGCCATAGACCTCCATTATTTGAATGTCAGCAGACAGCAAGAAGCCTCCCAGATCTCCAGATGCATTTGAGATATCAAAAAAGTACTCCAGAGTGTTGTTCAGCATGGGGGTGAGTAGAAAATGAAGGCTAATCATGTTTTGGGTGTACTATTCCTTTAAACTGTTGTTGACTTCCTGGGGGAGGATGAGGAGAGCCCACCTGCTCCTCCTCAGGGAGCCAGCATGCAGGCTGTGGGGATCGAACCGGGTTCCTGCAACCTTCTCAGAGCTCAGCGCACTGCTCTAACCACTAGGCCATCACTGCCTCTAACTCCTGTTACATTAACCATAAAAAACAGGCACTCAGAAATGACTAGATTTGCTTGAGGCTATGTTCAGAGAGAGACTCGGACTGGAGTCCTATTAAAACCTCACGGCCGTGCTAAAGATCTTTGTCAGGCTGCTCTATTGGGGAAAACAAGCTTTAGCCTCCACACTCGGCTGACGACTCTTCAGCAGGAAACTATTACATATATTTAATTAAAGGATTAAAGGATTTCTTACGGATAAAAAAAACAACAAAAAAAGAAAAACTAAAAAGTGTGAGCGTGTCTTATCAGCATAAACAGACATTATGATCTTCCAGGTAATTATCAATGCTGGTAGTGGGTAAGACTGAGACAGCGGCGACACAAAGACAGATGAACTCCACCTTGATATGAAAAGCCCAGGAGCAATCTGACCCTGTGACCACCATCATTCTCCTGCACTTCAAAAGGAAGTCGGCTTCATTAAAGCTCCATGCCAAGATTTTTTTTATTGTTTTTTTTTTTTTATTGATCATTTATTTCGAACACTTAATAAAAAGCAAATATAAGTAAATTAATAAAGTCATACAAAACAAAAAAAAAAGAAGAAAAAGAAAAAAAAAAACATATGTACATCCCATCATGTTCGAAAAGGAGTAGGAAGAAGTAATACAACTTATTAAATCCTACCCCTGTTCTATATTAACATCTATATATACACACACACACACACACATACATATATACATATATATATATACATACACATACTCAGATACCTATACATACATATACACACATGCATACTTCCACATACACCCGTATCTCAAACACATACACACATACATGCATATACATACACACCCCAATTACTATAGACAGTATACACATATCTCTATCTACATATACGTACACATCTATCCATACATATCCATAAACCAAAAACCCTTTTCTCTCACACTTTTTTTTATTTTTTATTATTTCATCTCTCTTGACTTCTTATCGATTTTAATTCATAGTGGCAGAGCAAGTTCTATTCCCCCTCAAGCCCCCTCCTCCCTGTATCTTGTAAAAATCATTTGTTTATATTTGTTTTTAAACTGGTTGATGTTTGGACATTGCTTCAAATCCATGCTCAGTCTGTTCCATAGCCTCACTCCACTATTTGTTATACAAAATCTTTTCCTTGCAGTTCTGTATCTTTGAATCTTAAAATTAGTTATCTCCCTTAAATCATACCCCCCCTCTCTCACATAGAACAAATTTGTCAAGTGACTTGGTAATAGCTTATTTCTAGCTTTAAATAGAAATTGTGCTGTTTGGAATTCTATCATATCATAAAGCTTCATGATTTTAGACATTATAAATAGTGTCTTGGTGTGTTCTCGATATCCAACTTTATGAATTATTCTCATGGCTCTTTTTTGCAATATAAACAGTGGCTCTAGTGAACTTTTATATGTGCTTCCCCATGCCTCTATACAGTAAATTAAATGAGGTAAGACCAAAGAACAGAACAGAGCATGGAGTGATTTGTAATCTAAAAAATATCTTACTTTGGCTATTACAGAGATGCTTTTAGATATTTTAGTGCTGATGTATTTAATATGAGACTTCCAGCAAATCTTGTCATTTATTATCACCCCGAGAAATTTAGTTTCATATACTTTCTCTATATCAACCCCTCCTATCTGTACCCGTGCATGATGATTTATTTTTTTGTTACCAAATATCATATATTTTGTTTTACTCAAATTTAGTGACAGTTTATTTTTATTTAGCCAGTATTTAATATTAATGAATTCTGAGGTGATAGTGTCCAAAAGTTGCTGTAAATTCTCACCTGATCCTATTATATTTGTGTCATCCGCAAATAAAATAAATTTGAGTTTTTGTGATATCTTACATATGTCATTAATGTACATGATGAATAATTTATTTTAAGATCAACAGGAAGCACTACAAAGAGAGGAGAGTTTGCCTCGGTGGGGAAGATCCAACAAACACGACGGCACATTACAAATCAGCTTCTGCATGCACTGAATATTAAAAGCTGTTTACAATAAATTTAGATGCAAAAATCAAAGGAAGCAGCAATTAGAAGCCAGGTTGTGTTTGAGCTGCTAATCAATCAAGCAGCATGGAGGCTTTTCCACAATCACAGCTTTAGAGAAGCAACAGACAGAAAAGGAAAAACCGATGGTAGGATTTAACTTTCCTGTGTTTGCAGAATACGACTGTTTATGGTTTAAACCTTTATAGGGCAAGTTAGCATTTTTGATCACTTTCATACCCCTTACAAATTGCCCCCCATCCCCCTTCAATGATATATCACCTACTGTAAATTGAGTTGGGAAAAAAACTTTACAAGTCAAGAAAAAAAGCTAAATGAAAAGTTAAAAAGCCTCGTTAACAATTAAATTTAGGTTTCTAAACTAAAAACTGCCAGTTCCAGTATCAGCATTAATGCCTCTAAGGTTATGTTGGACCAACAGTGTTTTTCATGAATTTCTTATAGAAATATTTTTGTTATTTTTCTTAATATATTCGGGCAAGTTGCCATTTCTTTTTATTTCATTGACATTCATTGTTGCCATCAAAATATCCAGATTATTTTAATGTTGCAAAGGTGAGAAGGTCTGGAGATTTTTATTTTCAAAGTATTTCACTGAGCGCCCTATAAAGGGTTAATGCAGAACAACATGCATTGCATGCAGAGAAGTACTGCATGTGTGGCGCTTGTTTGCTCATTGTTTATCTGTCTGTTCTCTAATGTTTAATTATTATCTCAACAGCATAAATAAGATAGTCAGATGTGTTTATAAATAAATTTCCTTAACAGCTGAGAGGCTGAATGGAATTGATGCTAAGCCAAATAAAGCTCCCCTTCCACTCAGACTGCAAACACTACCAACCAGCAAACAAAATGCAAAAACATGAAACATGCAAGCTAGCATAGGGCCAGCAGTGAGGTAGCTTAGAGCTAAGCCAGTCCAACTGTAGTAGCCGAACTCTTCAAACAATGAAAAAGAGGAAAAAAGCAGACAGCAACACACAGCATGGATGGTTCAGTCAGGCTCAGTTAGCATTAGCATTAGCATTCATTTCAGAGCTCTGACTGAAAAATCAGCAGCGGTTGAATCAGAAGCTTCTTTCAAATAACAAAACGTAAAAATATCTGTTCTTTCACCCAAGCGGAGTGTTTATTAAGCATCAGATGGAAAAAAATTTTAAGGCGAGAGCTTTGACCCTGAAGTTTTAAGTTCGAGCCCCCACTCCCACAGCCTCCACTCTGGCTCTCTAAGCAAAGACCTTTAACCCCACTCTGCTCCCTGGGCGCCACACGATGGCAGCCCACTGCTCCCCAAGGGGAGGGGTTGAATGGAGGGAGTTAATTCCGTTGCTCTGTATTTGTGACATGTGGAATGGCAATAAAAGCTGATATAGGTGGAAACTATGTTTACTTGTTGGCTCAGTAGAATAGAGAGGGGGGGGGGGGGGGGGTTGATACCATTCGGTTCAGTTGGTTTCGTTCCTGGAAAGAAGTCTATCTGGATTCAGCTCAGGAACAGTCTGCTCATCCACACTGGAAAAAGTGTGGCCCAGCTTAAATAAAAAAAATTGATGTCCATTTGTTGCATCTAATATATTTGACTTCACAGAATCTAAATAAAGTGGTTTGGTACAACATGACTATTGAATATTGACTCCAACCAAATTACTTTACTTGACCCAATATTAATTCTTCACCTTTATCCAAGTTAAATTATTTACATTTTAGTTTTGGAACCACACTAATATATTGAAATGGAACCCATCAAATATATATACCTTGCACCAAACTAATATTCAGGCATTAACACCAGTTAATTCATTGGCACCATGAAAGTCTTTTTTTTTCATATTTCATAAACTTGGTTTCATAAACAATTTGGATCACTCACATCACACTTAACACACTCCAGCAACAGTTTTTCTCTAAGCCATTTATTCCTCAAGTAAAAAAGGACCAAAAAAAAGTTGCATGTTCAGACAAACAAATATAAACATGCCGTAAAAATTCAAAAAATATCCACTGGACTTGGTTTTCAAGATCTTGAAAACCAAGTCCAGTGGATATTTTTTGAATTTTTACGGAATGACTATGACCTGGATGACTGAGAACCTTCATCAGCAAATATAAACATGTCATTGTTGCTCTACATCAGAGCAATGAAATAAAGACAATATGGCTTATCAAGCAAAATTAAATGGACAGAAAGCATCCACTGTTGAACTGTTCAAACACATCTGAACTTGAAGGAATGTTGCATCTCTAAACATCATGAAAGAACTAAAATTCCAACAAAAGCACTCCATGAAAGTGACCCCGTGAGCCTGTATAACAAAGTGCTGTGAGGTGGTCTACCTCTTAAATAGATGCCAGTGGCAACTACATGCACACATTAAGCACACACAAATATACACTACTGTGCAGTTTTGAGTTCACCGCTGAGTTTGCGAAATCTTGGAAGTCATCTTGTTGGAACCAAGCTCCTTCTCCATCTTCTGAAGGGCCTCAAAGGTGAACCTGAAACCCTGTGGATACTTCATGTTAAGAGCATAGCAAAGTCCAAAGAGCATTGCCACTCCGGCTGCAACAGAAGGCAGCTCATTGAGGACTTCCACACCATCAATGACAATCCCAACGTCTTCGGGCTGCTGTAGAAGGCTTGAATTCTCTCTGAAGACGAAGACTGCCATGATGGTCCTCTCCAGCTCCTGCTCGGCTTGATCTTTGTGGGAGACCTGAGGCAAAATATACGAAATATGCAACTGAACAACTGCAGTCTGGCACACCTCATTAATCACTATATAGTGTTTAATGGTAGGGATGCACAATATTGGGATTTTGGCCTATATCCGATATGCCGATATTTTAAAACTCATGTAGCCGATAACCGATATCGATACCGATGTTAAAGCTGGACAAAAATAAGTAGTCATTGAAAAAAGCAGTTTTGTTATCCATTGCTTATTCTCTTTAAAAATATCAATTTCACTGTCACAGCCTCTGTATTTTTTAAATGTTTTTAAATTTCTTTATAATCATAATTTTTATTTTTTCTGACACTTTTTATGTTTTTGTACGGTGACCTTGAGTGTCCAGAAAGGCGCCTTTTTAAATAAAATGTATTATTATTATTATTATTATTTCTGACACTTTGAAAAATAATATACTCAAATATATTTTCATATGCTGATATCAAATTGATTTTTAAAAACACGGTATCGATCTATTTTAGTTTCAAAATCTCATGAAATTTCATCGTTCTGTTACAAACTCTCGTGATATTTTGCAAATTCTTGTGAGATTTTGTTAGTAAAATAGATCGATACCGCGTCAATATATCAACATATAAAAATATGGCAAAATTTCGTGGAATTTAGTGGTATTTCGTAGCATAACGATGACATATAGCAATATTTCATTAGTAAAAGAGATTGATATGGTGTTTTTAAATGGCAATATATCAGCATAGGAAGATATTGGGATATTTTAATGGATCAATATTTTTTCCCTCGTCTTTAGAAGTTTTTAAGTCTGTAAAAAAGAAGTTTTTGAGGAAGAAGAAGAAGTAGTATTTTTTTTTTTTTAGACTTTAGAAACTCAGAAGCTGATCAAATATCGGGTTAAATATCGGTGGGGGGGCCGATGTCCGATATTCAGTTTTAAGGCCGATACCGATAGGGGGCCGATTATATTGTGCATCCCTATTTAATGGCATAGGTGGTCTCCCGTGATGAATAAAGTTGAATCATCATTGTGACAGAAAATATCTGGACATACCATGTATTCCTTTATAAGGTCCTCAACACTTTCTCCCAGGTAGATGATGAGAGCTTTGAGGATACACTCCCTTCTGAAATCTGCATCAGCACCCTTTAGGGAAAATCAAAATGGTTATTATGCGATGTGTAGATTAGTCTAGCAACTTAATTCCCAGCTCTACCATAAACAGTGCTTTTACAGTGTGTGCCTGGTCAATATTGAATCCATGGCAGACTAATTGAAAGCAGTGAAAATGTAAAGCCATTCTAGTACATCTGCCAGAGGCCACTGGTAGTCCCTCTTTAAATATGAAGACAGAGTGGATGGCTCCTGTTTGGGTTCCTATAGTGTCAAAGTATCTTTGGTGCAGTGACAGGTGCACAAATTATTTTCTATGTGCTACTACACATTAATGTACTCATAGGTGGCACATGTTTTTCTGTTTTTAAATGGTTGATAGTGAATATGGTGCAAAACTTAATAACAAAATAACAATGCCATGTACATCAATTACACATCATCTGCACATCCTCTTCATGTAGAAGGATTGAGGGCTGTCGTTAGTGGCCAATTATATACTGCACATCATACCTGGTCAAGAAACTCAAGGATCGTGGCAGTTTTTGCTTTAGTGATCCCTCCTTTCTTTCTAAAGATCTTCAGCAGCTGCGGGGAGTGCTTGTCCAGGTGCGCCATAAATCTGGTCAGGAGGGGAACTGCAGTAACCCGCAGAAACTCTGCATCAACCTGCACACAAGAAAACATTGTGAAATAAACTTAAAATTTAAGAATAATGTGAAATAAAGAAAAAAAATCTATGGGCTTAAGTATAAAGTTACAGTTTTGATTAAATACTTAAAACTAAATCCTATCTTTATTTGTCAGAGCACACGAGGCAGATATTAATTTTCTATTATCAGTTTTAATTAACCACTTACCTTTTCAGATATAGTTCACCGATGATGATGACGACGAAGACGTCATCCCCCCCCACACGTCTCCTCGGATGATCAAGGAAAATTACTCATCTGTTTACCTCGGGCGGGGTACACTACGCCTTTTCCACCTAAAATGGCGTCTTAGCAACAAATGTCACGTGACTGGCGGAGACCGATTTTCCTAAATCCGCCCCTGTTTTCAGGCTTATGTTAACTGTAATGACTTATCTTGGACAGGCTGCTATGTAAACGGGCCTTTAGTCCTTCGTTTAGCTAGGCTGGGGTTGTTTACACTACGCCTTTTCCACCTAAAATGGCGTCTTAGCAACAAATGTCACGTGACTGGCGGAGACCGATTCTGTTTTAATGTCTGGGCCTGGCAATGAATTAAAACTTCGGGGGTTTTTTTTTTTGGAACGTTGGCGAGGCCTGGCCAAACTCACGCTACCGCCTCGCCAAGATAGTGCTGCGGGAAACACTGACTTAAATTAAATACTTAGTTTTTTTTTGTAATTTATTTTCCCAAGCCACTCAGAGCCGCAGTATAAGAATGAAAGAGCCGCATGCGGCTCCAGAGCCGCGGGTTGCCGATATTTCTCGTGAAATACGTGTAAGTTCAGAAATTACACTACATTTAACCCGGCGAAAAAGAAAGCGTTTACTGGGACACCCACATTTAGGTGGGACTTTCAGCTTGCTAACCAGGTGACATTAACTCAGTCTTTTGCATTAATACAATTGTAGGCTTGTTAAGACACGTTTACATCAGCTTAGTTTAGTACTTACTGCAGGTTTATTCTTTGATGACGTGCTAGGACGTTAATCATTCCTTCTTCCTCATGCCAAAATGGACGAAGCTCTCCAAGCACTTCTCCCCAACTTCTTCTCACGTGACTCAGATTGAGTCACGTGACTCAATCACGTTTTGAGAGGAACCAAAATATTTGCTTTCTTCCCTTCAGAATTGTTATTAATTCAGTCTGAATCGAAATTGACACCTCAGAATGCAAAAAAATAGACTTTCACAACCAAGTCAATTATTTTACATTGTATTCAATGGTAGTTATTTGCTTGAATGAACAACTCTGTGCTACACTTTTTCCAGTGCAACACGAAGCTCTGGAACAGATTTCAGTTATTCTGATGCAACAACAGAAGGTGTGGAGTTTGGAAGCTGAGGAAGATAGAAAGCATAAAGCTCTGACTGGGCAAATCCATCACATACATTTATACAACAACTCCCATTACACACACTCACCCTCCTGGGGGAACCAACCCACCCCTGCATACAAAAAACTTTCTCACACACAAACATTTTGGAGAAAAACAACTTCAGTTCATCAAGGACACAATCTTTCTCTGGCCAGATAAACATTCCCCAACAGCTGGCCTCTGTTCACGGCATGACGGAGTCTCACCTCAAGGGCATGTATCCAGTGTTGTAGTACTCGAGATCGGTCTTGGTCTCAGATTAGGTGGTCTTGACCACAACACTGCATGTATCTATATTTAACCCTTGTCTCAAATGAGGAGGCAACTGCTCTCTGCCATCCCAACTCTTAACTCCCTGCATTACATTCCAGGATAGAGACTGGTAGAAGATTTCTCTAAGATTACTCTTGTTTCGCAGAGGAAAAACCTGCTCTCTCAAGGGAAACATTGCAGGGCTTAATATTGTCCCTCAAAGCAGATTTAACCAGGGGGTCCCCTTAAGGCGGCGGGTAGCTTGTAGCAGCGTAAATAAAGCTGCTTAAGTAGGGATTTGACATCAAGGGTAGTCACTCCTGCTTACACCATTGACATTTGATCCTCAGCCTTCTGGTGGAGGTTTCTTCCTGTTAGAAGGGAGTTTTTCCTCTCCACTGTCGCTACAAGCATGCTTAGTGTGAGGGATTGCTGAAGAGTCAATGAGTCGATGCAATCAGCTGGTTTTCCTTAGATAGAAAACTTTGAATCAATCTGACTGGATGATCTGGTGAACTGGAAAGTGACCTGAGATGACATGATGTGAATTGGAGCAATAGAAATACACTGAATAGAATTGACCCCAAACGTTTGAACGGTAGTGTATGTGTGCTAAGTGTGCTCCTCCACAGCAGTCATCAGATTCTCACACTGAGCTGCAGCTCCTCTTCCCAGTCTACCACTTTAGGTGGACAGCCATGTCCTGGTAGGTTTGCACTTTCTACGTTTAGATTAGTGATTGAACCTGTTGTATGAAAAAAAGTATTTAACTATTCGCCCCAGTTAAATAAACAGAGATCGATGGATTTCACTCAGCCGGCTCTTTATTTAATCTTTGCAAAGAGAGAACAGTTCATCATACGGCCCTTATTGCACGGTAATCAGCCCTGTTCTGATCCAGCAGCGTTCGTTTCTCCTTACTGACAATGATGGAAAGTAGTCAGAGTCAAAACTAATTACAGACACTTTGGTTAAACAGTAACATGTTAAAAATAAACCTGAGAAAGAATCTGGTTTGTTATGGGAAGAAGCTCTGTCTGGTCAATAAACTTCCTCACGCTGGAGAATGGTTTGGCCTTACAGAGAAAACAGACTGAGTGAAAAATGTAATAGTGAGTAAATAGAATAAATTAATATATAATAGAGAGAAATCTAAACTTTCGGACAACAGGATCAAAATCTGACTGTGAAAAAAACTGATTTGAAAGTGTAAAAAAGGAAAAATAAAACCCGGAAAGAAATTCTTTTGAATCTGAAAGTTCTATTTTTTCTGTTTCAACTTTTATTTTTTCAGTTATATCTGAGATTTAGAAGTTAACAAACATTTTGATACCTTCTTGAGAACAATGTGTTGCTTGCAATAACATTTCATTTAATAATTAATTACGTTTCTGATTATAATAACTCTGGATGCTCAGACACATCCCTGCTAGGAGGGTGCTAAAAAGAAGTTCCCTGTTTGTCAGAAATGATGGAGAATTATTCTTCTTCTTCCCTCCATAAACAGCCCTCTCTGTGATCCTGTGTGCTCGGTTTCATGGAGAAGCTGATGTAAGCGTATCTGTGGGGAGCATAAGCTCTTGTTTATCATTGGGAACCAAAGGGCCGCATCAGAAGGGTGAGAGCGGCGTCCTTTAACCAGAGGAGCTGCGTTAGTGATGGATGCTGCTGCCTGCTATGCTGACGTCTCCTGCTGAGGAACCATTGCTACACAGCGTCAGGCGGAGCATCAAAGCTCTACGCTTTGCTGTGACTGGGTCTAAAATCTAATCAGTCGGTGCCTCTGGGTGTCACTGTTATTTTAACTATTGTCTTTGGTAATACTGAACAAAATAAACTGATAAAAAAAAGAAAATCCTACATGCAAGATAGAAATCTCTTTCCAGTAAATAAGATCATGAAATAGTTTTTTTTTGTTGCAGTAATGCAGTGAGGTTGGTGTGCAGAGGTCCAGGGTCCTACATTTGCTTCAGGGTTAATTTATGAGTTAATCACAGGGAAACTATGGAAGCCCAGAGAGGTCATACTCTAATTTATTTTTTTTCTTTTGCCCTCTTGATATAATGACATAACTATCTCATTATCACAGTTAAACCATTAATTGTTTTCTCATGATAATTATCTCGTCATCACGAGAAAACAGTTATTGAGTTCCTGAGATAACGAGATGATTAACCTGTTCTGCAAAAAAATGTAATCTAAATACGTAATTTTGTCTTGAATTGAGGAGGTGAGACATTTTTCCAATGGAACAAGACATTTAAAATAAGAAAAAACTATTGCATTGTCTTATTTCAAGTGCTTATTATCTAATTATCTTATTTTAAGAGTGAAATGCTCATTCCATTGGCAAATCATCCCATTTAACTACTAAAATTAAGGATAAATACACATGATTTAAGACATTTTTACTTATTTCTAGATCATTTTTGCATACTTTTTTATGCAGCCCTGGATTGCCAGTCCATCCATGCCTGCGGGGCCCATGTGGCTGCAAATAATCAGTTTTTTACTTTCCTTTTTCTTTCCACTCATTGTCAGGTGGGGGTGGATGATTGGAATGCAGTAGAAACAGATCTGACTTTTTTTTTTTTTATGAAAATCTTTAATCTGGACTCATTTTGGGGGTTAATGCATCTTACAGCTGTTCCAGGCGGAACACCTGGAGGCGAAGGTCTGACTGCTGATGAATCAGAAGTGGAAGCAAATGATCAAACCAACAACGTTGTCTCATTACCTTAAAGTTAAAGACAGGATTATTTGCAGAATGACACATAAGCTGCCATAACGTATAAATCCTCTCCTGCTGTTGTGGTATTGAAGGATGGAATCAGTTTTATCACCAATCATCTCGTTATGACGAGAAAACGGTTTCGTTTTCTGTAGATAATGAGAAAATTAACTCGATATCT
This sequence comes from Cyprinodon tularosa, assembly GCF_016077235.1. NCBI lineage: Eukaryota > Metazoa > Chordata > Actinopteri > Cyprinodontiformes > Cyprinodontidae > Cyprinodon > Cyprinodon tularosa. Next base: position 489,351 of record NW_024039565.1, on the reverse strand, counting down.
CAAGGAAATAACTGTGAAAAAGTATCAGAGGGACATGACCGCTCTGGACTTCCGTAGAAAACAAAGAAACAGAAAGAAAACATAATATTCTTCTGTAAATGTAGCCTGTAGACATTTTGAACAGACCTGTTCCACTGTAGCCTCATGTTGAATCTCTTCCTGCTCAGAAGGAACAATAGAACATGGCCTTCAAAAACGCAGCTGGAGGAAAAAGTTTCCATCTGGTTGAAAAGGTTCAATCAATGTCAGCCTGATAGTAGAAAACTCAGAAAAACCCAGAGTTTAAAGGCTGCTTCATCTCTGATGGTGTCTATAGATCTTTGCTTTACCTTCTTTGGTCCGTTTTTCCTTCTTTTTTAGTAGATTTCAAAATGATTTAATCATTTATACAGTCAGCTGGTTCATTTAGAGTGCAATGATACAGAAGTTATTCTTCGTTTTCACACAAACTTCCAACTAAATTCTATTCAGTTTATTTCTATTGTCATGATGGGTTTCAGAAAAGCCCAGTATGCAGAACACCACCGAGACAGATGAAAAGTTTAACAAGTTTATTTAAGCACAAGCACATGGATTAAACACAGGAACTGGTTCAGGCCTGGGGGCAGGTTCACAGGAGTCTGTGAGGATGACAGTTCAGTTAACTTGGGAGCAGATGAGTTTGAGAGTTTCTGATTTATACCTTGAGGAGTCCGGGTTTGGCTTTGAGGGAGGAACTGTTGGGTCCAGGGATTGTTTTGTTCAGCAGAGTTCAGTAACCGCTTCAGCGTCTTGCTTCTAGGGTGAGGGCAGACCTTGGCTTTGGGTTTCCAGCTCTTAGTCCAGAGTAGCATGGGAATCCAGAGAAGAGTCTTCAGGTTTGGCTCAGAGGGCAGGCTCGGCAGGTTAAGCTCATCCAGAGCTTACAAGGGAAACTGGATTCCTGTAAGAAGAGACAAAGAGGGATTAGAATCCAACCAGGGCACAGAAGCAACGAAGGTACTAAGGAGATGCTAGGCTCAGGTGCTAACCAAACTGGATAAACACTGCGGCGTGGAGGCAAGGTCCTCATCAGGAGGGGGATCCTCCTGATGATGAGATGCGCCTCAGGTGTGTCGAAGGCTCAGCTCAGGAGGATCCACGGCGCACTCTGCTGGAGAAAGGTGAAACTTCTCCAGATCCCAACATCTATAGCGCTAATTCCCATCATGTCATCTCAGGTCACTTTCCAGTTCACCAGATCATCCAGTCAGATTGATTCAAAGTTTTCTATCTGAGGAAAACCAGCTGATTGCATCGACTCATTGACTCTTCAGCAATCCCTCACACTAAGCATGCTTGTAGCGACAGTGGAGAGGAAAAACTCCCTTTGAACAGGAAGAAACCTCCAGCAGAACCAGGCTCAGTGTGAGCGGCCATCTGCTGAGGCCCACTGGGGTTCAAGGAGACAGAAGCAGACATAGAAAAAGAAGCATAGATACAAAAGGCAACTGTCAACCAGCTCCACAGGCGGCCCCGTCCAGGAAACACACAGCCAGGCAGACGAGCTCCGAGCCAGCTCCCATGTCAGAGGATGAAGAGAGCACATCCAGTTAGTCACAGTCAGAGAAACAGGACTACACTGGAAAACAGGCCAAGCTCCAACATCTAGAAACAAAGGTGTTGATGGCAGCAGCACAGCTGATATTTCTCTCCAGGATGGAGTCACAGCCAAACAGGAACAGACCAGATGAAGCTACTATGAGAAAAAGCAGAGAGAGCAAAACGTTAGAGTGTTCTTTGACAAACATGGATGCCTCCAGTAAAGCACATTCAAATGAAAATTACTATTAATTAAAAACACTGATCATTTATTAAACAGTAGGTAATAATTTCATATTTAAAGTACTTTCAGAAGTTTATATTCTGAATATGAGCGACTTTTCCTTTAAGACACAGAGTAAAAAACCAAACCACTATAAACCAAAACTTAAACTGAATCATTCAGATTTTTATTTATTTATGACTTTTCCATCACAAAGTCCAAAGACCTTAAAAACCCAACGGAGAGATTTGAAGGTTTATTTATTGAAAAATAATCTTGTGAGCTGCCCTGTGTGTTTGTCCTTTGTTCTCAGTGATGATCGCTGCGACGGATGCAGCCTCAGAAGTCTGAGAAATATCCGCCGCTGGAAGAAAGGATGGACAGCAGAGATAAGCTGGCTGTCCGTCATCCTCTGTCTGACTGCCGACTGGAGGGTGGATGCTGACCCGAGGGTGCCATCTCCATGACGACTCCATCATGGAGTGAATCCATACCCCCGATATTACAGAGGTGAAGATTCAGAATAAATCAGTTGATGTTTTTTCACTGTGCAGATAATGTAAAGCTTTTTGTCTTCAGTCTGACCGCCGTCTGCAGCTGCTGCAGTCATCAGAATAAATTCATCAAACAGCAACTCTTTAAATTTATCCCATTTAGCTTCTTGTTAGACATGTGTCTCGTTATTATAGGCAGTCTCTGCAGAGCGCCACCTGTCCTCCAAGGAAGTCCCTGCAGGGGCAGAGGCGTCGGTATTTAGGAGAGTGACCCGCGCAGCTGAAGAGTAACGGCTCCCTCTGAAGACTGCACTCCCGCCGCATCACGGAAAAGGCTGGAAGGATGTGGTTGATCTCAGAGTCCACCACCTCGCACTGCACCTCCAACCTGAGGGGAAAAACAGCAATTATGGTTTAAACACAGGAGGAAACAAGAAATAAAAACCTGGAAAAATCCAATGAAACATTCAGCAAAGATTAAGAAACTATTTATTTAACGCTGCTCAATGAAACAAGTATTATTGCTATAAATCTATAAAGCTCAGAGTGAAAGTTAGGAAGATGATCACAATACTGATAATATTAATATATAAAAAGTTCATGTTTTTATGATACCATTGACCTGTTATTTGAGCTAAAATTATATTTAGAGAAAACATTTAAAGCATGATAATAATAGTAATTATTAAAATGGCTGATTTTCCTTTTTATGGATTTTCTGATAGCATATTTTAATCTAAATTACATTTAATGAAACCCATGTCATGTATACTGAATAATTCAAAACTACAGAGTCACACTTTCAATAGTATTATGCTGCGTTCACACCTAAAGCAGCAGCAGCAGCAGGAGCAGCTGGTTTACATGCAGCTTCAATGGTTGATGCGCATCAAGGTGCAGAAAAAGGTCCTGCAGCGTTTTAAACAGCTGACGCAGCGCGTCGTTAGCGTCTGAGCGGCAACCCAACATGCATCAGTTGAACCGGCGCCTGGGTTTATGGGGCTTTGTATCAGCATTAGGGGTGTAAATAATAATCGTTTTGTATCGATGCATCGATCCAACAGCCGACGATCCGATGCATCGACACGTCCGCAAGATAATCGATTCATGTTTTTTTTCCCTCCGGTCTATTTTTATCCATTTGCTCCTGGGCGTAATTCTCCCTCCCGTGCTGCGGTGGCGCTAAACCTATTTTGCCCTCCTACCTCGCTTCCTGGTTATACTCTTACAGCAGTGTGTTGCAGTGAGCTTGATGCAGACATTTTTAAATTATGCTCAGTATTGCAGCGTGGTCTGGGCTACACGCTGTGGGTCTAGATACGGCCGAGTTTAGTCCGACGACGAAGGGACATGAGGGCAAAAAGAGCGGCGATTCAGCTGGAAAAGGCTACCAGCGTTCTCGCGCACCTCGCTCTTCTAGCGGGTCAAACTTCACGAGTTGTTTTCCGCAATTTCGGTCATAAAAACAAAACAAGCCGGCCTCCTGTCTGCTGCACTGTCTGCGGTCAGCTACAATCTGGGAGAGGAGCAGCGGAGCGTCTCTCAAGGGGCGGTGACGTCAACACTCTGGGAGCCTTCTTCTTCTTCTTTTTTTTAATGGCGGTTGGCAAACAACTTATAGTTGCATTACCGCCACCTTCCAGAATGGAGTATGGACCAGACAAACTATTATATTCTCCCTAAAATACCCGTTCTTCTTAGAAAATTAAAAATACTACCAAAAACTACATCCCCAGATGACCTTTGAAACAATTCCCTTATATGCAGTTTATTTTTATTCCTGTCTAACTCTCTAAGCAACATCTCTCTTTCCTGACTATATTTATTACATTCTAAAAAAATATGTTGGACAGTTTCTCCGGAGCCGAGGTATTGCATTGCACTCATTACACTGATATTGTGCAGTATTTTTGCAGTATTTTTTGATGCAACTTTTCTACTTCTGTTATTTGCTGTTGTTTCTAAAGAAATTGCATAATGATATTACAGCTTTCATTGATTTATTTCGAACTTGAAACTTTGTTTAGCCTGTAAGGTGTAAAAATAATAATAATAAAAAAAAACAAAACAATTAATCGATTAATCGAATCGAATCGTGGTGTATTCTTGAGGAATCGAAAATAATCGAATCGTTGGGTCAGGAAATCGATACTGAATCGAATCGCCATGATGGATGTGATTTACACCCCTAATCAGCATGTGTTCCCATTATGCTACGTTCACACCTAGAGCAGCTGGTTTACATGCGAAGGCAAAGTTACAGAGGATGCTTGTGTTGCTGAAAGGTAAAAATATGAATGAAAAGAGAAAAGATAAAAAGAACCGGTTCACAGGATTTGTATTTTGTCTTGTTTAAAATGGGACCCCTGAGATGAATCTTTTTAAGTGCAGAATGTCACGTTAAAAAACGTTAACAAGTAACATTCATAATAGAAAAAGTCAAATAGTTTATTTAAACAACAAAATAGATTGTAAAAAAACCCATTTAAAAAAAAAACAGTTTTTAAAAAAACCAGTTTCTACTGTTTCTATATAGCTTCTGTGTATATATATATATATATATATATATATATATATATATATATATATATATATATATATATATATATATATATATATATATATATATATATATATATTTATATATATATATATATATATATTTATATATATATATATATATATATATATATATATATATATATATATATATATTTATATATATTCTATCTTATTTTGTTATTTTTTTATAATTTTTTTTTTTGTCTGCACCAACAACACCAAGTCAAATTCCTTGTAAGTGCAAACCTACTTGGCAATAAACTTGATTCTGATTCTGATTAACTGCTCAAAAAGTAAAGCTTTTTTAAAGAGCTTCATTGTTTTGGGAACTTGTCTGCCTGCACACTGCAAAAAAGTTTATTTTCCTTAAAATAAAAGCGTTTTTTCTTGAATTAAGCAGTTAAGTGAGACACTTTGCCAATGTAATAAGACAATTTACATTTAAAATACGAAAAAACAACTGCGGTCTCTTATTCAAAGTGCATACTATCTAATTATCTTATTTTAAGAGCAAAAATACTCATTCCATTGGCAGATTATCTTCTTTACCTGCTCAAATTAAGGGTAAATACACTTAATTAAAGACATTTTTACTCATTTTTAGATTGTTTTTGCAGTGCAGCATCCCTGCTCTCGTTATGGTCGTCTGTTTAGGCGTGGGGGAGTCACTGAAAATCTCCCGGTCCTTTTTCACACCACAGTCTTCCTTTCTGTAGGACTGCTGGTATTTTACAGCGTGCTCCACCTTGCACAGCTCCGCCAAAGTTATTTTAGCATCCATGAAATATCCCTCTGTGATGAGGTACCTGTTGCACGTTTATTACTTCTATGTTTATCCGTACATGCCGTTCAATCGCAGCTTTCCTTCGACTGCTTACATCCACATCGCATCGACAAAGTATGCAGAAGCCTTGGAATGATTCTGGACTACTTTTCGTTATAAATTCACGCTGTTTTGTCCATTCAGAGTTAAACCAGGTCTTTCTTTTTTGGCATGATGCTAATTTAGCAGCACTCTGATCCTTCTTTACTTATTTAACCAATGTACAGCAGATATATATCTGACGCTGGGCCACTCATAGCCAATCATCTGTTAGAACAGATAGTCAAAGCATTTTTTTTTAATTATGTGATTGGATATTGTGCTGCAGCCCTGAGAAAATGGAAGAAAAACCTACTCTTTAAGCCTCGTGCCTCATAAAGGAGGACAAATAGACGTCGGGCTGGAAGTGGCGCTGGACGCCTGACAATCCAATGAAACTACGGACTGTCAGGCCTAAAAAATCTGGACTGTCAGGCCTGAAAAATCTGGACTGTCAGGCCTAAAGCCGGACATCTGGCCACCCTAGGTCCCATCGAGGACATGCTCCAGCTGGGAACACCCCCACACTAGACCTCTTAACAATTAATTTTCATAGCAGGCTGGGTGATTTCCTATTCGTTGGAACTCGACAAACCCATTTTATTCCCAGACAATGTTTATGCCCTAAAGGCCCTCAAGTTATAACCGTCTAGATAACGAAAAAAACCAACATAATATTTTTAGAGGGAAGGGTATAGAAATTTGCTATAAATTCTAAAAAAAAATAGATTAACAAAGTTGGCAATAATCCAATTTAAAAGCTAATAAGAGTATCTACTGATGCTTATTAATATATATATACATATATACGTATATATATATATATATATATATATACATATATATATGCATATATATGTATATATGCATATATATATATATATATACATATATGCATATATATATATATATATATATATATATATATATATATATATATATATATATATATATATATATATATATATATATATATATGTATATATAACCTGAGGATGACACATACATTTGTTTTAACTATGAATTTTGTAGCACTTTGACATTTTGTTGAAATGTAAAGTGCAATACAAATATAATGTATTATTATTATTACCCCACGAGGGGTGAGAAAACAGTTGGTATATATATATATATATGTATATATATATATATACATATATATATATATATATGTATATATATATATATATACATATGTATATATATATATATATATTTATATATATATATACATATATATATATATATAAACTATGTGGCAACTTGGTTTGTTAATGGAAGATATTTAATTAATTCTGTGAGTGAGTTTTTGAGATGCTGTGTCTGTTGTCAGTTCTGTGATGCTCTGAGGCCCTGAGGTTCTGTTCCTCCCCTGAGCTGCTGAGATGTTAGTAATAGCGGTGAGTTTTAATGAAGCTGGTTATTAATAAGCTGATTATTGCTGTTCTTCTTACCCTCGCAGAGCGTCCTTGTTGTTAATGAAGGGGAAGTGAGCAGGTTCACAGATCCAACCCGCTGACTGGCAAGCTTCAACACAAGACTGGCCCTCCTGAGACACCAGCAGTCTGAGGGAGCTGAGCGGCGGCCAGGCCGTGGGAGCCGTGGCGTTGGATGCCCAGCCAAGGGCCGTGGAGTTGGGCAGGGGCACAAACAGAGGTCCGATTACCTGGCTGCCACTAGCTGATCCCAGTCTGGATAAATTGGCTGAGATGAAGGGAGGCTGCGGCACACAGAAGTCCTGGAAAAGAGAATCAAATGAGTCTGTGTTGGTTTGGCTGTGAATACGCCAGAAAAAAAGACCTTAAAGTGATTTACTGCTGCTATAAAACGAGCTTATTCCACTGCTGAACCGGAAAAATGGTTTTATTTCTCAGTGATACTGGCCTCTGTTTTATCATTCAGGAGATGCTACTCAGTTATGTTCATATCAAGGACCTAAACAGGCTGAACTATTTGCTTTAGCTGCTGTTTGGTTTCAGTTCTGTTTCAGTTTTAGTTTTCATGACTTTTATTTCCTTTTTGTGTTTTTCTACTTATTTTAGATTGTATTTGAGCGTTTAGGTATTTCTTGTTTGCCCTCTTCTTCTCCTAGCTCCCTTCTAGTCTCCTCTGTTCACACCTGCTCCCAATCTGCTGATCAGCCTGCTCTTCTGTCTCCCATATATACACCTCCTGCTCAGTCACTGTTGCTGGTTTTTCATAATTTCTTTGCCTTTGTTGGGAGGATTCCTGGTTTTCAGTGATTTTTTGGATTTTTGCTTCTGTTGCCAACTTTTAAATAACCTCTGTGAGAAACCACCTTCAGTTTCAGTCTCTGGGTCCTTCTCTCCAACCTCCACCCACTGATATTGGGATTTTGGCCGATATCCGATATGCCGATATTTTAAAACTCATGTAGCCGATAACCGATATCGATACCGATGTTAAAGCTGGACAAAAATAAGTAGTCATCGAAAATAGCAGTTTTGTTATCCATTTCTGACACTTTGAAAATAATAAACTCAAATATATTTTCATATGCTGATATCAAATTGATTTTTAAAAACGCGGTATCGAAATTTCATCGTTCTGTTACAAACTCTCGTGATATTTTGCAAATTCTTGTGAGATTTTGTTAGTAAAATAGATCGATACCGCGTCAATATATCAACATATAAAAATATGGCAACATTTGGTGAATTTTGGGGGGATTTCGTAGCATAACGATGACATATAGCAATATTTCATTAGTAAAAGAGATTGATATGGTGTTTTTAAATGGCAATATATCAGCATAGGAAGATATTGGGATATTTTAATGTATCAATATTTTTTCCCTCGTCTTTAGAAGTTTTTAAGTCTGTAAAAAAGAAGTTTTTGAGGAAGAAGAAGTAGTATTTTTTTTTTTTTAGACTTTAGAAACTCAGAAGCTGATCAAATATCGGGTTAAATATCGGTGGGGTGGCCGATGTCCAATATTCAGTTTTAAGGCCGATACCGATAGGGGGCCGATTATATCGTGCATCCCTAGTAAATACACTTAATTTAAGAAAATATTTACTTTCTTCTACATCATTTTTGCAGTGTAGCAAGACTTGCTATAAGGAGAAGATGGGATGCACCACATAACTACACTATCTTGCCTTTTTTAGCATATCAGAATCTGTCCAATAAGTGAAACTGGGCTGATATTTACAACCTTTCCATGTGTTTGTTTCCTAAGAGGAAGAGGAGTTGCCATTTAATGAGGTAAATGACCTCACTTTGTAAAAATATCCTTCCCTTATAAAAATTTTCTTACTTTGTAAAAATGACCTTACACCAAAGGTTAAAAACTGAAACTGTTCTTCAGTCTTATTCTAAAACAGTTACACAAACATACAACAAGATTTACAGTTTTTTCTGAATATGTAAATATGTATGTATAAACAGATGAATTATTGAGTGGAACAGAAGCCCTCTTTATATTCCTGCAGGAGTGCAGGGAAGCGTACCTGATGCTGAATGTAGGCATGCAGCCTCTCCAGCATCCCCTCACAGGTGTACTCATAAGGCAGATACGGCTCAACCTGTAAGACATGCAACCAACAACAAGGTTAGTTTAGTGACATTTTATTGTTTGGATTCTGAATCATTGTTCACTCTAATTGCCCTAAATTTCCTCCTCCTCTTGTTGATTTCTGGAGATGAATGTTTCCATTGTCAGGTTCTGCAAAGCCTCATCATAGCGTGTCACTGCTTTGCAATTCGTTAGACTTTATTTGCATTCCAATAGATCATCCCTTGATGTGAGATAGGAGTTTTATAACTAACAGACCCTTTTGATTGGCCTAATTAGCAATGAGCTCCAAGGACTATACATCACCAGGGTTTCTTTTAATGTTTAACACACAGCGACGGACCGGCACGGAGCAGGAAGAATGCTGAATATCAAAGGCTGTAAAACCAAGTTCATTAAGCTGGTTCTTACTTTTTATGTTCAAGTCTGCATTATGGATAGATTATTAAAAATAGAAGGTAAGTTAGTGCTTGGAGCGGAATAAAATGATGCATTTTCAGCTGCATAACTTATAGTCAATAGAATAGGCTCTGTTTACAGGCTAAACAAGCTGGAGTTTTAGAAAGTCATTATATGGAGTCAAGATATGTTTCATCCTAAATGTTGGACACGTTTAAAGGAAAATGTCAAAATGCTGCAAAAGGAAAAAAAAAGAATAGCTAATTAGGTGTTTTTCCACCTGATTATGGGCAAATTAGCAAAGCTACAGAAAACATTATTTCCTCAGAATTTAACATTAAACATCAGCAGGAAGTACAGATTCAAACATCCAAGAAATACGGAGAGATGTTTTCAGGAACATGTTGCTTCCAGGCTTGATGTCACTGTTGTCATTTCATCTGGAATTGGGGATTTTAAATACAGTCCATGAAGATGCTAACGGCGGAAACAGCTGATCAATGGGAGGTAAATGTTTGACTCATCAGAATTTATTCATCGAATATGTTTCCATCTTCCTCTCAGTGCATTCCTACACGTCTTTTACAGGAACGAAAAAACAACAACATAGACTGAGCCTTAATACTTTTTTAAGGAAGTTATTTTTAATTTAGAAATTTCCATTAACGTTGAGAAGTAGACTGTGATTTCCTCACTTTAGAATCAAACAGAAAGAAAGAAAGAAAGAAAGAAAGAAAGAAAGAAAGAAAGAAAGAAAGAAAGAAAGAAAGAAAGAAAGAAAGAAAGAAAGAAAGAAAGAAAGAAAGAAAGATTGATTTCTTGGAATAGGAGAGTTTGTCGTCCAGCTAGAGCTTTCTTAGTGCTGCCTGACGGAGCATGAACCTCTACATCTCTCAGTGAGTGCGCCTCGGTGCGTGTCTCGCGTTAATGGCTGTAATGTGCAGGTAAGGCCCCATGTCAGCTGGGTGAGTCAGCAGAGGGACGTTATCTGAGTGTCTGAGGCATGTTGCCTGCACTGAAGGGTGAAGTGGTCCATCAGCTCTCCCTCAGAGGAGATGGAGACGGCGCCGTCAGCCAGAGCTGCAGTCTGATAAAATCATTCACACATGCCTCCACTGTAGACACCAACCTGTCAAAGCTCCATGCACACTTGATTCACTCGGCTGATTCCTACAGCAGGGGAAGAGCAGAAACCAGACAGCTGTCCTCCGCTTGTTTCACCGCATGCAGAATGGATTGTGTTGGGTGAGCACATCATCTAGTATTTCTTTGTTTGAATGGTTAAAATGCAGAAATAACAGATAAGCTAATAAAGAAGTGTGTGATAGTTTGATAGTGAGAGGGAGATCAATAGATCAGCTGGTGACCAATATGGACCGTAAAACCCAGAATTCAAGCAGACAGATCAGCGTATTACCAAAGCAAGCTTTGGTAACAGCAGCTCGCCAGCTGAGGCAGGATCACTGCATTCTCTGCAGAGGTGGAAACTCAGGTTAGTGACTACGTAACTCAGACGGTTAACGATGATGAGCATGTGAGTCGCTAACCTGTTCAGTTTGAGCTAAGAGGAAGGAGTGGAATTGGGAAGGATTGTTTCTCCACAGCAGGCGGCGAGCTGCCGTCAGAGTTCCAGGAGAGAAGCAGAGCAGAAAGACGAGCAGAAGCCAACAGAGGATGAAGAGCAGAGGAATCCGGAAAGATGATCCAAGGGCAGAGTGGAAGCAGGAGCAGGTTTCCAGGCAAGAAGATCAGAGATCCAAGGATGTTTCCAAGCCTGGGTCAAGAGACAGATCCAAGGCAGGATCTGGCAGGATCCAGGTAATAGTCCGAAGACAGATCAGGCAAACAGAGCAGAAACAGGGGTAATGAAAACTCAGGAGTCCAGAAGCAGAAACTAGTCAGGATCAAGTAATCAGGAACACACTGGTACGCTACAGAACTCCCACACAAGACTCAAATAATCTGGGATTGATGGCTGGGACCAGATCAGATTTAGAAGAAGGGGCAGAAACACAAACCGGATCTGGTTCTGTAGGTGCTGGGGCCATAGTTACTGCAGAGTCATGAGTTCCTGAACTAATTACATGAGTTCTGGGTAACAGGAGGCTTGGAGATGAAGAGAGTCTGGTACGTTCCAGTCGAGTTCCGACCTTTACTGGATAAGACCTCACCAGGTGTACCTCTCCGCCGCAGTAAAAACGCAGGTTAAGCTGATGACATCGGTTCCTCTCCTCCTTGGACAGGTTTGTGTGTCCCAACTGCATCAGTTCCGGTTCTGGCACTCGAGCCAGACCAGGAATCGTCACAAGTGCAAAGGGAGCGGGGTGAGGAGTTGGTCGAGGGAAAACCGACATCAGTGCTCTACATTCTCTGCGACATTCTATGAGTTGAAGGTCTATCCGGTTAGCAAGGTCCTCCAGCTGCTTCAGAGTCTGGAGGTAGTCGCACGTCGAATGTTCATCTTTAATCCTTTGATGAAGGCCAAAAGAGAAAACATCCATGAGGGAATCCTCATTCCAGAATGTGGCAGATAACAGGTGGTGGTCAGTGATACGACTGATCACGATTCAAGCAAATCTTCCCTACTAGAAAGAGCAAAAAACTTGGATTAGTTCCTCTGAAAAATCATCGTAAGAATTAGACAGGCCAGGATTGTTTAGCCACTTCAGCATTGCCCACATTTTAGCTTTACCCAATAACAGAGAGATTATGTAAGCAACTTTAGATCATTCAGAGGGAATCATGGAGGGCTGAAGTTTGAAGTGGATTTCAAATTGTGTCAAGAAAGCCCGACAAGAGACAGAAGCAAGGTTGTAAGCAGGCAGAATGCAGGTAGCAGTCCGAGGACAGATCAGGCAAAAGTGTGTTAAGGCAGATCTTTTAGTTCTCAGGCTCCTCTCCTGTGGAACCAACTACCAGTTTTAGTCCGTGAGGCAGACACCCTGTCTACTTTTAAGGCTAGGCTTAAAACTTTCCTTTTTGATAACGCTTATAGTTAGAGTGGCTCAGGTTATCCTGAGCTATCTCTATAGTTATGCTGCTATAGGCTTAGACTGCTGGAGGACATAGGGACCCCTTTTTCATCATTCTGCTTCATTCTATCTCTATTCTCCCACTCTGCAGAATCTATTAGTTCAATCTCTAACGTTCTGCTCTCTCTGCTTTTTCTCATAGTACACTGAAAAAAATAATGCAACTGCTTTTGGCATTTACTTAATCATTTTTAGTTACTTTTAACTCAATTGTTTTAATGTCCTACCCAGCTAATATGAAACAATTGTATTAAAGTACCTAAATATGATTAAATAAATGCCAAAAACGGTTGCATTATTTTTCTCATAGTAGCTTCATCTGGTCTGTTCCTGTTTGGCTGTGACTCCATCCTGGAGAGAAATATCAGCTGTGCTGCTGCCATCAACACCTTTGTTTCTAGATGTTGGAGCTTGGCCTGTTTTCCAGTGTAGTCCTGTTTCTCTGACTGTGACTAACTGGATGTGCTCTCTTCATCCTCTGACATGGGAGCTGGCTCGGAGCTCGTCTGCCTGGCTGTGTGTTTCCTGGACGGGGCCGCCTGTGGAGCTGGTTGACAGTTGCCTTTTGTATCTATGCTTCTTTTTCTATGTCTGCTTCTGTCTCCTTGAACCCCAGTGGGCCTCAGCAGATGGCCGCTCACACTGAGCCTGGTTCTGCTGGAGGTTTCTTCCTGTTCAAAGGGAGTTTTTTCTCTCCACTGTCACTACAAGCATGCTATTTCTATAGCGCGAATTCACGACACATGTCATCTCAGGTCACTTTCCAGTTCACCAGATCATCCAGTCAAATTGATTCAAAGTTTTCTATCTAAGGAAAACCAGCTGATGCAGAAGTTAGGATGTCGTTGGACAGAAGTTCTGGACTCGTTATGAATACTTTATGTTTACTTTATATTTACAGCCAGAATAGAAACAATCTATAGAAAGTTCAGCGTTTTAGGAGATTCTGGGACGTCGGCGGACGCTGGATAAATCAGCAAGGTGTGAGAGGGGATTTAGTAATTCAGGCAAATTCCAGGGATTTCAAATTTCTCACATCATTTTTAATGGCTGTTTGCTTACCTGCTGCTTTTTGCCTGGTTTTTAACCATTTTATTGCTGCCAGACAAACAGAAAGCTGCAGCTAAAGTAGGAACAGAAAGTCGGCTCATCTTTAGAAACTTCATAAACTGCAGTTTAACTTATTACTGCTGGGTAGTTACGGTGACCTACATCAGCAGATATTATTTACTTTTACTTTCTTTTCAGTTTTAATGGGGACTGAAAAGAAAAATCGTTTTTTCCATCTGACTGACTTCATTTGCTCATTTCCTTCTGTTTCTCCACCTCCTCTTGTGTTTGTGTTTTCTAGAAAGATTGAATCTACCCAGCTGACTCCTTAATTAACCTTTCTGTGGCTCCTGGCATTCTCTTATTCCTTATCTGCTCTGAATTTATCTCCTTCTGTAATCACCATCTGCCTCCTACACACAGAAATAGGCCCTGGAGGAGCCCAGGCTTTGTAAAGCTTGGCTGCTGTTGGGTCAAGGTTTAGGAACCATTAAACAAAGCGAAAGCAGGAAGATCAGATCTGGGACTTTATTTGCCTTTTCAAATAAAATATATAGGTAATGGATTTCTGCAGACTCATCTCTATTTATTCACTGGATTGCTGATAGCCTGAAAAAAGTGTAGCCACCATCCGCCATGTTGGTACTCCAGCAGAGACATGCAGTTAAAATGCCTCCCTGTGCAGCATTTAGCTGCTAAAACCAGGAAGACGTTCCACTGGTCAATTCCCAGTCAGTGGATGAACTAAGCAATAAATCCATCTATAGCCGATGGATCCTATAGTTTAGTCTGCAGACTAACATTAGTCTGGCTATCTCATTGACATTGACTGAGTTAGACGCTGACATTGGGTCTAACGTTAGAAAATAGAAAGTAGAGGAAATAGAAAGTCATTCACTGAGAAATTGTCTGTTCCTGTTTGGCCTTTTGTATCTATGCTTCTTTTTCTATGTCTGCTTCTGTCTCCTTGAACCCCAGTGGGCCTCAGCAGATGGCCGCTCACACTGAGCCTGGTTCTGCTGGAGGTTTCTTCCTGTTTAAAGGGAGTTTTTCCTCTCCACTGTCACTATAAGCATTTTTGTAGTGTTTATATTGCATTTTGTATTGATGGGAAAAAGGATATAAATATATATATATATATATATATATATATATATATATATATATATATATATATATATATATATATATATATATATATATATATATATATATATATATATATATATATATATATATATATATATATATATATATACATATATATATACATATATGTAAGATGTAATTACGATAACAATGTAATCAATAAATGTTTATTACATGTACATAATCAATTTAGCACTTTTGGCTCATCTGTATTATTCTGCTCCTTTAACACATTAATTTATTATTTATTATTATTTATTAGTTATATTATATGATTTATAGACTTCATTGACTTCATAATGACTCTGCAATGAGGTGGGCCTATTTTCTTTAATCTAAGTTAATCTACTGATGCTATGAAACAGCCAGTCTGTGACAAAGTGATGAATTTATCTGTATTTTAAAAGTATTTATTCCCCCTGAAAACTGACACTGTTCACATTGCGACCGGTCTAACTAGGGAGTACCAATATGGCGGCCGGTGGCTTCAGTTTAACCCTGGACTACCAACTGGAAATCAGCAACTGTGATCCCATTTAGTTAAACAGTTTTGCACATTTCAATTATAAAATGAGCAAAATGCTCCTTAAACAATAAATGAAAGAAGATTGAACTTATAACGCTGGCTGTAAAGATGCGATGCACAAACTTGTTTTTAAATATTTCTGACTCTTAAAGATGAAAAGTGGTTTATATATTATATTCCTTTTCTTTTTTCTGTTTTTCATGCATCTTATTGTACCTTTGTCCTCATGATTTCCTGGATGGCAGCTTCAAACTGCAGCGAGTTGTTGTAGTCGACCGTCATGACGTGCGGTCTGCCGATGTACTGCTCTGCATAAGGGTGCTGGGAGAAAACCTGCAGGAAAAGCATCAAATATTAAACATATTGAATATTGTCAGTTATTGTAAAATGCTCTTTCTAAAAGCCTGTCGCAGTAGGAACAACTAACTATGATCAAAAGCATTCAAAGCACATCTCCAGTTCTCACAGATGAAACTAATTCTGCAGGAAAGATGAAAGAAATAAAGAAAGAAATTCGTTCCTAACTGCAGTTTGGAAGGAAGATTCAGTGATGATGTCACCTGTCGAGATGTAGGCTTTCCTCGGAAGAACTCATGATTCAGTGAGCTGTGGGGGGGCTGGAACTTAGGCTGCAGGAAGATGCAACCATTGGCTATGGCTTCAAGAGGGGCGGGGCCTTCATATGGAAACCCAAAACCAATAAAGAGCTGGGAATAAAAAAAACAACATATTTATGAGTTTATGAGCTCATTCCAGAGACTGTTCTGTTTAGGAGATGTTTTCATTATAAATATTCTGGATTACTTTTAATCTGTGCGCCCTGATGGACGAATGGAGTAAAAACAATTGAAAATTGGATTTATAAAACGGCAGTACCAGCCAGTTGCTTAGGGCCCGAAGTTCCTGGGGGCCCCATAAATCTTGGTTTCCATGTATGCTTAATACAGATATTCCTGTATTATTTCTGCACATTAATTATGTTTTTATTATAAATTTGCTTTGCTAAAATGCCATCAGAACGCTGATAATATTAAGTGTGTCTCAGCCCCCCCCTTCAGTGTCCACCATATTGGATCAGTCCATTTGCTGCACATGTTCAGAAAGGTCCAAACAGACAGCAGCAAACCATTTGAAATGGGTCTTTTTTATGTGTCGTATTCTCAGTGCAGAGGGCCCCCCTTCCTGTCTTTGCCTGGGGCCCCGAATTTCCTAAATCCGTGCCTGTTTCTAAATCTGGTGAATGAAAAGAAAACTTGTGGATTAAAGGAACCAGGAAGTGAGAATGTGACTGATAGATAAAGAAGGGAGGTCAGAGCCTCTGGTTGCTTGCCTTGGCCTTACGGAGGAGCTGCTGCAGTTCATGTTGGGGCAGCAGCCCGTGGTTCTTCACGAAGGCCGGGACCTCCGGCGGCCTCTGGGTCTCATAGTAAACCGTACCGTGGACCTCCATGTACCTGTGAAGGATCTCCAGGAAACTCTCTTTGCCCTGCTGGAAAAAAAAAAGAAAAACTGGTGATATCAAAGATTAGCGCTAAAACCACCAGTGAGCGGAGAACGATTAAAGAGTCTGAGAGCAAGTAAACCGATCTGAGCCTGTTTTCTTTTATCTGTGTGTGAGCCGTCTCTGTGTGTCAGCCTCACACATCTCAATACGTCTGTTTCTCTCAGCATCTAACGCCGTATTTACAGGTGCTGGTCATAAAATTAGAATATCATGAAAAAGTAGATTGATTTCAGTAATTCCATTTAAAAAGTGAAACTTGTATATTATATTCATACATTACATACAAACTCATATATTTCAGATGTTTATTTTGTTTAATTTTGATGATTACAAATGACAACAAATGAAAATCTCAAATTCATCATATCAGAAAATTAGAATATTGTGAAAAGGTTCAAAATTGATGGCCCCTGGTGCCACACTCTAATCAGCTAATTAACTCAAACCACCTGCAAAAGCCTTTAAATGGTCTTTCAGTCTAGTTCTATAGGCTACACAATCATGGGGAAGACTGCTGACTTGACAGTTGTCCAAAAGACGACCATCGACACCTTGCACAAGGAGGGCAAGACACAAAAGGTCATCGCTAAAGAGGCTGGCTGTTCACAGAGCTCAGTGTCCAAGCACATTAATAGAGAGGCGAAGGGAAGGAAAAGATGTGGTCGAAAAAAGTGTACAAGCAAGAGAGATAACCGCACCCTGGAGAGGATTGTGAAACAAAACCCATTCAAAAATGTGGGGGAGATTCACAAAGAGTGGACTGCAGCTGGAGTGAGTGCTTCAAGAACCACCACACACAGACGTATGAAAGACATGGGTTTCTGCTGTCGCATTCCTTGTGTCAAGCCACTCTTGAACCACAGACAGCGTCAGAAGCGTCTTGCCTGGGCTAAAGAGAAACAGGACTGGACTGCTGGTGAGTGGTCCAAAGTCATGTTCTCTGATGAAAGTAAATTTTGCATTTCCTTTGGAAATCAAGGTCCCAGAGTCTGGAGGAAAAGAAGAGAGGCACTTCATCCACGTTGCTTGAAGTCCAGTGTAAAGTTTCCACAGTCAGTGATGGTTTGGGGTGCCATGTCATCTGCTGGTGTTGGTCCATTGTGTTTTCTGAGGTCCAGGGTCAACGCAGCCACATACCAGGAAGTTTTAGAGCACTTCATGCTTCCTGCAGCTGACCAACTTTTTGGAGATGCAGATTTCATTTTCCAACAGGACTTGGCACCTGCACACAGTGCCAAAGCTACCAGTACCTGGTTGAAGGACCATGGTATCCCTGTTCTTAATTGGCCAGCAAACTCTCCTGACCTTAACCCCATAGAAAATCTATGGGGTATTGTGAAGAAGAAGATGCAATACACCAGACCCAACAATTCAGAAGAGCTAAAAGCCACTATTAGAGCAACCTGGGCTATCATAACACCTGAGCAGTGCCACAGACTGATCGACTCCATGCCACGCCGCATTGCTGCAGTAATACAGGCCAAAGGAGGCCCAACTAAATACTGAGTGCTGTACATGCTCATACTTTTCATGTTCATACTTTTCAGTTGGCCAACATTTCTATAAATCCTTTGTTTTTATTGGTCTTCAGTAATATTCTAATTTTCTGATATGATGAATTTGAGATTTTCATTTGTTGTCATTTGTAATCATCAAAATTAAACAAAATAAACATCTGAAATATATGATTTTGTATGTAATGTATGAATATAATATACAAGTTTCACTTTTTAAATGGAATTACTGAAATCAATCTACTTTTTCATGATATTCTAATTTTATGACCAGCACCTGTACTCTCTGCAGAAAAAGACGTCTCTGTGATGCGGAAACAACTTGTGTTCACATTAGCATATTTTCTGATCCAGTAAAAACCAACAGAGAGTAAAAACATGTCTCCTCCTCTGAGGAGGAAATCATAAAGGAATACAGAGCAGGCATCCATTGGCATTGGGCTGCAGGACAGACCAGAAGCTACCCTGATTGATTAATAGCAAAAGTTTTTTCTGTATTTATATTTGATGTTTTCTGAGTTTTTAAAAACTGGAACACAGGGTTATAACCTTGATAGTGTGAATTAAAATTGTGCCAAACTGGAAATGCTGAAGAATACAAAATGACACAGCTATATGAAGAAAGAAAAAGTTAATCAAAATCAACTGTCTTTCATGATCATTCCAGTCCTCAAACCTGTTTCTCATGCAAAATCTGTGGGCTTAGCGGAAAGACTAGGCTTAAAACTTTCCTTTTTGATAAAGCTTCTAGTTAGAGTGGCTCAGGTTATCCTGAGCTATCTCTATAGTTCTGCTGCTATAGGCTTAGACTGCTGGAGGACATAGGGACCCCTTCTTCATCATTCTGCTTCATTCTATCTCTATTCTCCCACTCTGCAGAATCTGTTAGTTCAATCTCTAACGTTCTGCTCTCTCTGCTTTTTCTCATAGTAGCTTCATCTGGTCTGTTCCTGTTTGGCTGTGACTCCATCCTGGAGAGAAATATCAGCTGTGCTGCTGCCATCAACACCTTTGTTTCTAGATGTTGGAGCTTGGCCTGTTTTCCAGTGTAGTCCTGTTTCTCTGACTGTGACTAACTGGATGTGCTCTCTTCATCCTCTGATATGGGAGCTGGCTCGGAGCTCGTCTGCCTGGCTGTGTGTTTCCTGGACGGGGCCGCCTGTGGAGCTGGTTGACAGTTGCCTTTTGTATCTATGCTTCTTTTTCTATGTCTGCTTCTGTCTCCTTGAACCCCAGTGGGCCTCAGCAGATGGCCGCTCACACTGAGCCTGGTTCTGCTGGAGGTTTCTTCCTGTTCAAAGGGAGTTTTTCCTCTCCACTGTCGCTACAAGCATGCTTAGTGTGAGGGATTGCTGAAGAGTCAATGAGTCGATGCAATCAGCTGGTTTTCCTTAGATAGAAAACTTTGAATCAATCTGACTGGATGATCTGGTTGAACTGGAAAGTGACCTGAGATGACATGATGTGAATTGGAGCTATAGAAATACACTGAATAGAATTGAACTGAATTGAAAACGGCCTCTAAGAAGATCAGAGATTTTAAAAGAGAAGATCCTGGAGCTCAAGCTGTCCTGTTAGTAACAGCTGGGTCACATCAGGAACACCAACAGTTTTAAAACCAATTATTTCTTAATGTCATAAATTAGGAATCAATCAGTTTCTATTGCATTGAGGAATATTATCTCCATAGAAAGTGATTCTGCTATGATTAAAAAGACACTCTTTTTCTTCATAAGACATAAATAGATAAAGCATGACTTTGCATCAAGGCATCGTTCTTGTTAATGTTTTCACATAATAATTCTGTTTTTGAAGAAGCTTTGGAATATTTTATCTTTCGCCGCTCTCCACCAGCTATGCATAAATCTCCTTTATTCCAAAAATACATGCATTGTTTTCTTTGACTGAAATTTTAGAAGCCTGCTTTTTTAAAATGAATGAATAAAAGCAAAGCCAACAGCAACAATCATCAACAATCAGTTAAGAAGCAAAAGGTAACCAGGTGAACCTAGAGTGACTCATTACATGGATCTTCCAGTCGGTGTGGAGCAGCTCACTGCGTCCCTCTGCTGTGTGGTGCACCTCCTCTCTGCCTCCCTGGAGACGTAGATGGAGGCTGTAGTGATCAATGGCTGCCTCTGCAAGGTTTTCTCAGCCAATTAGGAGATTTGTTCAGGCGCTAAGTGCTGCAAGCAGCAGCAGTGAAATCACTAGTGAAGCAGAGGTAAGTAAGGGTGTAGATTTCGTAAATTAACCCCACATCTGTCTCATTCTGTTGGTGTGAACGGGTCCATGGAAGTATGAATCCGAAAAGGAGGAATCTAAGGAAATTCAGCTGTTTGGTTTTTAAATTGGTGATTCAGGAAGTGGTTTGGAGGACATTAAGAGGACCATTTCTGTTGGCAGGACATATAATGCCCTTTTTTCCCAATCTGCTCGACTTTGCCTGGCTTTGCTCCCCCACCCCCCCCCCCCCCCCCACCCCCACCCCCACCAACACATTCATAAACATTTCCTCCACTACTTTATTAAAACTGTTATTGGCTTATTTGACCCAGGTCAGAAGTATGATAACAAAGTGGAGTAGGGCTGAAAGGAGCCTGTACAAACATTGAAAAAGCAGAAACATTTGAAACTTGGTGGAGGGAGAGTCTATCCAAGCAATATCATGGAAAAGAATGAAGAAATGGAGTCTTGATGCTCCACAGATAGAACACATCTAATCTGAAAGCAGTTAAGAAAAGCAAATAAAACCGTCATCCGTGTTTTTGGAGTGTAGGAGCTAACAGCTTATGCATTTACAAGGATTATGGCAAATTAAACCAAACTAACCCTAAACATTCCTTGGTTCAAGGCAAATGCTTATGGCAGACACCCCAAGTTCCAAAAACTCATTTCAGGGAGATGCTTAACCCCCCCCCCCCCTTCCCACCGGGTACCGCACCATGCCCCAAAGATACACACTTCAGGCAAGCAACTTCTTGTTTATTAGCTAACAGTAATTTATTAAACACTAAACAGAGCAGTATTGGTCTTTTATTTTCTATACTTTCAATCTTGTAGCCTTGATCATGCTTTCTGTTTTTCATGGACTTCAGCATGCAGTGCACCTCGCCACGATGACATCATTCCTCACCATGGCCGGTGCTAGACAGGGGCCAACCGGGGCCAGAAATTCTAATGATGATGCGCTGGAACAGACATGGTTACTGATTGGTCCTTTGGATCTATTTCATTCTTTTTCTTTACAAATTCTGTTTCACTAATTATTCAAAAACAATAAGGTGATAGCTTCAGTGGGATTGATATATGATCCCAGTTTTCATCTGATAAATTTTTTTTTTTTTCACAACGAATAAAAAAAATCCTCTAATTTTTACAGATGAATTTAACAGTTTTTCTTGAGTTCTAATTCAAATTTTGTAGAAAACAGTAGTTTTAACTTAGATTTAGTCAAAATGATGTATAATTCTCCTGGAACTTCCGGGAGAGTTGGGATGTCTGCTATGGAGCTAAAAGAGACTCAACATTAAAGGGGCAGGAGCACAAAAGTTTTACTTCTTCCTACTCCTATTCACACATGTAATAGAGGTATATTAATTTAGGAAAGAAGGGTACCTTGTTTTTGTTTTTCTCTCCAATGTGTTTAAACATTGTTTTATTGGGTTTTTTTGTTTTTTTCTCTTGCATGTTCGAAATAAAAAAACAAAACATTAACAAGCATGTAATCATGTACAGCTTATTCCTCCCATGTTCAGGATAAGATCCACACAAAGTGTGAACGTATCTTTGTATCAGCGTTGCTGTTAAAGTTGACTTTTTCAATGAAATCATCATTCTAACTGATTGTTTTCCTTCTGTTAATTAACTTTTTTTACAAAAATATTTCATTTCTTTGCAACAAAATAAAGAATAATTAAAGTTTTGCTCTTTAATGTATCAATTCTATCTAGGTAAAATATAATACTATAAACTAATTTAATTTAACTAATATTAGGAGCTTGGATTATTACTTATTTCTCTTCCTCAACATGAAATAATTTAAGATTTTTTTTCATATTTTCAATTTGATTAAACAGGATAGAGGAATTTTATTTCGGGTTTTGCTAAATTGAGCAGAATGACCAATAAATAAAGAGTTAATCATCAGCCAGAAACTGGAAGAAAGATGTAGAAAACAAACGTTTCTCCCCATCTGAAAATAAAAACATTATCACTTTTGTTTGGTTCTTTTTCTACCTCATCAGCTTTAAGTCAAACTCTACTGCTCTCCTGCACTCTGCTGCTATTTGTAATAAACGACCTTTCTTTATTACATCTCAGCTGAAAATATACTTAGCAGCCTTTTTTTGAACCTTTAAGAAAAAAGAAAAACTGTTCTGAAAAACTCTTTAGTAAATAATTAATCAACCATGTTTCTTTTTCAGAAGGTAACTGTATTTTTGTTGTCTGTTTATAATTGATATGTCAACAATTAAAATGTCTTATTATTGATTTGAGGGCGTCAGTGCTCCCCCTGCAGGTTTAGATCGGAACAGCTCGTTGGTGAATAACATCAAGTAGAACATAAATCTCCTGGTGTCCGATGACACTGCTCTTCTTTTCTGGCCTAATAACAGGCGATGGCGGTACGTTTTAATTTACAGTCAAGATGTCATGGTTTTGGTTTTGTTTAAGTTTTATCTTTGAGTTTTCATTGCTTTAATTTCCATTTGGTGTTGTTCTAGTTTTAATTTTTTTATTGTATTTGAGTTCTTAAGTATTTCTTGTTTGCTCTTTGTTGCCCCCAAATTCCATATCCCCCTTCAGCGCTCCGCCCCGCTCACATACGTCACATACTGTTCCACATCCTCCGCTACTCCTCCGCACGTCACCGTCAAAATACGGAGATGAGTTACCCTGAAATCCCACATCCTCCATAACCGCCCCGCTCCGCTCCAGACTGTTACAAAAATCTACAACAAAAATAAAACATTTGGGCAGAAGACGCAGATCTGCTGGATGCTGATGGAGATTTTTTTTTAATGCGTCATATTACAGTAAGCGTTCATTTCTGCATGTTTTGCTCCTATGAATTTAACAATAATATCGGCCATGCTCTCCTCAAACTTTGAGGAAGTCGGGCGGAGCGCTGACGGAGGATGTGGAATCTGGAGGTTATTTTTTGCTCCGCTCCAGCAGGTCAATATCCGCATCGCCAATCGCACCAAACAGCAAAAAGAACGTCGGGAAAACCGGTTTATCAAAGTAAAATATTGTAACAACGGATCGGTAACTAGAAATTAGACCATAATTCTTATATATTCCCAAAAACTAAGACTGTTTCATTTCATTTTTGGATGCAAACTATTGGTTCTTCAACAGACCAGGAAGCAGATTTCTAATCTTAATCCAAATATTTATTTCATACCAATTATCACAGTCTTGGTTCTATAATGTTTTCTTTTCAGTGTTCAGTTCAACTTTGCTCCATGTTTTTTTTAGTTTTATTGGTTTAATTTTTGTTTTGTTGTGTTTTCTGGTTATATTTTAGTTCTCATGTTTTTATTTGTTGCCCTCTGCTGCCCTCTAGTGTTGGTCTCCTTATTCCATAGCTCCTTATACTGCTCTCTTC
The DNA here is from genome assembly GCF_016077235.1 of Cyprinodon tularosa. NCBI lineage: Eukaryota > Metazoa > Chordata > Actinopteri > Cyprinodontiformes > Cyprinodontidae > Cyprinodon > Cyprinodon tularosa. The sequence continues at coordinate 465,324 of NW_024039565.1, read as the reverse complement.
ACACCTGCTCCCAATCTGCTCGTTAGTCCCCTCTTTGGTCAGTCAGCCATAAATACTCTCCTTGGTCATTTCCTCAGTGCTGGTTCCTTGTCTAACTTCCTCCAACTCCGTCTGACTGTGTCTTCCTTGTTTCGAGGTTTTCCCCTGAAGTCTCCATGGTTTCTGGTTTATTTTACTTTTTTCATGTTTGATTTTTTTATTTTTAAAATCCTGTCTCAGCTGTCCGTTAACTTTTCATTAAATTTACAAGAAACTCACCTCTGCCTCCCCGCCTCTGCATTTGGGTCCTCAAACCACAAACAAATCCTGACACCAATAGGCTTAAAAGTTTAACCAAATCCTGTCAAAAGAAACTTCTTATTGCAGGAATGGATGAAGAGATTCTGAGTTTGGAAGCAGAGAACAGAGTTCATACAAACCATGGATGATCGCAGTTTTCCCTGTTACAGAATTCCACAACAAAAAGAAAATATTAGGGCAGAAAGTGCTCATATGCTGGATGCTGATGTGGATTTTTTAAATGTCGTATTAAATCAAGCGTTCATTTCTGCGCCGTGTTCTCCTATAAATTTATTTAATAATAATATTGCACATGAGCTCCTTGAGCTCCAAAGAATTCAGAGTGCAGCAAGACCGGAAGAGCAACGGAGGCTGTAGGCTTTGCTTTATGCAGGCGCTCTGGAGCAGAGCACAGCGGGGCGGTTACAGAGGATGTGGGGATGCCAGGTCAGTCTCCTTTTCTCCTAGCTACCTTCTAGACTCCTCTGACCACACCTGCTCCCAATCTGCTGATTAGCCTGCTCTTTGTTTCTGTATTGCTCAGTCACTGCTGCTGGTTTGTCGTCATTTCATCCCTTTCAAGTGAGTTTTTCTGAAATTTGTTGATTCATGTTTTTGGATTTTTGCTTCTGTTGACCTTTTTGGTTAATTAAATCTTGCAAGTCACCACCTGAGCTTCAGTCTCTGCATTTGGGTCCTTCAAACCTCCACTCAACCTGACACGAGATAACTGCTGAAATTAGCAGATTGCTGAATGAAAGGGGACTGAGTAGAAATTCCTGTTACACCTTTCAGATATATTTACTGTTTATTTAGCCGACATTTCATGGGCTATATGTAGAGTTTGTTAGATCAAATAAAATCCCAATAAAATGTGTTTGCAAATGTTCAATAAATCCCATATGGTTTGCAATAATAATGGATGAGAGTAAAAAGAGGATTACCTGAAGCTAATCAGCATCCAGTCGGTTTATCGATCCACAGCAAAGACAGAAAAGAACAGAGGAAAAATCTTTTAGAATAAAGTGCAGAAAAAAAAACTTCTATAGCATGATTAGAAAGAGAAGCCTTATGCATGTTCAGTATGTTCAGAGTACCTCGTGATCCTTTTTACAAGCAGCTATATTTGAATCAGAGGGCTTATACACACAAACAGTAATTATTTAAAGAATGGAGACCCAGCTGATCTTAATGTGGATGAATAAGCAGAAAACTTCTAGGAAAACTGCCTGTAAATGAACTGTATGCATATTTCTACATCTGACCGCACCATGAAGCTAAACTGTGATGACACAAACAGGCGACAGACAACATGCTCTAAAGCAGTCTTTTTCAACCCTGGTCCTCAAGGCACCCTGCTCTGCATGTTTTAGATGTTTCCCAGCTTTCACACACCTGTTGTCAATTGATGGCAGATTATCAGACTTTGCTGAAGCTCAGAAACATCCAAAACATGCAGAGCAGGGTGCCTTGAGGACCAGGGTTGAAAAACACTCCTCTAAAGATCTGCTCGGGGCCCCGCCCCTTTTTATGACATCATAACATGGCGACTCCACTCTACAAACTGCATTGCACCGGTTTCTTAAGGATCAAATCTCCTTTGGAGTCTCAACATATTATTCCATATATTTACTATTGTTTTATATCATTGTTGATCTAAAGTAGCCGAAAGCAGAAAACAATCATTGTCAGTCTTAGAAGATAGAACTGCGTTCTAATAATCCATCCATCCATCCATCCATCCAGACTATGTCTCTCGGCCGGCCTTGGAACCCTTCTGTGGTTTCTGGGGAGAGGGAAATCAGGGCGTCTCTGATAAGACCCGATTCCAGAGAAGTGGAAGATGAAGACTATGAGGCTATAGGATGAAAATTCATGATAACTGATGGCAATGACAAACAGATAAGAAACGCCTAGCTAAAGCGAAATAGAGCAAAAACCTGATCTTTACCACATCTTTGATTAGGAAAGTATACCTTCCACATGCTGGCTTCCTTTCCATACACCACAGCCATGTTGTTGACTTTGTTCTGCTGGATGCTCCTCTTCTCCGTCTCGTTTAGTTCCTCTGAAACAAAGCCCATGAAGGAATTGTCTGGTGTGTGGGCTGAAAGCGTGCAAGTGTGAAAGTAGCAGAGTGATGAGGAAGGTGAAAAGAAAGCAGAAAGACAGAGGAAGACAAGAGAGGAACATACTTTTATTCTAATTGAGAGGAAGAGAAGAATGCAAGGAAAATCAGTCCATTCTTTCGCTCTATAGTTCAGTGACTGGAAGTATTATAACTCATGGGAGTCACTGAGCTGCTTCCTGTCGGTTATTTCAAAGAATAATGCATGGATTTGATATTATAAAATGTATGTTTTAAGCAATTCATGTGGTCTTCTCAGTGAGTTCAAGCAATTTGACATGATAAAAACCGACTGCAGAAATAATCCTCCGCTGCTGACTTCTTTTTGTAAGCCAACTGCTTATTATCCCCTTTTCTGCAGAGTGCATTCTCAAGTATTGAAGATCTGTAATAAAAGCAGGCCTGCCACGCTCTCATAAGTATGAAGGTTGAGTCACTCATTATAGCTCTGACCAGTCTGGAATGTGGGAGTCTACAATATGCTGAGCATTGTCAATATAATGATCCTGCTGCTGAGACGCTGAGGGCTGAATGTAAAAGCAAGAGACCGTTAAGCAGTCAATGATTCGGCCAGGAAGTGAAGAGACAAAAAGGTATCAGACCTTTTGTGCAGGTTATAAGAGGAAAAAACTGGACAAGAGAAGTGGTAGAGGTAGAACGAACACTGTGCTGAAAATAGAAATGAATGTGAACAACAGCCAAGACCTGTTAAAAGAAGTGAAAAGACTAGTTTAACATTTTCAGAAATTTTAAAAAGACAAAAAAAGGTGTTTTAATAGCATGAACGGCATATTTCCTATAGGGTGACTTTTTTTTTTTTTTGACAAGAACAATCAACTCTTTACAAACTGACAGATTAGAGGCTAGGTATCAAACGATAAGTAAAACACAGGATGATCTTACGGAACATGGTCATGTACTGCCGGGCGTTCAGGTTCCAGTAGCCCCAGTTGGTCCGATAGCCATGCAGGGTTGCGTACTCTTCATGGTTGTAAGCTGGCTCCGTCCCGAATGTGTCAATAACCCTGATGTGACATCTGTGAAGGTAGAGCAAAACACAGCAACACTTACATTAATTTTCAGTGCCAAGCCTCAATGCATTTCATTAGGAATCTATGTGATCGTAGGGAAAGTCATATTTTGTCAAGATTAATTGCAAAGAGGGTGAAATGTAACACGTCATTATTAAAGAAGGAGGAAGTTGGCAGAAAGCAATTAGAAAGAAAAAAGCAAAAACCTTATGATTCTGATAAAAGAGCGGTTTTCATTTTATTGCTAAATGTGCAAATTGTGCAGCCATCTTGAAATTTGGCAATTTCAAAGTGGCTGCGACTGTAGGCAGCGGCTTGATACAGCTCCAGACACATACACAAAATAAGTCGCTTTGAACGCTAGAAATTAGGCATCGATCCTGCATCTACGACCATCTGTGGGATGAGCGTTGGCCCATAGGCTGCATGTTGAAGTAAGGCTATGGCTGCTAATGCAGATAGGCTAATACTGACTAAATGCCAGCGGCTTCTGTACCTGGATTGTGCCGAGGCTGATTTTATTTTTATTTTTAGCAGAGGGCAAAATCTCCATACATTAACTTAATGTGTTGTTTTATTGAAAAAGGAGTGAAAATTTGTCTTTAGAGGACAAAGTACCGTTGAAAGTGCTTTGAGATTGTCAGTTGCAGTAGAAACCAATTATGTAAGAATAAAATCTATGTATTATTTGTTCACTTCTTTTAAAATTGAAATAAAACATAAAGAAGACAGCTCTGTCTTCCAGAGTGACTCTAAAAATGTTTTGAAATTTATTCGAACATGATACAAATATAAAGATAAAATAGTGCACAGTAACAAGAAGTGCATAAAAAAGAAGAGAACAAATACAGATATTTGTTTCAATTAACATATCATGCTCAAAATGGGGTAGGAAGAAGTGAAAACTTATTAACTCCTACCCCCTAAACACTTGAAAAACTTACAGTCCTACTGTTATTAAAAAATCAGAGCCAAGTGAAAGTCAAAGTGCCCGTCAGCAGTTACTAATATTTAACATTTCCCTTTTTATGCTGGTTTGTCTTTTCAAACCCTTACACCGGGTTGTTATCTTTAATACACACTTTTTTGCTTTCTCTCACTCATATGTCTATCTCTATTGAAAATGACCTCCTTATATTTTCTTTTGAATTGTATTAAACTATTGCTTTGTTTTAAATCTTCGTTTAAGTTGTTCCATAACTTTACACCTTTAATTGAAATACAGAAGCTTTTTCTTGTTGTTCGCAACTTGCGCATCTTTAAGTTTGAGTAACTCCTTAAATTATACCCCACTTCTCTTTCAGAAAACATGCTCTGTATGTGCTCAGGTAACAACTTCTTAGATACTTTGAACATAAATTGAGCCATTTTAAATTCTACAAGCTTGTCAAATTGGAGAATTCTGGATTTTTTTGAAGAGTGGGTTTGTATGCTCATAATAACTAATATTATGGATGATTCTAATGGCTCGTTTGTGTGGGATGGTTACCGGATGTAAAGAGCTCTTGTAATTAACTCCCCACACTTCACAGCAATATGATAGATATGGTCAAATCAGAGAGTTATATAGGATATGAAGTGATTCAGCATTCAATACATGTCTAGCTCTAGCCAATATAGATATGCTTCTACTGAGTTTACCCTGTAAATGTTTAATATGAGGTTTCCGATCTATTATTACGCCGAGAAACTTATTAGCAAATACCCTTTCTAGAGTTACGTCCTCTATTTGAACTTGGATTTCAGTATTTTTGTAACAAAGTTACAAAGCAACAGGTTTTAAACGTTACATTGCCAGTGCCAAGCAAAAAATGCTCCTGCATAAGTGGACATGTTGCTTGTTAGGTTTATTCAATGATGATTATAAAATTAATGTGTGCTTATAAAACATTTGTGCGAGGGGATGCTCCACTCCTGTCTCTTGATCCAGTCAGGAGACCCTCCTGCCTCGTCATTCTGATGGAGCATTCTGTCTTCATGAACTGATCAGTTGTTCTGTCAGAACAATACTCTGTTTGTAACCATGCGTCATGTTCTGTTAATAAAAGATGGCTGCAGGAGGGGATTCTGAGAAGGAAAGCTTGAAGTTGGGTTGGGCTTTTCCTTCCGCTCCTGCAGAAGCTGCTTGAATCTCTTTCCTGTGTAGACTCAATTTCTATTTATTTGCAAATCTACATTTTCTGAATCCAACATGGCTGCAAACCTAGTAGGATTATTAAGACAACTAATTCCAGCCACCTAAGTGTGTAAAGTTTTGCTCGTATTGCTTGCTGTCACTATCTAGATCTCGGGAGAGCAGAGCGGATTTATTTTATGTGATTCTCAACAGCTTCTGACTCTGTACTGTTTCTGCTTGTTCCCACTTCGTTCTCCCATCATCCTGTCTGCTCAAAGCCTGCTTCCACTCTGTTCAGTCATCATCTGTCTTCTCAGGCGTGTAAACGTTGGGTCCTGCTTGTTCTGCCTTTATCTGCCTCCTTAAGCCGGCTAATTGTCTGCTTCAGTCGTCACCTGTCTGTTCAAGCTTGCTAACTATCTGCCTGCTTGACATTCGTTCCAAACTGTTTGCAATAAACTTTTTAAATGCTCTCCACATACCTTATATCAAAGATTTTATATAATTTTCTGCTACCAATGGCTTAGCCGTAGGGACATACAGAGAGAAATGATCAATGGCGGCTGGTGGAGTTTTCACCAGAGGGGGCTATAATTTAAAATAGAGGTATACCAAAAACCAATCAAACGCACACTTAGATATATAAGTTATCACACCAGTATATTTATATGAATGCCAACAACAAATAACATGATAAAAACAAAACATAATTTAATGTCCAGGTTTACTTTTTGTCCATAAATCTTTCCCTTCTGAGGCTGTGAAGGTTAATCTGTGTTTTCCATGCTCCAATATTGGGTCACAAACCAAAAAAATAATGAACCGGTTTAATAATGGAGAAGCTATTAGTCAGCTTTATATTCTTTAATATCTAAAAACTATTTATTTTCTGAAAATGTGTTTATTTAAGAGCAACTATGAAAATAAACAAACAACTAAAAAAAGTCGACTATATTCTATTATTTTCCATGTGAATCCCAAACTTTTTTTTTTTATTCTTCTTTGCCTTTTCTGGAAAGTGCTTTAAATCAGTCCTAGCTGTCTTTATCCATGCTGGATCAGATCCTGATGTTTGAAAAAGGAGGCAGGGAAAGCAGGATAAAGCCTTAGCCTCGCTGCACGCAGTTAGCCGCACTGCATGCAGTTAGCCTCGCTGCATGCAGTTAGCCTCGCTGTATGCAGTTAGCCTCGCTGCATGCAGTTAGCCTCGCTGTATGCAGTTAGCCTCGCTGTATGCAGTTAGCTTCGCTGCATGCAGTTAGCCGCACTGCGTGCAGTTAGCCTCGCTGCGTGCAGTTAGCCTCGCTGCGTGCAGTTAGCCGCGCTGCGTGCAGTTAGCCTCGCTGCATGCAGTTAGCCTCGCTGCATGCAGTTAGCCTCGCTGCATGCAGTTAGCCTCGCTGCATGCTGTTAGCCTCGCTGCACGCAGTTAGCCGCGCTGCACGCAGTTAGCCGCGCTGCACGCAGTTAGCCTCGCTGCATGCAGTTAGCCTCGCTGCAGGCAGTTAGCCTAGCCTTGGAGCTAAACCAGGTCCTGGAAAAAGACGTTTCTGCACCATTTCTCTCTCGTTTGTATTGCAGAGGAGCTGCTGCGCGTGGAAAACTTTTGACGAGAGTCAATGTGCAAAGATTTTTGCCCCCTATGTTGGACATACGTCACCGATCTGATGAAAAATTAAACAACGCTTAATATTAAATATTTTTCATGCACATTAAAAAAATAAATATCAATATATTTTGAAATATTTCAAATTTTAATTTAAAATAAAATAATAAATATATATATAATCAGGCTCATTGGCAGGGTGGGGCAGACAAGGTAAAGTTGGACTTCTAAGATTTCAAACAGTTATTACCAGATAACTCATTAATTTCACCAACATCAATTAATTATTGTGTTATTATCTAGTAAAATGCAGTTCATTATTTGATATATAACAGAAAATCAAACCTAGAAGATAAGACAATCTTCTTAACTGAATTCTTATTTATGTGTAGCTTGACTTCAGTTTTATAAAGCTTTAGTTACTTGATCATTAGTTAAAATTTACTTTGTAAGCCGTTGGTAGGTGGTGGCGAATAATAGAAACTGTTATGTGCTAACCTAATGCTAATTACCCATAAAAAGTCTCCATTGTTACATAGTAACATACAATTGTAATAATTACATGCATGTAATTACTTAATCAATTTAGGGGTAATTACCAAATAAGGTTTTTCTTGTTACCAAGTAAAATTATGTGACTTGCTATGTTATTAAATGTTTATTGATGTACTGTAAAAGTATATGTCTCCTGTGGAACCAACTACCAGTTTTAGTCCGTGAGGCAGACACCCTGTCTACTTTTAAGGCTAGGCTTAAAACTTTCCTTTTTGATAAAGCTTCTAGTTAGAGTGGCTCAGGTTATCCTGATCTATCTCTATAGTTCTGCTGCTATAGGCTTAGACTGCTGGAGGACATAGGGACCCCTTTTTCATCATTCTGCTTCATTCTATCTCTATTCTCCCACTCTGCAGAATCTGTTAGTTCAATCTCTAACGTTCTGCTCTCTCTGCTTTTTCTCATAGTACACTGAAAAAAATAATGCAACTGCTTTTGGCATTTACTTAATCATTTTTAGTTACTTTTAACTCAATTGTTTTAATGTCCTACCCAGCTAATATGAAACAATTGTATTAAAGTAACTAAATATGATTAAGTAAATGCCAAAAACGGTTGCATTATTTTTCTCATAGTAGCTTCATCTGGTCTGTTCCTGTTTGGCTGTGACTCCATCCTGGAGAGAAATATCAGCTGTGCTGCTGCCATCAACACCTTTGTTTCTAGATGTTGGAGCTTGGCCTGTTTTCCAGTGTAGTCCTGTTTCTCTGACTGTGACTAACTGGATGTGCTCTCTTCATCCTCTGACATGGGAGCTGGCTTGGAGACAGACGGACGGACGGTCGGTTATAAATATTTTGCATTTATTTTCCAGTCGGTTAGTTGGCAAAAAAAACTTCTCTGAGGGTAAAACTATTTGAGATTTTCAGACAAAAGAGAAAAAAGTAGAGATTTTTCAGATAAGAACAAGAGAAGCATATCAGCAGTAGAGTTTAAAAGCTATTTAGAATTTAGCAAACTGGATAAGGTTCTTTATTCTAAAGCATCAATGTTCACTGCTTAGTTTTATCCTATTTATGGAACCGATAAAAAAACCCAAAAATCCTTCAGATTTTGTTTTAAGAGCCACGGAAAGCCAACAGTGAATTATTTATAACATATGTTAGTTTCACTTGCATCTGCCTTGTTTTTCACCCTCTGCATTGTCACATTTCCCGTTAAGATGAGGCATTCCCAAAGGGTAGAAAATGGTGGCGGGAAGAAGGGATCAGCAGAGGAGTAGCTGAGCTGAATATCTATTCAGAGATCAAAGTGGAGGGCTAATCTGGGTTAAATGGCTGCTCAGCTAGGCTCAGCGGCTCTCTCATCATGGCGGGGTGGTATGTTGTTACGTGATGTAATGTGTGGCAAGAACATAGGGTATATTGTTATAACTGTACTTGATGTAATAAGAAGTTTAGGAAATAATACACAATCTACTATTTTTCCTTAATATGCAAAGCATGGATGCAGTCAGTCAATATGTTTATCGCCATGAAATTACAGCTCCTCCCTTTGATTAAGCAGCTCTCTGAAAGCTTTGCTGTCATAGTGCAGCTTTCTGGTGAAGATCCTCAGTCATCCAGGTCAGAGTCATTCTAAAAATGTCAAAATCAATCCTCTGGACTTTGTTTCCAAGTTTGAAGAGGTTTCTCTTCCATCCAGGAAGCTTTTCCAATTGAAAATAGTCAGAAATAGCGTTGAGTTCCAGGTTTTATAGAGTGGACAATAAACAAAGCCTCGTTTTTCTTTAATAAACATGCAAATTGAACTGGAGGAACGGGTCCATCCCTTTGGAATGGGGGTCGTTCGGCTTCAGCGGTCCAATGACAGATGGAGGCGGTTCACTCTGTCTTTTTCCAGGACCTGGTTTGGCTACAAGGCTAGGCTAACTGCATGCAGCGAGGCTAAAGCCTTGTTTATGCTCACAAACCAGCTTGTCTTCTGCATGTTTGTCACAGTTAACACAGATACCCCCGCCTCTCCAAAATTGTAGGTGACCACAGACAGTACTGCAGATAGAGTTGCAAGGAGGAGAGAAAGGAGGCCTCTGATTGGTCAGATCTACATGCTCCCGACTCCCGTTTCCTGTTTGGTACCTTACCGTCTCGGCCGTATCAAGACCCACAGCTAGTTCCTGATTGGCCCTCTTTTGGCGTGGAATAACATAGCACAGACCACGCTTCAATATTGGGCACAGATCAAAAATATCTGCATCAAACATCAGGATCTGATCCAGCGTGGATAAAGACAGTTAGGACTGATTTAAGGAACTTTTAGAAAAGGCAAAGAAGGATGAACAATCTGGGATTCACATGGAAAAATTTTTTAGATGTTTTTTAAATTGCATAGTTGCTCTTAAATAAATACATTCTCAGAAAATTAATAGTTTTTATATATTAAAAAATATAAAGCTGACTAATAGCTTCTCAATTATTAAACTGGTTCATTATTTCTTTTAGGTTTGTGACCCAATATTGGAGCATGCAGAACACAGATTTACCTTTCTAAAGCCTCCGAAAGGAAACATTTATGGACAAAAACTAAACCTGTATATGAATTCACATAATTTGATTAGGATTTGTTGGGCTACTGTATAAAGCCTGGAAGTATTTCTGACATTTTGAATTGAAAAAAGCGAAACATCCTCAAACTTGGAAGTCCAGTGGATCGTTGTTTAACTTTTTGGATTGTGATTCAGTGTTTTCTTGGTCATTGGGTTCTTTTCCATTTTGTGTCATTCTAGTTGTTTTCTAGCTATATTTAAGCAGTGTTGTATCTTTTCAGTTACTCTCTGTCCCCCCCTTGTGTCAGTTTCATTTTCCCTTCTAGTTAATTATCCACACCTGCTCTCTATTAGCCGATTAGCCCTTCTTTGTTCTTTCTCACATATATACACCTCCTGTGCAGTTCCTCTTTGCTGGATTCTCTTCCTTCTTACGTTAGTTCTCTGAGTGTCTTCTAGTTCTTGATTCCTCAGTTTCTTGCCTGTTGTTTCTGGATTATTTGCATCAACATCTTCATTAAATCTGCAAGAAATCCTCTCTGCCTCTTAGTGAAACATCCATCAGACTTGACGCTGACGTCATTTCATTTCATTTTTTACACAAGTCTGCAAAATCTGTAACAAAAGTATGTTCTGAACAGGAGGTGTTAACTGGTCTAAGCAGAAAATGATGTCAATTTTGTTCCTCAAAATTAAGGTCATTTACATTTACAGGTCATTTATAATTTGATCTTTGCTGCTATAGTTTGTGTGGGTGTAAATAATTCCCTCATCTATCATTTATCTCCTATTACTAGCGGAAACACTGTTACTTTCCTTTAGCATGAAAGAATCCTTTGTTGTATCAGAGCAGTAAATTCAGCAAACAGGAGAGAATCAATATCCTGGTCCAATTATTAGATGAGTGATTTAAAACAGAAACCTACCTGCTTTCAGCCTTTCTGACACATTTACATGAGTTCATCTAATACTACACACCCAACAGGAGGGCATTTTGTTTCATTATTTACACGCTACAGAGGCTTAGTGATTTAGAGTGGCTGCTGGTGCAAACTTAAACTAAGGTAATTATAGGGACTTGAAAGGAAGGGGGTTATATATCTCAGACCATGTATTTAATTAGCCTGTGTTGTGTGCAAGACTGAACCAGAGCAAGAACGGGAGAGAGGGGGGGGGGGGGGGGGGGGGGGTAGGTAAGTCAATGACCTTAGGGTCTTTTTAGTAAAGATAAATGTTTGCAGCAGTAAGACACCAGGAGACATTATAGGAGAGGAAAAGAATCAAATGCTTTAGCCGCTATTTAGATAATGAAAAAGAGATGGAGCCTATTTTTATCTATACTTCAGACATTTTAAGAAAAGTGTATTATTGGGAAGGATAGGGGCGTGATTTAAACATGCTCCGTCATCTCCGGACCAGCCCCGGAGCTGACGACTCGGTTCTGCTGCACTGCAGGCGACCAAAATCACGAACGATTTTGAAATTCCTCCCAGACATTTTTTAGGTCTGAAAAGTAGGACATGTCCAGGAAAAAGAGGATGTCTGGTCCCCCTGCCATATCAACAATCTGATGTTTCAGAGAGTGAGTGCTTGTTGCTATGATGCGTCTTTGCTCAGCAGCTTGGCTCGTTATAAACCAACCAATCAGAGCACAGCTCATCTAAATATTCATGATCAAACCATAAAAGGAAGAAAACCTGTGGTTTCATTCTAGGGCTTTTAACCAGGCTGCATTAGGGCTCATAGAACAGATAATAGGACATTTTCAGCCCCACCAATGTTACACACCCTATTAGAGACCTGAAGGACCAGATACCCTATAGAATCATTTATCACCCTATTAGAGACCTGAAGGACCAGATACCCTATAGAATCATTCTATCACCCTATTAGAGACCTGAAGGACCAGATACCCTATAGAATCATTCTATCACCCTATTAGAGACCTGAAGGACCAGATACCCTATAGAATCATTCTATCGCCCTATTAGAGACCTGAAGGACCAGATACCCTATGGAATCATTCTATCACCCTATTAGAGACCTGAAGGACCAGATACCCTATAGAATCATTTATCACCCTATTAGAGACCTGAAGGACCAGATACCCTATAGAATCATTCTATCACCCTATTAGAGACCTGAAGGACCAGATACCCTATAGAATCATTCTATCACCCTATTAGAGACCTGAAGGACCAGATACCCTATAGAATCATTCTATCACCCTATTAGAGACCTGAAGGACCAGATACCCTATAGAATCATTTATCACCCTATTAGAGACCTGAAGGACCAGATACCCTATAGAATCATTCTATCACCCTATTAGAGACCTGAAGGACCAGATACCCTATAGAATCATTCTATCACCCTATTAGAGACCTGAAGGACCAGATACCCTATAGAATCATTCTATCGCCCTATTAGAGACCTGAAGGACCAGATACCCTATGGAATCATTCTATCACCCTATTAGAGACCTGAAGGACCAGATACCCTATAGAATCATTCTATCACCCTATTAGAGACCTGAAGGACCAGATACCCTATGGAATCATTCTATCACCCTATTAGAGACCTGAAGGACCAGATACCCTATGGAATCATTCTATCACCCTATTAGAGACCTGAAGGACCAGATACCCTATAGAATCATTCTATCACCCTATTAGAGACCTGAAGGACCAGATACCCTATGGAATCATTCTATCACCCTATTAGAGACCTGAAGGACCAGATACCCTATAGAATCATTCTATCACCCTATTAGAGACCTGAAGGACCAGATACCCAATAGAATCATTCTATCACCCTATTAGAGACCTGAAGGACCAGATACCCTATAGAATCATTCTATCACCCTATTAGAGACCTGAAGGACCAGATACCCTATAGAATCATTCTATCACCCTATTAGAGACCTGAAGGACCAGATACCCTATAGAATCATTCTATCGCCCTATTAGAGACCTGAAGGACCAGATACCCTATGGAATCATTCTATCACCCTATTAGAGACCTGAAGGACCAGATACCCTATAGAATCATTCTATCACCCTATTAGAGACCTGAAGGACCAGATACCCTATGGAATCATTCTATCACCCTATTAGAGACCTGAAGGACCAGATACCCTATGGAATCATTCTATCACCCTATTAGAGACCTGAAGGACCAGATACCCTATAGAATCATTCTATCACCCTATTAGAGACCTGAAGGACCAGATACCCTATAGAATCATTCTATCACCCTATTAGAGACCTGAAGGACCAGATACCCTATAGAATCATTCTATCACCCTATTAGAGACCTGAAGGACCAGATACCCTATAGAATCATTCTATCACCCTATTAGAGACCTGAAGGACCAGATACCCTATAGAATCATTCTATCAGCCTAATAGAGACCTGAAGGACCAGATACCCTATAGAATCATTCTATCAGCCTAATAGAGACCTGAAGGACCAGATACCCTATAGAACAGGGGTGCCCAACCAATCAATCGCGATCTACCAGTCGATCGCGGGCGGAGTTTCAATCGATCGTGAGAAGTTTTACAATGTAGACCTATTTATGGCTATGACAAAAAAAAAAAATTTTTAAAAACACTAATCAAATCATTGATCACGAGAGGCCAATGTTTATTTTCATAATAATAAAATGAAAAATTAAAAGTATGCAGGGAACCTTTTTTTTATGCATGCTGATTGCTGGGCGTGGTTTGCCACTGTTGCTAAGGTGTTACTAGGGACTCTAAAGCGCAAAGAGGAATCTGAAGAGTTAATAAGATAATGACATCTATCACAGCTGATGGGGCTCCATCTATGGTTGGAAGCACATACATGTTTAAGCCGGAATGATTTGTTATTTAAATATAATTTCCCTATGACTTTAAATTCTGTTTAAAGTAATGGATTATAATTTCAAATGTCTCCTGGTTGTTGGTTTTCTTTATTTGGACCTCGCTGATTTTTAACTGGTTTCTCCTGCCTTAGAGAGTTTCACAGAGCTCTGTTTAATTGTTAGCTTTCCAAGACTGAGGATATCTGTTCTTCCAACAAGTTTATGGTGATATTAGGCCTTTTTCCTGCACATTAGGGAACTATTTACAATAATACCTCCACTAAACCTCCCATCAGACCAAGCTGTACCTTTAAGTTTCAATGATTTGTTAAATAGGGTTACTCTAACATAGCAGCAGGAATATTACATGAGAAGTTTGTCTAGATAGACAGTATAATCATATACCTCAGGAACTTTAAAGACTGTTAGACCCTCAACAGTAAATGTGTGGAAGAACAAAAGACTTTAAAAACACAAAAAATCCCATCTTTGTAGAGACAGTCAGGATCATGACTTCTCTGTAACAACTACAGCAGAAAAGTGAACAAAGCGAGAAATTAGGCGCTGACTTCCGTGGTTCGTCTGCTGGAAATGTGGGGGTTTGTGTCTTTTGTGTGAGCGAAGGACAAATCGTTACAAGATAAGGCAGCCAAATAGGAAACATACTGGGAAAATACCTCCCAATTCCACCAGTAATGCATTTCTCTAGCTCATAATTGGATTTTAAAAATACATGGAGTGGAACTTTAAAAGTGGTTCCAGAGGCTTTCTACTCTTCAGTTCCCTAAAATCTCTGCATCTCTATTCTCTTGACTCCTGTTTGTTATATATATATTTCTATATTTTATCCAGCCTCATAGACAAATAAAATACTATTGCAGCCCATTGTTTAAACTTTCCAAGCTGCAGTTATAAACAAGAAAACCATTTAAAAACTCATATTTCAGAGGTTTGTTGAAGGAAACTGGGATCCAGAAGGAGAAAATATTTGGACTCTCAGTCTTATTTGATTGTGAGGCAACAGCATGAAACAGGCCTGAGGCGGAAATGCCTTCATGTTGCTTCACTTTCAGGGATGTGCAGCTGATTATTTTCCTTCAGTTTATTCTGGCAGTTTAAATTTTTATTTTTTTTTGGGTGTTAATTCTTTTTTTTTTTGCCTCTTCGTCATGCCTGTCATGGCCTAGATTCCAGGATGTTGAAACTCTGTGTCAATGCCAAAAGCCATTAAGGACACTTTTTTTCTGGCAGCAATCCCTCACAGACACAGGAAGTTTCCCTCCCCATTTAACAAATATAGTATCATCTTCCGAATCAAAGGTAAAATGAAGTAAAGAGCATGTTGGGTTTTCAATTCCCTCTATGCCCTAATCCTGTTTTGACCCCAAGAGGGACTTTAGCATGTGTTTCGACTCCTAAGTGGGAACTTTAAAATGCTTTTGTCACCCAGGGGGGCAGTTTAGCACATGCTTCGGCCCCAAGAGGGCAGTTTTGTTTGCTTTTTGGCTCGTAGGAGGGAACTTTAGAGCTTATCACAGGTTTTAGCTTCCAATGGGACAGTTTAGCACTCGTTTTGGCTCCAGAGACGGCACTGTGCCATATGGTTTTCACCAAATGGGTCCAAAGAGGGGAGTTTAGGTGGCTCGGGCATCTGGTTAGGATGCCTTCTGGACGCCTCCTTGGGGAGGTGTTCTGGGCACGGGGAGACCCAGAGGGAGACGCAGGAGGGACTATGTTTCTCGGCTGGCCTGGGAATGCCGTGGGATTCCCCCAGAGGGACGTATGGGCTTCTCTACTGAAGCTTCTACCCCCGCAACCCAACACCTGTTCAGCGGAAGAGGATCGATTGGTGGATGGATGAATGGGTCGCAAGAGGGAGCGAGCCCTGTGCCCCCCACTGCAAGTGCATACAGATCACTAACCTTGATCTAAACTCAGTCCTAAGCCTAACCATGAGCAAAAAATAAAGTGAGGACCAGCAACATGTCTTTACTTTGGTGCAAGGGGTCCTCAGTTTGATAGTGAAATCAGAAAAATGGTTCTCTCTTTGGTGCCAAAACAGAAGCATAGGAAGTGTAGCCTGGTGAGACCATCCTGATCTCGCGAGCTTTCAAGGTTTCACTCGCTGATCAGTCTGGAGACTCTCCGTTGAAGAAAATTTGGAGCCGTTCACCAAACGAACGTCCAATCAGCATTGGCTTTGAGGCGGGTTGAGGTGTGACGCAACGAGAAGCGCGACAGTTCAGTCTAAAGAACATGGCGGCTTCAGCCAATGAAACTAGCGTTAGCGTGGCTATCGAGCAAGTTTTATGGGAATTACAGAGTATTTCTTCACTGAAAGAAGAGCAAAACACTGATCTGGAGGCTTTTCTCAGAGGAAAAGATGTTTTTGCTCTTCTCCCGACTGGTTTCACCAAGAGCTTGATCTATCAATTGGCTCCTCTTCGTCGTCGCTCTGTTAGTACGTCATATGCTTCGTTGATCTGATTGGTTTATTTGGCCCGTCTATCACCAACATAGGCCAATCAGCTAACCGGTATTTTCGCCCCTTCCCAAAATTACTTCAACAGAAGGTTTCCAGATGGATATGCGGAGCAAATGCATCTGGCGGAGTCAGGTTATAGGAAGTGGACCTCTCCATTTAACTATAACAAAATCACACACACATCTTTACTGTCCTTCCTGCTTTAGCATCTCTCTCCTGATCACAGTTAGCCTAGAATGATCATAACAGCATCTTGAAGCTCCTAAAAATGTGGTCTGTTGTCAAACAATGTGTGTGAGTAATGTTGTGTGGAGAAATGGGCGCAGGGTGATGATTTCATGTGCTTGTATAGGACAATTGTTAAGTTTTAAGTATTTAATATGCGTCCAACATTATACTTCATGTCATATCTAATGATCTTGGTGCTGATGACTGGCTTCATTACTCTTTCCATTTGCCTGTCTAACTCTGTCCACCTGCTCCTGCCTCTATTTAAGGCGCTTTCATCCAGTCATCAGGGCCAGATTATCTTGTTCTCTTGTGCCAGTGGTGAGAGCTATTTTAGTGTGACCTGACCTGTTCTTCCTCTCAACCACTGAGCCTTCCTGTTCTGTTACGATCTGTTTGCCTGACCAAGCGTCAGACTCCTGGACCTCTGAGCCTGCCTGTTCTGATCTGTTTGCCTGACCTGGCTCCGGAATACTGCATGTTCTCCAGTGCTTCACCATCTGGGACACTGTGGGAGGCGCCCGACGTATCTCGTTGGCAGGCCACTGGATGGATCCTAACTTGTTCTCAGGGCATGGGCTGAAGTTGTAAACCAGGTTAGTGACTCACGTTCATAACCTTCCTCCATTAGATTTATGTGGTCACTAATCTGTGTTTCTGTCCTGCAGAGTTTCCAGCCTCAGAGGCCCTAATCGCTGCTTTTAAATAAATGCTTTTTGAGTTAATCCACCATCTGTCTGGCCTTGAATACTCGGTCCTGTTCTTAACCCTGACATCATGTTGTGATGTTAAACTTGCTGTGTGATGGAATTGGGATTGACAGATATTGCTGTGGCAGTTTATGTGTTTGCTGTTAGCCATGTTGTCGTCCGTTTTCTTTAAGTAATATTGATTTGAATGTTTCCAGTTTTTACTGAAGCCGATGCAACAGTAAGTTTCTAACATAAAAAAAATAGCAAACAGAATAAGATATAGTCGTATACATACATGTAATCGCAAGTTTTTATTAGTCTAAAATTACAACCATAAAACCTGCCCATGTGGGAATTTAATGAAATAGATTAAGCTTGAAATAAAAAAAACACATAAATACATGAGATCAACTCAACTGTTCTGCAGTAGCCTCAAAATTCAGATTATGTTCTGCTTTATGGTGGTTTTTCAAGAGTTAAGTTATGAATAATCTCTATCATTCATAAAAAAAAATGAAAGATAGAATGGCTTGTTAAACCCTAAAAATAGCTAGGTTATTCCTTTAATAGACATGTTTTTATTTATTTTATAGATTTTAAGACAGGATTTTTTATAGAAATTTTCTAAATTTTGAAATGATATCTTCTGATAAAGAGAACATTTATATACATGTTTAAGCCAGATTGATTTGACATTTAAATACGACTTTCCTACGACTTTAAATGTTTCGGATACCCTTCCTGGCCACCGGATATTTCAGTTGCACTTTGTTTAAAGCAGACTTGGTCACTAACTTGTGTTTCTTGAGGGAGAGACCCATGTGTTGCTTCATCTGTTGCAGGCCGTGGTAGTCCGTGTAAATGAGGTCAAAGGGCAGCGGACCAGTGAGTGGGCAGCTACCTCTACCAGGAGGCACTCCGAGAAACCTGAAAGAGACGCAAATAAAACACAGAATTTACGAAGAACAGAGACTTTATGTCGGATAAGGAAGGATGAGCTGGAGAGCCATGAAGAACAGAGACGAGACTTCAGCCTCCAGCAAACATCCATCACTCTCTCATTGCTTTTGGCCCAGACAGACAGAAAAGGTTAACAAGGCATGAAAGCAATTTAATCAAAAAGAGATGAGTATGAACTTATGTCATGATCAGAATGTATGTGGAGGCAAACACTAAACATTATGCAAAAAGGTTTAGAGAAATGGCCGACCCCTAAACAATAATAGCAGAACTCAATCATTCCATGAACTCAAGGCCTGGATGACTTTTTATTTTTTATGTAAATCTAATTTAAGAGAAAAAAACTATATTCTTTATGATAGAAAGGCAAATTCATAAATACTATTATATTCTTTGTTTCTAAATGTAACGGGTATTGGATATACACATGAGATTCTTGCTAAAATATGTTTCATAATTTTCCTGCGATGGGTGGTTTTTCACGCCCCCTACTGGTGGTCTATAAATATGACAGGAAGCCGAAAATTAGCAAATTAAATATTGTTAAATATTAACAAATTAAATTATTGCTTTTAAATACATATTTAGCTCGAAACTAAATATTTAACAAACTTAATATTTATTTTGCAAATTATTATTGTTTTATTTATTTATTTTCTTTTTTACAGTCTCCTGTCTGGCAATGATGCCAAAAAGAGCCCAACTTTCACAAGTGTAGCAGTACGGCAATTGCCATATTGCTCCACTTGTTTCTTGCATATAAATTGCTTTATTATAATTATGTTAAGTTTTACAGTTTATATGGACACTGCAATGTAAATAGAGCAGAAAAACAGAAGAAGAAAAAGGAAAAAAAGAGAAAAGATGAAAGAAAGAAGAGAAAGGAGACAATGACAAAACATTTTCAGTCTGCTTCATCACCTGTAACGAGATTAAAAAAGAACAGCACAACCGAAAGACACGGTACGAGATATACAATAAAGCAACACCTTGAAACTATCGCTAAAGTAATATTATTAAGTCTGACATGTACTCTGTGTTACCTGAAGATATGAATGTGGGGTTTCTGTTTGGAAGTGAATCTCTAAGTACCTGAAGCCTAGCACCTGTAGTTGTTTATGAGGGTGAACTTGTTCATGTAAAGTTTATCCATAGAGAAAATGCTCAGTAGTGGTTGTGGAGAGCCGAAGAGGCGCCCCCCCCCCCAGAGCACTGAGTCCAGCGCTGGGAGACCCAAAGCCCCAGGCGCCCAAAGGGACCCCAAGAGCGAAGGCACCAAGGCGGATTTAATTTGCAAATTAAATATTTTGTTTTTTTAAATAAATATTTAGCTCCAAACTAAATATTTATTTAACAAATTGAGTTTTTTCTAAATGAATGAATGAATGACACAGTTAAGAAATGACTTACCATACTATAACCATAACCATAAATATTGCGCCTAGTTTTTGACTGCCTAACTTTACAAATGGCGCCCCGTACACTTTGGTTATTTTTCTTAATATATTCGGGCAAGTTGCTGTTTCTTGTTATTACAGCAACGTTCATTTTTACCATCAAAATATCCATATTTTTTAAAATGTTACAAATGTAATAAGGTCTTGTCCTGGATTCCAATAACGTTATTGGCTTGAAATTTGGATTTTCAAAGGATTTCACTGATTGCGCTATAATAGGTTAACATAACAATACAACTCTGAACAAATAGTTTCTAAAATAGGAAGTTCTCAATGATAAACGTAAAAGTGCAGCCATGTGTATCCGTGGTGCACGATGGTGCAGCTCTGCTGCTGTTATAGTTTTCCTTCAGATCAATTCTGGCAAAGGATGATATTTTGCTCATGTACGGCTTCAGGTTTTCAAGGTCTGATCATGAAAAAGAGCCCCGTTAGCGTTAGCGTCGTCCATCTGTGGATCTGCCTCTGCTGATTGCTCCACTCAGGGCTGCATGGCGCAATATGGAGGCTGCGTGTTCATCCATGGCAGATAAAGCAGCGGCTCCTCCTCCTGATGCAAACATCTTTCTGGCTCCTCATTTTTAATCTGACTACTTTTTATGACCTCTTCAGTCCTTTGCTCTGAATCATAGTTGGTTGCTTTCTGTTATCAGCTTATTCAGGCGTTTCATTCTGTTCAGAGGGAAACAGAATGAAACGCCACATAAGCTACATGCTAGATTACAGGGGATTCAATTCAGGCACAAAACTAAAAGAGATTTTGTGAAAGTAATAAAAATGAAAATCTGAAAATAACTAATAATAAATAATAATTAGCATTTAACCACCTAGAGGCCATGGTGTTAAAGGAGAAGGTTATTTTCTCTCTCATCTTAACTAGTTTTCAGCCTTAAACAGGTTCTGACCAAACAATGAACCTGAATAACAGCAGCTGTTCTTTCCTTGCAAAAGCAGCCCACAGTATGATGCTGCCATCACCGGGAATACAGGTGGAAGGGATCAATTTCCAAAGTCTGTTTAAATGTTTTCCACCAATATGGTGTTTTGCATTGAACTTTGATCTGATCTAACTAGATCGGAGGTCTTCAACAAGGGTTCTGCGTCCCCTAGGGGGTCCACAGAGGTACTGCATGGAGGTTGCAAAAGCTTTTTTATATCCCCCCTGCAATTTTTCCCCACTAATTGAAATGTCTTTAAATCCACATGAACATGAATCCATCAGACTGTAGTAAACAGATAAATGGAGGCAGAAGATGTCTTTCAGACATCAATGCTCACATTCAGAGACACACAGGAGCTCTTTAAGCTGGACACCGTTTCATTCACAACACCTGTCCCATCAACCAGGAATCAGAAAAACTTTAATAATCCCAGGGAGGGATTACTTTAGTTACATTACTCCATCTGTAATAGAGTGACTATAGAACCAGTTTGATAGAACACTATTTCATCCAATATATATAATTAGGGGGTCCCTGCTCCATCGCCATCAGTTTGGGGGTCCTTGGCCTGGAAAACCTTGAAGACCCCTGATCTAAAGCATAGTGTATATATTTCCACATACAGAAGATTAACTGATTATGAATTAATTATCGTGAGTTGCCAATTTGCTTTATAACGTAACCTCACCTCAACTCCCCTGACCTCACCTACTTTAAATCATCATAAAATACAATCATATTTGTAAATGTAGAATTATAAGATATAGTTATGGGGTGGTTCTGATGCGCGGTGGGCGGAGCTACCCTATCCTTTCTCTGCCTGGAACAATGGCAGCTATATTAGCTGTGATCAGCGGGTAAAAAGTAGTTAGAATCTATGTTGAAGTGAGAAAGTCCTCCTGAAAACATGGTCTGTGCAGTCAGTTCATCCAGATTACCATCCTGCCTTCAAAGATTATTTCTCTGTGGGAGCCGCTCAGACCCCCACATACCGGCGCTGCGCTGTCACTGGGAATCCCCAGCAGCAGCTGCCTCAGGCCCGCTCGCCTCTCCAGGGTTTTCCCCTCCTGTTGGTGGCGGCTGGAAGTAGATGTTAGCGTTTTTCAGGTCTGTGCTACAAACTGCAGGCAGCAGGATAATAAAAGCCAACATATTCTGCCGGCAGGTTTCTACATTTGAAGTTAATGTAGGCGTTAATAAACTGTTTCAGAGGAGTGATCATAGCGCTCTGCATCAGCAGTGCTGCGTCTGACTCCCTGCCAGCTCCCAGATCAGCTTCTCTCATTGGTTGATGTCAAGCAGCTAAAGTTACATTTTTCCAACTCCAGCAGCTGCTGCTTCTAAAGCGCCTCAGAAGCTCATGAGGCGCTGCTCAGATGCTGCTCAGATGCTGCAGGATCTTCTGCTGCACCTTGATGCGCATCAACCATTGACTTTGCATGGAAACCAGCTGCTTCTGCTGCCTTTGCTGCTTTAGGTAAATCAGACATATTCATTCCCAAATATTTCTACTAATTTCACCTTTTGAACTGAATATTCCTTGTTACCCTGCTGCCCTCCATGTTGCCATCTTTACTTCTGGTTTCTCCTCCTTGTCTGGTCGTGTTTCCATCGGCTGACTGACTGAAAGGCTCTTGGCTATTTTGCTGACAGACCCACTCAGATCAAAGCGCTTTGACCAGCAACATGTCTGCCCAACATTATGTGGTGATAGATGAGGCCAAAGGCTAATGGAGACTCAAATAAATTATACACCCCTGGCAAATTGAATCTGAACCCGAATCAGTTTGGTTTGTTGTTCATGCAGGGCAGGATGGTGACAGTAGTGCTGACAGCTCTTACAGACACTTTGCCGGCAGCTGATACCCACAATCAGACAGGAGTGAAAGCGCAAACAGGGAAGTGCTCGACGTGGCGACTGAAGCAATACGAAAAAAAGGATGTTGTGAAGTGGGATGTGCATCAAGTGGCTGTCATAAATAGATATGGACGCTGTGTGTTTTGTCTCATCTACTAGGATGAACTGGCAGTGTGATAAATGCACCCGTCTGAAGGGTTGCTTTTCAGCCTTCACATGTGGTACGGTGCTCAATTTCTCATTTTTCTGATAGAAGTATGGATTTATATTGATGCCAGAAATTTGAATTTGAAAACAACAAAACAAAAAGAAAAAGTTAAACTGTTCGGTTATCATTCCAAAATACAAAGTTATCGGGCAGGGAATGCCATCGAACTTCTGGCCTGAGAAAAAACCCGTAATATGTAGCCAACATTTGGAAGAAGAATGTTTTCAAGATGACTTGGATAATAGCGCGTTGTGACAAACACCAGATACAGCACTGGGACTTGATCAACAGCCGATACCGCACCGTGACAATGTCACTAACCAGTAGGTGGCAGTAGTGTTCTTTGACAAACATGGATGCCTCCAGTAAAGCACATTCACATGAAAATTACTCTGAATTAAAAACACTGATCATTTATTGAACAGGATGGAATCATTTCAGATTTAAAGAACTTTCAGAAGTTTGGATTTTGAATATGAGCGGATTTTTCCTTTTAGAACAAAATCAAACAATCTTCCAATTATATTATGTCCTAATTTTAAGTAAAGAAAAGGAACATTATTAACATGCTGTAAAACCAAATCTGCCTTGAAATAAGAGTTATTTTTCATATGGTGAGAAAAAAAAAACATTTAATATAGTTTATAACTGTAAATCTCATTATAGAATATTATAATTTCAAGAGAAGAGTCAGCCTTTAGAAATGCAGTACTAATTAGTTTAGCCTCGATTAACAGTAGAAAACCTGATTTCATCCTTATGGATAATAGATAACCCCTTAAACACGTTGAGGGTTTATTCATAGACTTAATGAGAACCAAACTCATTTAAAAACTAGCATCACCGAGTTTTCTGCAGCACTGCTGGGGAACATTACAGTCGTTCTTCAATGCATCACAATTTCAAACTCTTTCAATCCAAGATGGTCGGTTAATGAAAGCCTTTATGTTCAAAATATCCTGGATGCTCTTCATGTCTGATTTCCAGAAAGGAAAATAATGTGAGTAGATGTTGTTTTTCTGTGATCATGACAACTGAAAAGGTGCCATTTACTGTCCACTGCGAACAAAAGCATTTCTGATGCATTAATTTATGGACATGAAGCATCGAACACTTATTTGATTGTTGTTGCAGAAAGAGAATGACTTTCAGATTCCTGTGAAATGTAGTGATGATACCATCCTCATTAAGTAAACATTGAGTCTCAGGCAAAAAGCGGTTGAACAAACAAATTCGTTCTTAAATCCTTTGTACAAACAAATTTGTGATTTAACAGAAAATTCCTCATTCTCAATTGTTCTTCCATTTCTAATCGTCTCTCAGATACGAACAAATGGCTCCAGATGTACGTCGTGAAACGGCTCAGAAGATAAGAACCAATAAATGACAAGCAATTCCAAAATGGCCGTTGGAGCAAGGGTGTAGCTTAGTGATGCTCTATGTGGCGCTCTAAGGGTGGAGGCGCTT
Organism: Cyprinodon tularosa; assembly: GCF_016077235.1. Taxonomy (NCBI): domain Eukaryota; kingdom Metazoa; phylum Chordata; class Actinopteri; order Cyprinodontiformes; family Cyprinodontidae; genus Cyprinodon; species Cyprinodon tularosa. The sequence goes on along the minus strand of NW_024039565.1, from coordinate 440,978 downwards.
TAAGGGGTGGGGGCGCACTAAGGGTGGAGGCGCTCTATGGGTGGGGCGCTCTAAGGGTGGGGGCGTTCTAACGGTGGGGGCGCTCTAAGGGTGGAGGAGCTCTAAGGGTGGAGGAGCTCTAAGGGTGGAGGAGCTCTAAGGGTGGGGGCGCTGTAAGGGTGGGGGCGTTCTAAGGGTGGGGGCGCTCTAAGGGTGGGGGTGTTCTAAGGGTGGGGGCGCCCTAAGGGTGGAGGCGACGTAAGGGTGGGGGCGTTCTAAGGGTGGGGGCGCTCTAAGGGTGGGGGCGCTCTAAGGGTGGGGGCGCCCTAAGGGGTGGAGGCGACGTAAGGGTGGGGGAGTTCTAAGGGTGGGGGCGCTCTAAGGGTGGAGGAGCTCTAAGGGTGGGGGCGCTGTAAGGGTGGGGGTGCCGTAAGGGTGGAGGCGCTCTAAGGGTGGGGGTGTTCTAAGGGTGGGGGCGCCCTAAGGGTGGAGGCGACGTAAGGGTGGGGGAGTTCTAAGGGTGGGGGCGCTCTAAGGGTGGGGGCGCTCTAAGGGTGGGGGCGCCCTAAGGGGTGGAGGCGACGTAAGGGTGGGGGAGTTCTAAAGGTGGGGGCGTTCTAAGGGTGGAGGCGCTCTAAGGGTGGGGGCGTTCTAAGGGTGGGGGCGTTCTAAGGGTGGAGGCGCTCTAAGGGTGGAGGCGCTCTAAGGGTGGGGGCGCTCTAAGGGTGGGGGCGTTCTAAGGGTGGAGGCGCTCTAAGGGTGGAGGCGCTCTAAGGGTGGGGCGCCCTAAGGGTGGGGCGCCCTAAGGGTGGGGGCGATGTAAGGGTGGGGGAGTTCTAAGGGTGGAGGCGCCCTAAGGGTGGGGCGCCCTAAGGGTGGGGGCGCTCTAAGGGTGGAGGCGCTCTAAGGGTGGAGGCGCCGTAAGGGTGGGGGCGCCGTAAGGGTGGGGGCGCTCTAAGGGTGGGGGAGCTCTAAGGGTGGGGGCGCTCTAAGGGTGGAGGAGCTCTAAGGGTGGGGGCGCTCTAAGGGTGGGGGCGCTCTAAGGGTGGGGGAGCTCTAAGGGTGGGGGCGCCCTAAGGGTGGGGGCGCTCTAAGAGTGGGGGCGCTCTAAGGGTGGAGGAGCTCTAAGGGTGGGGGCGCTCTAAGGGTGGGGGAGCTCTAAGGGTGGGGGCGCTCTAAGGGTGGGGGCGCTCTAAGGGTGGGGGAGCTCTAAGGGTGGGGGCGCCCTAAGGGTGGGGGCGCTCTAAGAGTGGGGGCGCTCTAAGGGTGGAGGAGCTCTAAGGGTGGGGGCGCTCTAAGGGTGGGGGAGCTCTAAGGGGTGGGGGCGTTCTAAGGGTGGGGGCGTTCTAAGGGTGGGGGCGTTCTAAGGGTGGAGGCGCTCTAAGGGTGGGGGCGCTCTAAGGGTGGGGGCGTTCTAACGGTGGGGGCGCTCTAAGGGTGGGGCGCTCTAAGGGTGGGGCGCTCTAAGGGTGGAGGAGCTCTAAGGGTAGAGGCGCTCTAAGGGTGGGGGCGTTCTAAGGGTGGGGCGCCCTAAGGGTGGGGGCGACGTAAGGGTGGGGGAGTTCTAAGGGTGGAGGCGCTCTAAGGGTGGGGGCGCTCTAAGGGTGGAGGCGTTCTAAGGGTGGGGCGCCCTAAGGGTGGGTGCGACGTAAGGGTGGGGGAGTTCTAAGGGTGGGGGCGCTCTAAGGGTGGGGGCGCTCTAAGGGTGGGGGCGCCCTAAGGGTGGGGCGCCCTAAGGGTGGGGGCGCTCTAAGGGTGGGGGCATTCTAAGGGTGGAGGAGCTCTAAGGGTGGCGGCGCTCTAAGGGTGGGGGCGACGTAAGGGTGGGGGAGGTCTAAGGGTGGGGCGCCCTAAGGGTGGGGCGCCCTAAGGGTGGCGGCGCTCTAAGGGTGGGGGCGACGTAAGGGTGGGGGAGTTCTAAGGGTGGAGGCGCCCTAAGGGTGGGGCGCCCTAAGGGTGGGGGCGCTCTAAGGGTGGGGGCGTTCTAAGGGTGGGGGTGCCCTAAGGGTGGGGGCGCTCTAAGGGTGGAGGCGCCCTAAGGGTGGGGCGCCCTAAGGGTGGGGGCGCTCTAAGGGTGGAGGCGCTCTAAGGGTGGGGGCGTTCTAAGGGTGCAGGCGCTCTAAGGGTGGGGGCGCCGTAAGGGTGGGGGCGCTCTAAGGGTGGGGGAGCTCTAAGGGTGGGGGCGCTCTAAGGGTGGAGGAGCTCTAAGGGTGGGGGCGTTCTAAGGGTGGAGGCGCTCTAAGGGTGGGGGCGCTCTAAGGGTGGAGGCGCCGTAAGGGTGGGGGCGCCGTAAGGGTGGGGGCGCTCTAAGGGTGGGGGAGCTCTAAGGGTGGGGGCGTTCTAAGGGTGGAGGCGCTCTAAGGGTGGAGGCACTCTAAGGGTGGAGGCACTCTAAGGGTGGGGGCGCTCTAAGGGTGGGGGCGTTCTAAGGGTGGAGGCGCTCTAAGGGTGGAGGCGCTCTAAGGGTGGGGGCTTTCTAAGGGTGGGGGCGTTCTAAGGGTGGAGGCGCTCTAAGGGTGGAGGCGCTCTAAGGGTGGAGGCGCTCTAAGGGTGGGGGCGTTCTAAGGGTGGAGGCGCTCTAAGGGTGGAGGCGCTCTAAGGGTGGGGGCTTTCTAAGGGTGGGGGCGTTCTAAGGGTGGAGGCGCTCTAAGGGTGGAGGCGCCCTAAGGGTGGGGGCGTTCTAAGGGTGGAGGCGCTCTAAGGGTGGGGGCGTTCTAAGGGTGGGGGCGTTCTAAGGGTGGAGGCGCTCTAAGGGTGGAGGCGCTCTAAGGGTGGGGGCGCTCTAAGGGTGGGGGCGTTCTAAGGGTGGAGGCGCTCTAAGGGTGGGGGCGCTCTAAGGGTGGAGGCACCCTAAGGGTGGGGCGCCCTAAGGGTGGGGGCGCCGTAAGGGTGGGGGCGCTCTAAGGGTGGGACGCTCTAAGGGGTGGGGGTGCTCTAAGGGTGGAGGCGTTCTAAGGGTGGGGGCGCCCTAAGGGTGGGGGCGCTCTAAGGGTGGAGGCGCTCTAAGGGTGGGGGCGCTGTAAGGGTGGGGGCGTTCTAAGGGTGGGGGCTGATGGACCTACAGTTTCTCCACCTTCATTATGTTTTTATATTTTCCTAAAATGAGCTCCAAAATGTATTTATTGAATGTTTTCTATTGTTGAAAACAGAAGAGAACCAGAATAAACTGATATTAATATTTATAGATGTAAGAGAGACGCCTTTTACTGCGTTATATATCTATATATATATATCTATAGGGCCCAAAAACATTCATGTATAAAAGAATAACAGCCGATTCTGAAGCCTAAATCGATAAATCCTGCATTCCTAGAAGAACAATTTCAACTCCATCCATCCAGAATAATCTGGAATGGAATATGGATATGGAGAAGATGGACTATATGGGCTTAAATAAATAATAAGCATTTATTATTAAATGTTAATCCTGGAGCAAAGGTCACATCATGTGACTCTGCTGTACCATGTTTGGTGCTCTTAGTTTAAATTCCATCAAAAAATGCCTTTCCTAATTTTTATTATTTGACAGTTTCTCATTAAGCAAACATGCAGGCAATCCTTCCTGATTGGTGATGAAAGCAGATGATTCGCTCCATCCTTCTCTGAATCCTCTGTTCTCATCAGCCATCTTCCTTTTTTTCCCTTTGGGATCCACGGCCTGAGACGCACCCACTGCTCTGTTTACATCAGCCACCTGCCTGGCGCCGCGCCGCGCTGAAACCTGCCGCAGGATATGAGGCAAGTTTTCCTTGATAGAAATGTTAAGATTTATTATTTAAATGTGTTTATTATACACATTTATACAGCATTGAAAACAAAATGAATGTTTGGTTAACTTCCTGCACATCATAGTAAAACAAACAAACAAACAATCAAACAAAATGGAAATGCTAGAGAAGATTCTCAGTCATCCAACTCATTGTCATTCCAAAAAAAAAAAAGTAAAAAAAAAAAAAATCCTCTGGACTTTGTTTCCAAGTTTGAAAACTCCAGAGGATTTTCTCTAAACACTAAATCCCAGAACATTTCAAACCAAACAGTCCCTGAAACAGACTAGTTCATCCTAAAGACCCAATCTGAGGTCAGGTCAGTGCAGGGAGGAATGCTCTGATCTTTATATTGGAGAAACCAAACAACGTCTCCACAGACGCATGGCCCAACACAGAAGAGCGCCCTCCTCTGGACAAGACTCTGCACTACATCAACACCTGATGGACAAAGGACATTCTTTGGAGGACCAGAATGTCCACATTTTGGACAAAGAAGACAGGTGTTTTGAGAGGAAGGAAGCCATCTATGTTAGGAAAGAAAAACCTACCTTAAACAGAGGGGGGGCGGGGGGCGGGGACAGAAGACCTCACCTATTCATCCAGGCCAACAATTCCCTTTAACGACCCCCCTTTCAGAGGCATAGACAGGTATGGGGCATTGCAGGCTAACAAAGAAGCCAAACGACCCCCATTCCAAAGGGGGGGACCCGTTCATCCGTTTCTATCTGCATGTTTTCTAAAGTAAAACCAGGCTTTGTTGGGCTGCTGGATAAAACCTGGAACTAAACGCTATTTCTGACATTTTGAATTGAAAAATCTTCCTGGATGGAAGAGAAACGTCTTCAAACTTGGAGACAAAGTCCGGGGGATTGATTTTAACGTTTTTTTGGGGGGTGAGGGGGGGGGGATCCATCTTTTTCCATTTTAATAAATGTTTGAAGAAGCTCCAAGGAGCCACAAGGGGGGGGGGGCATTAAAGAGCCGCTGCTTTAGACCTTAAGGACTGAATGATGTAAGCCTCCCTATACAAACCTGGATCAAATGATCAGGTCAGCAGCCTTATGAGGAGGTAATTCAGTCACATGACTAAAGTATGTTGGAATTGGGATATACAAAATTTGCAGGATGTGGTCCCTTAAAGCCTGGAGCTTCCCACCCCTGCTAATGACTTTAAACTTTTCTACTTAAACAGAAGTGGGTCATATTTGAGAAGCACAACCCAGAGATAAAAATCTGCAGTGTTAACTGCAGCTCATTAATCCATTTGCTTTGGATGCACGGCGATGGCTGCAGGGGACCCAGATAAGTGTCAACACTTCTACCAGATAATCTCTAGGGAGGAGATCTTAGCTGATATAATCTTCTCTGAAGGGAAGATCTCCTGACAGACATATTTGAATCTGCTTCCATGATTAGTGTGAGAGAGACGGAAGATGGGTGGAGGATGGGAGCACATGCTAAATGTTCCCTAAACGTGTTAAAGCAGAGGATGAGAGAGGAACCCTTCTAAAATGGAAATGAAGCGAAGATGGAATCAGAAAACTTCATTAGTCCCAGCAGGAAATTCACCAGTAGCTTCCCAGGTCCATGCATTTAGTTATACCATTAAAATAACCAAAAAACAAACAGACAAATAAACAACACAATCTGAGTAAATCCTGGAAATCTCTTGGTGGCAATTAGTTAAGACGAGCTCTGTCTGTTGCTGCTGAATGGTTTAATAGAAGAGGGAATAAAGGAGAAGTGATTAGTTTTCATTATAACTACATTCATTTACCCATTCATGCACACACTGATGGTGGCAAGCTACATAGTAGCCACAGCTGCCCTGGGGCTCACTGACAGAAGCGGGGCTGCCGTACACTGGCGCCACCGGGCCCTCTGACCACCATCAGTAGAAGGAAAACATTGAGTCGCCTCCAGCAGCTTGTATTAAAATTACTGTCAATATTAAAATAGTCCAGTTTTTAGATTTTATTTTCAAATTGAGTTACAGCCATTAATAGACATCTATAAATCTCATGAGCTGCCTGAAGCAGCAAATACAGTAACTAGCAAACACATGCATTTTTTTTCTCATTACATGTATAAATGAATGAACAATAATGTTTCAGGGCAGCAGAGAAACAATCAGTCCTTTCTTAAAGTAATAATGAAACTTAATGCAGTGATCTGCACAGGGAGGGGGCAGAAAAATGACATTAAAACTGTAGATGATATTCTTTAGTGCATATTTATAGCAGTTTGGGACCCAGATTCCTGGTGGCTTCCCTATAGCAGCTAATCACCAGACTCAGAAACAGGAAAAAATGAAGAAAAAAAAGGAAATAAAATATATTAAATGATCTAAAGTTACAGTTTTCCAACTTTATTTTAGTTATCAATAAAGCTTCTAGTCTACTGAAGGTGGGTATCCTGCCTCAGTCCCATAAAACCATCGAACCAAATGAATCAATAGAATCTCAGCATAACTCTGCTTATATGAGATGGTTGAATATTTTATTTTGTATTTTTCTGCAGTTATTCAGTTTCACACCAACTGGCTCTATTGATCTGTTGAGGAGTAATTTAGCAGACTGTTATTAGGACCACAGGCAGGAAAAAAAATAATAACATGGTTGATTACAAGCCCAAAACTTTTAGTTTTTGTCTTAAATCTTATTATTTCATTCTGTTTTTAAATATTTTTGGTGAAAAAAATGAAAAAAAGTTTTTAATTTTAGTTAAAAACTCTGGTCAGCAAGGGATAACCAATCGGTCATTATTTATGCCTAAAACGAATACGTTTGCGATGATTATTATTATTATTTGAAAAATTAAATACATCACTGAGTCTGGGAGCGGCCATTTTAGCCCAAATATAGTAGCCCCTCCCTCCTGCCATCTTCCAGCAGTGACGTCACGGTGCGGTAAGCCTAGCGCCATTCTCCCCGCTTTCCAAGCTAAATCAATGGGAACTACTAGACACATCTGCAATCAACAACAATTATTGAAGATTTCCAGAGGACTTCACCATTGAAATTCACCAGAGCTATAGTGAAACTGACAATGCCCACGTGCATGGCAGCTGGATGCTGGAATACATCGGGTAAAATCGAATAAAAATTGGTCATTTCACGCAGTAACCCGTCCAATACGGTCCTGGTCGATAGATGTTAGACATCCTTGGAAAGCTTAGATTATGGCGTTACATTTATGTCATAACCAACGTGAGCAAAATAAACATAGCATCATAAAAAAAAACAGAGTCATATTTACACAAAAGCTTTAGTGTATAGACAGGTATAGACATCATGCTCTAAACTTCAATGTATTTCAATGTAAAAAAGTGTATTTTTTCAAAAATAGCTGTTGTAGTGCGATCACCAAGAGCCCCTTGGTGTGTGTGGTCATTTTGGAGTCTCTGCACTTTATGGCAGTGGAGTTATTGATCTTTATTTGCAACGTTTTTCTGTTGTTTTACCATTTGCAGACGGTCCCTAACCACTCGCCTGGCCGCTGCCTGTGCATAGAGATCAATGTAATACATCCAGCTCGGAGAACAGCTCGTTTTTCTCGAAAATAACGCTTTTTAATTCTTGTAGATCATAGTCTGTGCTCAGGACATGAAAGAGGCGCCATTTGTGTTTCAACAACGTTACGTGTGAGAGTTATTGATCCCGGAAGTCCGAATCTGTCTTAACTGATGAGCTGTCAGTCAAATGCTTCCTGACACTACTTCCTGTGAGATCGTGTCTGCAAGGCCCAATCAGGAGGAGGCTTCCAGTTGTCTCCGCCCAACCTGTCAAAACCACTTTTCCTCCGCGTGAGGAGAAAATCTGTCTGAGCGCAGAGACGCTTTCAAGAGGGCAGCCGTCTTCGAGCGTGGCCGCTGGATAGAAAATTGTGCGCGCAGGGAGATCCCGCGCGCACGTGGGGGGGCTGGCGCGCGCGGAGAGATTTTCTCCTCTTGAAGCAGCAGTTTCTCGCGCGGCGGTAGATAAACCATGTGCAGAAGTAGTCTAACATACATGCGAGTATGTTTATTTTGCACGCGTTGGTTATGACATAAATGTAACGCCATATTAGATTCTCCACAATTTTACCACCTAGTTCATTTTATGGACACAGCGAGCACTAAAGCACAATCAACACAGATATAGCAGCATGTCAAAATGTAAACATGACAAAGCAGCCACAACAAGCAAACATGTCTTTATAACTGCTGTTCCAATAAGACCGACTATTTTCGAGAATTAAAAAAACAACTTTGAGTCATGTTTGAACCGATGCAGCTTGGGCTGTGTTTTACGCACCCAATTTCCATCTATATATTCAGAAATGTGTTAGCTTTCAAATAATGTATCACACATGTAATTCGGCTTACAGTTCCTCAGTTATTTGCTTTTCCATTTGGGTATGAAGAATAGGTGAGAATTTCCCAAAATGAGGTGGATGTCGTAACGTTACGATTTTATACGAAATGGAAAAAAAAAATCTGTAGCCTGGTCCTAATACTCGTCGTAATGATGCGATCTAGCTGCTCACACTATACGTCTAAAAACTAGGTGGGTCTCAGCTCCGCAGTGAGATGGCGCTACTCGGACTCGTCTATCTGGAAGCCAAACCAGTAGCAGAGGAACATGAAGCTCACTAGAGTGAAACGCGCTGCCTTGGATATTTGGGCGATTTTGTGCTGAAAGCCCTAAAAAGAAAAGGAGACGACGTATTTGGACAAAGACATGGCTGAGCTAACGTGGCTACTACGGTCTGACAGTTTGACAGAAAGAACTCCATTTCACTCATTGCCCCCCCGCCATGCTGCTGGGTTTTCCTCTGAGAGGAAGAAGAAGAGGAATCCTTCCAAACATGTTGGATTTTCTCCTGACCTTACGATTCCTGATGGGGGGGTGATCGTTGAGGCTGATCGCCCCTCCTTACCCCCTGTACTGCTACATCAAGCACCATCAGGCTGAAAGTCGGCCCGATCGAAAACGATTGGAAAATCCGCCTTAAAAGGGCCAAATATCGTACAGCGAACGCCCGGCTTTATGAGCAGAGATCAGAAGCAGTTAATGTGACGGGGTCAACACAGGGAGCGAATACTTTATACATGATAAACGATCATGATTAGTTTCCCTTTTCTTCCAGTTTTGCCTTTATTTCATGCATCTATTATCCATTCTGCATCTTATATGAATGTGTAAGATTCTGGAAATACTCATGTGTACTGAAAACAACGTCACCTTGTTTTTTTTAGTGTTTGGTTTGTGTTTGTGTCCCAGTTATGAAGGGCGTCCCAGTCAGCGCTGTCAGCTAACGTCATCTAAGCTAATGCCAGCTGATTGAAGCGAGGTCAGGGTCAACAGTCAGGAAGCAGTACAGGCAGCTGACAGTGTGACAGGCCCTGCAGAGTTTCTGTGTGGATGCGTGTGGGTGGAGGGGTGGGGGGGTGTCAGAATAGAAATACACACATCCATCAATACGCTGATACACATTCTAAGCTGAGCCTTTGCTGGAGCCCATAAAGAAATCTGCTCTAATCTTATTCTTTGTGGGAAAATGTCCGTTATTCCTTTATGAATCAAAGGCAGCGTAATAAATGCAAACTAATTTAGAAATAAAGAAAAAATAACAATAGCTGGTCTAGGATGGGGTAGAAGAATAACCCTTTATTCAAACCAATCTTTTTCTAACAGTAACACCATCCTAAAAGAAATGAACACTGTTGGGTCGGGTGCAGAATTATGGTTTATATCAACGTAAAATAATCAGGTCATGACAAGTGACTAAATTTAGGTTCTGTGAAGTCAAATATTTTAGATATCTGGTATCTGATCTTTTTTTTTTATTTGAGCAAGATTATACTTTTTCCATTATATGGACCTTCTTAAACTGACTGTAAGACCTTGGAACTGCTCCTTTTAAAAGGTGGAACCAAATCATCCTTATAGATCACCTGGAACCCGTCTATATTTACACATACTAAAAAAAACAATGCATTGCAAGTGAAATTTGGAGTAGAATAGAAAATCCCTTTATTGTTCCACAATGGGGACATTCTGGTGTTTACAGCAGCAAAAAACATTATAGAAAAAAAATGGTCACACAAATATGGACCTTAGAAGAGTGTATAAAAATAAATGAATAGTGAAGAATTAAAAATAGACAAATAAAATACTGTAAAGTGTTTTAACAATATAAAACTGTGCACCTGGAGAATAAATAACCAATATGCAGCTATGGACATTTTTCCAGTAATTTAAAAATAGCAGCAACATCAGAGATGTGCAGAATGACAGCAGCAGGTTATTTAACTGACTAAGGTAGAAACTGAGCAGAATCAGCCTGAATGGAAGAACTGGTTGAGGTTGTTGGGAACAGTAGTGGTTCTAGAGTCTTCCAGCTGCTGGGAGGAAGGATCTGTGATAACGCTCCCTGGTGCATTTAAGGTGCAGCAGTCTGTCACTGAAGGAGCTGTCCAGTTCAGCACCAGCTTCATGTATGGGGGGGGGGGGGGGGGGGGGGTGTTCATTTAGTTAGGATCCGTCTGTTTCCCACCTCCTGCTCTGAGTCCAGAGGGCATCCAATCACAGCTGGCCTTCCTGATCAGCTGATCCAGCCACTTCCTCAGCTACAGATGAGCCGCTGCTTTAACAGACAGCTCTATAGAAGTCTTAGCCAGAATAAAAACCTAAACATTTTAGAAAAGTTTCAAGCAGCAACCTCCTCCCTGAACTTTTATCCATTTTCTGTTCCACATCTTATTTCCATAGTGGCTTGATCTCACATAGAGTCACCGACTGTTCTTTCTTTGGACCAAATGGAAACCATTGGGTCCCCCGAATCCCAACATACCAGCTGCAGGCGTAGTGTCCCACACTTCAGCCAATAAAAATGTCCTTTACAATTGCAGAGCTGCAGATTATAGAACAGGCATCCCCTTAGTGGGTCCTGGAGGGCCGCCGTCCTGAAGGTTTTAAAGGTTTCCTGCTTTAGCACAGCTGGTTCTGATGATTGCAGCTCAGCAACAGCCTGTTATCCAAATATCGATGGAAATCAGCTGTGCTGAAGCAGGGAGACCTCTAAGACCTGCAGGACCCACTTTAGAGATACCTGATATAGAATCATGCAGCCTAATAAAATGGACAATTGCTAGTAAGTAACAACAAAAATGGTCATTTAGAGAAAACTGGGTTTGGATAACAGCTGACTGACGGAATAAGAGTAGATAAGAAGAGAATGAGGTATTTTCTCCTAAATCGTAAGAAAGAATTATAAACTAATTTGTTCCAGCATGCGGCTAAAGGAAGCAGGTTGGTTAAACCTCCTTGTAACCATGTGGCCAACTGATCACTACCTGTCATCAACTGTCCATATGAACACATTCTGAAGGAGTTGCTGCTGGAATCGCTCTTCCTGAAACACTCATTTTGAAATCCCACACCGCTCAGCCACAATGTAAAGAAGTAAAGTAAAGGTTTCCACCCTGCTCAGATAAAATAGGCCACATGACTGCAGGAGAAGAATGCATGTGGCCAAGCAGCCAAATCAAGACTTCCACAAACTCAACATTCCTGTGTTTAAAGGTAAAAAGTCCCGAGCTTCCTTTTCCCCATGACTGATAAAGCTCCCTTCACATAATGAGCGAATGGGATTTCCATTCCAGCTATTTTACTCATCATTCCCTTTCAATTTCCCAGTTCCTTCAGACCTTAATTATGTTCTCCACTCATTCAGCTCACCACCATTTCCCATTGTTGTAAACTAAGAAAACAGCTGCTTCATTTGTTTTAAAGGGACAAAATGACTGTCAGCAGCTGTTCAGTGAAGCGAGTTCCTGGAATACTGGTAGAGATTCAACAGACAGTTTATCTAAAAGTTTTGCCCGGTCCCATTTATTTATGTCTTATTGTTATTATTTCATTCCTTACTTCTACTAAAGGTTAAAATAGAGAATGTGACAAAAATCTCCAACCCAATCAACCAGTCTTTGCATTGAGCATGAAACTGTAGCCACTGAATTAAACTGTGAGATTATTTTAAGCGCAGAATATTTAAATTTGACATCTACAGCTCGTTAGAGCCTCTAATCTCAGGTCATGTACGGGGTTAAACTGAAGCCACCGGCCGCCATATTGGTACTCCCTAGTTAAACCGGTCGCAATGTAAACAATCGGCTAAATTATCGAACAACCACGATGTTCTCAATTTCAAGGGGACTTAATACTTTTAAAATAAAGATAAATTCATCACTTTGACACAGACTGGCTGTTTCATAGCATCAGTAGATTAACTTATAATAAATAAATTGGCCCATCACATTGCATAGTTATTATGAAGTCAATGAAGTCTATAAATCATGTAATATAACATATTATACAATTAATCACAATAAACTTAATGTGTTAATGAAGCAGAATTTGCCAAAAGTGCTAAATTGATGATGTGCATGTCACGGTTGGGTTGAGGTTTTGAGGCCCCAAATACAGAGGTGAGCTTTTGTAGTTTTAATAGATTAACTGAGGCAAAAATCCAAAAACCGAAGTACAAAATACAAGGAACCAAAAACCAGACAACGTCAGGGGAAAACTCACGGGGGGGAGCCAGGAAAAGACGCGGAACCAGCACTGAGGAACAGCACAGGGAGAGTATATATGGGAGACGCAACAAAGACTGGACTAATGAGCTGATGGGGAGCAGGTGTGGATGGAAGCATCTAGAAGGAAGCCAAGGGGAAGGGAAACAAACACAAGAGGGGAACAGAGAGCAACTCAAGAAACACAGAAGATCTCTAAAATATAACAAAAACAACTAGAATGACACAGAATGGAAATGAACCCAATAAACTAGAAAACACAGAAAGACAAGAATAAAAAGTATTAATGAAAACTCAGAAAACAAACAGAACCAAAAAGTGCAGAGTGATGACAGTACATGTAATATACATTCATTGATGACATTGTTATGGTAATTACATCTGATAATAAAAAAATACATACAAGTATGTATGCACACACGAACACAAGCACACGCATACACTATCCACCATCCATCCATACATACGACACATTTTCCCTCAATGTAACATGCAATATATTTCAGCTCATGACTTTTTCAAATGAGAAATTCAACAAACGCTCCGAAAACGACTAACCTGGATATTGCTCCGCATATCCATCTGGAAACCTTCCGTTGAAGTAATTTTGGGAAGGGGCGAAAATACCGGTTAGCTGATTGGCCTATGTTGGTGATAGACGGGCCAAATAAACCAATCAGATCAACGAAGCATGTGACGTACTAACAGAGCGACGACGAAGAGGAGCCAATTGATAGATCAAGCTCTTGGTGAAACCAGTCGGGAGAAGAGCAAAAACATCTTTTCCTCTGAGAAAAGCCTCCAGAGCAGTGTTTTGCTCTTCTTTCAGTGAAGAAATACTCTGTAATTCCCATAAAACTTGCTCGATAGCCACGCTAACGCTAGTTTCATCGGCTGAAGCCGCCATGTTCTTTAGACTGAACTGTCGCGCTTCTCGTTGCGTCACACCTCAACCCGCCTCAAAGCCAACGCTGATTGGACGTTCGTTTGGTGAACGGCTCCAAATTTTCTTCAATGGAGAGTCTCCAGACTGATCTGCGAGTGAAACCTTGAAAGCTCGCGAGATCAGGATGGTCTCACCAGGCTACACTTCCTATGCTTCTGTTTTGGCACCAAAGAGAGAACCATTTTTCTGATTTCACCATCAAACTGAGGACTCCTTGCACCAAAGTAAAGACATGTTGCTGGTCCTCGCTTTATTTTTTGCTCATGGTTAGGCTTAGATCAAGTTTAGATCAAGGTTAGTGATCTGTATGCACTTGCAGTGGGGGGCACAGGGCTCGCTCCCTCTTGCGACCCATTCATCCATCCACCAATCGATCCTCTTCCGCTGAACAGGTGTTGGGTTGCGGGGGTAGAAGCTTCAGTAGAGAAGCCCATACGTCCCTCAGGGGGAATCCCACGGCATTCCCAGGCCAGCCGAGAAACATAGTCCCTCCTGCGTCTCCCTCTGGGTCTCCCCGTGCCCAGAACACCTCCCCAAGGAGGCGTCCAGGAGGCATCCTAACCAGATGCCCGAGCCACCTAAACTCCCCTCTTTGGACCCATTTGGTGTCGCCTCAAAGCCAACGCTGATTGGATGTTCGTTTGGTGAACGGCTCCAAATTTTCTTCAACGTAGAGTCTCCAGACTGATTAGCGAGTGAAACCTTGAAAGCTTGCGAGGTCAGGAGGGTCTCACCAGGCTAAAAAACGACATCATCATCCACTGAATAAAGAATTCCTACTTTAACATTTTCCAGTGAATTACTTTGAAACAAGTTTTATTATTTATACCTAAAACGTATTAGTTTTAGGTATAAATAATGATCCATTGATTATTCCTCCCTGACCGGACTTTTCCTTTAACACTTGAAGTGGGAAAAAAAAAGAAAAAATTAGGAAAAAAGGAGCAAACAGAAGGAAAAGAAATATAAAGCAGATTAGAAGACTAAATAAGTGACTGCAGTTAACCCTGAAGGTCCATTAAAAAGGTTTGTTTAGTTTTGCTTCCTAAGACGTTAGGCAGCAACCCCCCCACCTTTCCTGCAGCCTCCTGTTCTGTCCTACTTCATCAAGAATAAGACTCATCATTTCAGTCCAGGGGATTGAATTTGCACACAGACCTGTGGGTGCAGCATCTACTGCCTGATAATGCGCTCTCTTGGACATGGTTATGTAAATACTGCGGTGGAAGCGTATAATTGAATGCCTGCATGTGGTGAACATCAGATAAGTCCACTTTACAACCTGCCTCTGGCACTCAGGATGGAATAAAACCGAAGCAGAGAGCCCGTGGAGTGATGCAGCCTGCAGATGGCTTTGCTGGAGTGCGAAGCGAACTCGATGGATGTGTAGGAACAAACACTCGCTGGTGGAAATCATCTTAAGTCAAGTGGGTGTGTTGATCCGAGCGCGGTGTCACGCACAGACAGCGGCGCACAGACAGCGGCGCAGCATAGAAGTGCTCTCATTAGGATTATACGGCTGGAAGGGCAGAGCACAAAATGACAACTAATTTCTATTGATATGAACAGCTGAACATTTCGCTGTCTGAAATGACTACCTGCTCACACCTGAAAGCGTCGCTTTCTGGGCTTTTATGAAAGCTGTTTGGGTAGTGATGGAAAGGTGGAAACAATCATTTTATTTCAAAACCATTCAATTAAAAGCATAACTCTAAATGTAAAACAATATGTAGAGGACATCATTTGATCGTTTTAGGAAAATCTGTCCTTTTAACATCAAAGTTTGAATAGAAAACTCCACCTGCAGTTCTATATAGGGGCCACTAATACTAATTATTTAAGAACAATAAGGTGAGATAAGATCCCAGTTTTTATCTACTGAATTTATTTTTCAAAACAAATAGAAAAATACTGTAATTTTTTTTACAGCAGAATTGATCAGTTTATCTTGAGTTCTAATTCAGATTTTATAGAAAACGGTCATTTTAACTTAAATTTAGTAAAAAATATGTAAAATTCCTAAATTCTGAATATATTGACCTAAAAAGACATAGAATTTTAATTAAACCTAATTGAATAGAAATGTCACTTCATCCAGCTGTCTATATATATCTGAATCCTTTGCCCTGTTTTTTATTTCATGCTTTTCTGTTGCCATATGAAGACACGCTGGCCCCCCTCCTGGCCCCCGGTACATTTGGTGTAGAACCGCCACTGGTTAAAATCTAAGCATTAAAGATTAATTTTAGTGTAAATAACATCTGACTAAAATTCCCACAGACTAGTGGTAAATAAATCAAATACAGAGTTTATTTTTTTCTGGATGGGGTAACACTTTAGGAGTGGTTTCAGCATGGGCGGTTCCAGACAGGGGCCAACGGGGGCCAGTGCCCCTGTATATCATGTCTTTGCCCCTGTCATGTAGCCTGGGTGCCATTCCGAACTTAATCCCGCCCACAACGTTTGAGGTCAGGAAGTTCGGTCTGGCATTGCTCAACAGTAGCGCGAGTATGCTAGCACAATTTCTGGAGGGCCAATCAAATTGTCAGGGCGGGCTTTATACGATGATGGACAGATGATCAACAGTAACGTAATCAACCACGTGACCAAAGTGCGCTTGGGTGACAACAACAATGGCTGCCGCTGGAGAGTTGAGGTGAGTAGATTCTGCTATTAGGTCTGTTCTAGAAGATATCGACAGCAAATTCATTTTAAAAGAGGAACAGAGAAACGCGATCAAGGCTCATCTTCTTATTCTAGGCGTGCAACTGCACGCTTTGATTTTTGTTCACAATAACTATGCGTGGCTTAACATACGTCACGCACTCCGTTGCTCTTATCTGTTGTAGGTCTATCCAATTGAGTGCAGAGGCATTTTTTTTCCTGGTTCGTTGGAAACACGCCCCATAATCACAGCTCTATGGAGCAGCATCAGACTCATTCTGACTAGAATCGAGTCGGACTACGTCAGGCTACCTGTTATGGCCCCGGTACTGAAAACATAATACCCAAAGAATTATCCATGGTGGTTCTTGTTGTTCTGGATCCCAGACCACAATGATATACGGCTAAACTAATCAGTGCAGCTAGCTAGGGTCTGTTGTTTTATAAAAATATTTCATAAAGAAATAAACGATGCTTTGAATCAGCTTTATTGCTATTAGATACGTTAATAAAGCTTTACAACAGAGAAAACAAGCCGTTGATACTTTGGTTTATTGAATCCAACTGCAGCTTTAGTTCCCCTAATTCTCTGTTCCACCTCCAGTATATTAATCTCAGTGCTTCCCACCACTACTTAGAACTGAAGAAGCCTCTTTGATGAGAGAAGAAACGTCTCCTAAAAAAAAAACACACACAAAAATCCTCGTCCAGTTGCCTAGACTCAACTTTCTCAAGCCAGAAAGTGAGAATTTTAAATTCTCCTTAAGGGAGAATTTAAAATACACCGTCCATCTCCTGCATTTCTCCTGATACCACTTTTACTCAGGATTAATTAACATTTCTGAGGACCGTGGAACCCGTTAAATAATAATTGTTCTAGAGTTGGTAATACAGTAAGGAAACAAACCTGCACAGCAGAACAGACATTTAACTGCTGCAAACATCCATCAAGCATCTAGTTTTTCTTCACTTGATTTAGACAGAGCTAAAAGTTCTGACCTGACTTTTCCTTTCTTCTGTTAAAATAACCGAGGCTGCAGAAAAACAGGAGAAAACTGCCTGGATTTCCAAACTGCATAAATGCAGCTCTACCTGCATCCTTCAATTGATCATATTGTTACCATATCGCTTTATACTCTATAGGTGCTTTATGTTCAGGGTCAGCAGCAGAGACCTGCTGTTTCTAAAGCCTCATGCTGTGCAGAGTCGTTATTTGTCACCGTGGCAACAAGCCATATAGCCTGCTGTGGATCAAAATTAGGGCCATGAAATATTGAATACTTCGAATTACTGTCAATTTTTAGAAAAGACATTTAAAATGTTTCGATGTATTCGATTTCCTTTTACTGCACTTGCCTCTTTATGTACTTTCTACGGTAGACTGCGGCTTTATGAACTTTTTTTATTTATTACAATTTTTAGGAACGTTAAAAAACCTCCACGATCCTGAAAGTCTTGCCTGCCCCTTGCAATGCCCTTCGCCTTTAGAAACTAAGATAAAAATGCCACAATAAATATAATTAATATCAATAGTTGATATATTAAAAAAACAAAATTACTACCTAAATCTAACAAGATAAATAAAGTATCGGCCCGAATATAAGACAAGGTTTTTTTCATTAAATACGAAGTGAAAATGTGGGGTCGTCTTATAATCGGGGACTAACCAATTTTACAGGCTGACAGGTGTCTGCGGTCACTACATGAAAACAACAGCAGAGGGCGCCAGTTTTATGTAAAGCCAGTGACCTCACTGTGGGCGGGGTCATCTTTCTATCACAGCAGAGCAGACAAGGATGCTACAGATGGAGAGTCGCTGCCCAGAAGGGATCAAAAGTCACACCAGTTGGCGACATTTCAGTCAGAGTTATGACGGCAATTTTAAAATAATGGTGGTCAACGCAACCGAGGCATCAAACAACTGGCAGGAAACAAAGAAATACGGCGTTACAGAGCGCAATGTCAGAAGATGGCACATTCAGAAAGATCGGGAAAATGTTTACAGCAAAATAAAAGCTTTTCAAAAAATTGCAGAACTGCAGGGTGAGAGTCAGAGTAACAGCGAGGCAACGAGGCAGCGAGGAGGCAACGAGGCAGTGAGGAGGCAACAAGGAGGCAGCGAGGAGGCAACGAGGAGGCAACGAGGCAGTGAAGAGGCAATGAGGAGGCAGTGAGGAGGCAACGAGGAGGCAGCGAAGAGGCAACGAGGAGGCAGCGAGGAGGCAACGAGGAGGCAGCGAGGAGGCAGCGAGGAGGCAACGAGGAGGCAGTGAGGAGGCAACGAGGCAGTGAGGAGGCAACGAGGAGGCAACGAGGCAGTGAAGAGGCAGCGAGGAGGCAGCGAGGAGGCAACGAGGAGGCAACGAGGAGGCAACGAGGCAGTGAGGAGGCAGCGAGGAGGCAGCGAGGAGGCAACGAGGAGGCAGCGAAGAGGCAACGAGGAGGCAGCGAGGAGGCAACGAGGAGGCAGCGAGGAGGCAGCGAGGAGGCAACGAGGCAGTGAGGAGGCAACGAGGAGGCAACGAGGCAGTGAAGAGGCAACGAGGAGGCAGCGAGGAGGCAGCGAGGAGGCAACGAGGCAGTGAAGAGGCAATGAGGAGGCAGCGAGGAGGCAACGAGGAGGCAGCGAGGAGGCAGCGAGGAGGCAGCGAGGAGGCAACGAGGAGGCAGCGAGGAGGCAACGAGGCAGTGAGGAGGCAACGAGGAGGCAACGAGGAGGCAGCGAAGAGGCAACGAGGAGGCAGCGAGGAGGCAACGAGGAGGCAGCGAGGAGGCAACGAGGCAGTGAAGAGGCAATGAGGAGGCAGCGAGGAGGCAACGAGGAGGCAGCGAAGAGACAACGAGGAGGCAGCGAGGAGGCAACGAGGAGGCAGCGAGGAGGCAACGAGGAGGCAGCGAGGAGGCAACGAGGCAGTGAGGAGGCAACGAGGAGGCAACGAGGCAGTGAAGAGGCAACGAGGAGGCAGCGAGGAGGCAACGAGGAGGCAGCGAGGAGGCAACGAGGCAGTGAGGAGGCAACGAGGAGGCAACGAGGCAGTGAAGAGGCAACGAGGAGGCAGCGAGGAGGCAGCGAGGAGGCAACGAGGCAGTGAAGAGGCAACGAGGAGGCAGCGAGGAGGCAACGAGGCAGTGAGGAGGCAACGAGGAGGCAGCGAGGAGGCAACAAGGCAGTGAGGAGGCAACGAGGAGGCAGCGAGGAGGCAACGAGGGCAGTGAGGAGGCAACGAGGAGGCAGCGAGGAGGCAACGAGGCAGTGAAGAGGCAATGAGGAGGCAGCGAGGAGGCAACGAGGAGGCAGCGAAGAGGCAACGAGGAGGCAGCGAGGAGGCAACGAGGAAGTGAAGAGGCAACGAGGAGGCAGCGAGGAGGCAACGAGGAGGCAGCGAGGAGGCAACGAGGAGGCAGCGAGGAGGCAACGAGGCAGTGAAGAGGCCACGAGGAGGCAACGAGGCAGTGATGAGGCAACGAGGAGGCAACGAAGCAGTGAAGAGGCAACGAGGAGGCAGCGAGGAGGCAGCGAGGAGGCAACGAGGCAGTGAAGAGGCAATGAGGAGGCAGCGAGGAGGCAACGAGGAGGCAGCGAGGAGGCAGCGAGGAGGCGACGAGGAGGCAGCGAGGAGGCAACGAGGCAGTGAGGAGGCAACGAGGAGGCAACGAGGAGGCAGCGAAGAGGCAACGAGGAGGCAGCGAGGAGGCAACGAGGAGGCAGCGAGGAGGCAACGAGGAGGCAACGAGGCAGTGAAGAGGCAATGAGGAGGCAGCGAGGAGGCAACGAGGAGGCAGCGAGGAGGCAACGAGGCAGTGAAGAGGCAATGAGGAGGCAGCGAGGAGGCAACGAGGAGGCAGCGAAGAGGCAACGAGGAGGCAGTGAGGAGGCAACGAGGAGGCAGCGAGGAGGCAGCGAGGAGGCAACGAGGAGGCAGCGAGGAGGCAACGAGGCAGTGAGGAGGCAACGAGGCAGTGAAGAGGCAACGAGGAGGCAGCGAGGAGGCAGCGAGGAGGCAACGAGGAGGCAGCGAGGAGGCAACGAGGCAGCGAGGAGGCAGCGAGGAGGCAACGAGGAGGCAGCGAGGAGGCAACGAGGCAGCGAGGAGGCAGCGAGGAGGCAACGAGGCAGTGAAGAGGCAACGAGGAGGCAGCGAGGAGGCAACGAGGGCAGTGAGGAGGCAATGAGGAGGCAGTGAGGAGGCAACGAGGAGGCAGCGAGGAGGCAACGAGGCAGTGAAGAGGCAATGAGGAGGCAGCGAGGAGGCAACGAGGAGGCAGCGAAGAGGCAATGAGGAGGCAACGAGGAGGCAACGAGGAGGCAGCGAGGAGGCAGCGAGGAGGCAACGAGGCAGTGAAGAGGCAACGAGGAGGCAGCGAGGAGGCAACGAGGAGGCAGCGAGAAGGCAACGAGGCAGTGAGGAGGCAACGAGGAGGCAGCGAGGAGGCAACGAGGGCAGTGAGGAGGCAACGAGGAGGCAGTGAGGAGGCAACGAGGCAGTGAAGAGGCAATGAGGAGGCAGCGAGGAGGCAACGAGGAGGCAGCGAGGAGGCAACGAGGAGGCAGCGAGGAGGCAACGAGGCAGTGAAGAGGCAATGAGGAGGCAGCGAGGAGGCAATGAGGAGGCAGCGAGGAGGCAACGAGGAGGCAGCGAGGAGGCAACGAGGAGGCAGCGAGGAGGCAACGAGGGCAGTGAGGAGGCATTGAGGAGGCAGTGAGGAGGCGACGAGGAGGCAGCGAGAAGGCAACGAGGGCAGTGAGGAGGCAACGAGGAGGCAGTGAGGAGGCGACGAGGAGGCAGCGAGGAGGCAACGCGGAGGCAGTGAGGAGGCAGTGAGGAGGCAACGAGGCAGTGAGGAGGCAACAAGGCAGCGAGGAGGCAATGAGGAGGCAGCGAGGAGGCATTGAGGAGGCAGTGAGGAGGCGACGAGGAGGCAGCGAGAAGGCAACGAGGGCAGTGAGGAGGCAACGAGGAGGCAGTGAGGAGGCGACGAGGAGGCAGCGAGGAGGCAACGCGGAGGCAGTGAGGAGGCAACAAGGAGGCAGTGAGGAGGCAACGAGGAGGCAGTGAGGAGGCAACAAGGAGGCAATGAGGAGGCAGTGAGGAGGCAACGAGGCAGTGAGGAGGCAACAAGGCAGCGAGGAGGCAACGAGGCAGCGAGGAGGCAACAAGGCAGCGAGGAGGCAACGAGGCAGCGAGGAGGAAACAAGAACGCAAAGAGGAGGCAGTGAGGAGGCAACAAGGCAGTGAGGAGGCAACGAGATGGCAGTGAGGAGGAAGTGAGGAGGCAACAAGGCAGCCAGGAGGCAACGATGACACAAAAAGGAGGCAGCGGGAGGAAAAGCCTGATGCAGGTTTTTGAGACGTTTCATGAGCAAAGTTCAGATTTCAGTCTAGTTGAAGTTTTGCAAGATTTCAATTAAATGTGTTATTGCTGTGTTGTTTTACTTGTTATTGTTCAATAGCAAATCTTTCAGTTCAATATTATGTCAATTAAATTCTCAATACAAAATAATTTCTTTAAACCAAATAGGTTTGGTTTATCAGTTATTTTTTTTTTGTTGTTGTTGTTTTTCTCCTTTTTGGTCTGGCCCTAAAACCTGGTCTTGAATAAAGGGGGTCGTTTATAATCAGGGTCGTCCTTCTTTCAGATCAGAATGATACTTTATGCTAACCAGTAAAGCTCTGGGTAAATAGTTGGAGCTACATCAACATTTAATCCCTGCTCTTCTTTCAGATAATAATAATAATAAACATGTAGAAATAGTAAAAAAAAAAACAAACAGCAGAAACAATTGATTTATTTAATTGTTTTTCCTCTTTTATTGTGTTGTTACCTTTGATTAAGCTTAAGACATTACCTCTGCTGAAAGCTTCACCTTTCTAAAACTCTGAACACAAGCAATTCTTTTCTGCTTCCATGCATTTCAGACAAAGACTGGGAAATCATTAGTAACTGTGAGCGTCACGTGGTCTGTGAGTCTGGAAGGAAGAAGCAACCACAGAAATGATGTAATGCCCCCAAAAAATCAGGGAAGCTGCTAACAAGCGCATTGATTGGAATTTACAGGACAACAGCTGCAGGGACAGGACTAAAAACGAGAGAAAAAAAGAGACGGAGCAGAAAGAGAAGACAGAAGGGGGCAGCAGAGAGACAAACAAAATTTAAACAAAAAAAAAAGATTATTATAAAGAATTATTTAAAAAGAAAGATCAATACTTTTTACACTGGTTAAATACATTTTAACAAAGCTGCAGAAATATCGATATATGTGCAGAATTTCCAATCTTTAATCATTATGAATTTCTCCCTTAACATGTTAGAGAAAAAAAGGAATGCATTGTGATTACAAATATAAACGTATTACAGCGAGACTCTCCTCCAATTTATAGGGGTTTACAATGATGGATGGATGGATGGATGATGGATGGATGATGGATGGATGGATGGAGATAGAGAGACTTCAGAGACTAATGGTCCAATAAATATATAAGATAAAAATAAAACACTGCAGGTAGAAAAGTAAAAGAAAAGAACAATAAAGCTTGGAAGAGACTAATTCTCCTTTTTATAAAATAGAAACAGAGAAAAGGCTTAAACAGCCAGTAAGGAACAGTCTGTAATGAAACAAGTGAGGAAAGCAAAACTTTCCAGCTGTTCACCCAGAAAACAAAACTTTAAGCACATTAAATGGTTGTTAACTTTTTTTAAATTACACAATAAGAAACTACGTTTAATATATTTGATTTTATGAACTAAACTATAAAACTATAAAAAAGGTTTATGAACAGACTGGGTGTTGGATTGATTCCCATAGTTTAACAGGTTTAACCTCTAGTGTTGCAGAACGCCTGATAACTGAACCTTCTATATAAGCAGTAAGAATCACCTCTGCCATAGAAGTACAGCTGGTCTGAAAATCACCACAACTTCTATAAAGACGCAGCAGAGAAAAGAAACATCCTCTGTGATCGTTTTCACCTTTAAAATGGTATTTCTATAAATTTAAGCTTCGGCTTTTGTAAGATAAGTTCTGCAGAGAGATATTGACTTCGAACTCTGACACCAAATTCACTGCAGACTAATCTCCATGGTAACCAAAGTACCCTGCACCTGAGAAACGTCTAATTAGTTGACGAATCAACTTTACAAACAATAAAATGTGTAAAAAAAAACCAAACATCCAGGGCTTTTCAGAGAGCACGTTCTTGCTATTTTATCATTGTCTGAGGACAGTTTAAAGGCAGTCACAAAGTAAAGGACAGAGCAGTTATGGCTTCTAATAAAGGTCCTTCTCTGCCATAAAGTCAGATGCTCTGTATTTATGGTGAAGAACAAGTCTTTAAAAGTAAGTAAAATGGGTATTAATGCTTTTAGCAATGTTTTAATAGTCTAATAACTCTACCTAGCAGCCCTGTCAGTGGGCTCACTAATTCTGTTATATTAGAACCCAATAATCTCTCATATGCACCAGTTTAAACAAACATTTCAGATCAGAATTGAAGGAAAAGGCTAAAATAAAATAGGCTAAAAACAAATCTATTTAGGTTTGGAACCAACTACCAGTTTTAGTCCGTGAGGCAGACACCCTGTCTACTTTTAAGGCTAGGCTTAAAACTTTCCTTTTTGATAAAGCTTCTAGTTAGAGTGGCTCAGGTTATCCTGATCTATCTCTATAGTTCTGCTGCTATAGGCTTAGACTGCTGGAGGACATAGGGACCCCTTTTTCATCATTCTATCTCTATTCTCCCACTCTGCAGAATCTGTTAGTTCAATCTCTAACGTTCTGCTCTCTCTGCTTTTCCTCATAGTAGCTTCATCTGGCACCCGGTTACGCCGATCGGAGGTCACTAAAACAGGTAGTTGGTTCCACAGGAGAGGAGCCTGAGAACTAAAAGATCTGCCTCCCATTCTACTTTTAGAAATTCTAGGAACCACTAGTAAACCTGCAGATTGAGAGCGAAGTTCTCTGTTAGGAACATAAGGAACAATCAGATATCTGATATAAGATGGAGCTTGGCCATTTAAGGCTTTATATGTGAGAAGGAGGATTTT
Source organism: Cyprinodon tularosa (assembly GCF_016077235.1). Taxonomy (NCBI): domain Eukaryota; kingdom Metazoa; phylum Chordata; class Actinopteri; order Cyprinodontiformes; family Cyprinodontidae; genus Cyprinodon; species Cyprinodon tularosa. The sequence continues at coordinate 416,998 of NW_024039565.1, read as the reverse complement.
AAATTCTATTCTGGATTTAACAGGAAGCCAATGAAGAGAAGCCAGGATAGGAGAGATATGATCTCTCTTTTTCATTTTCATCAGAACTCTGGCTGCAGCATTTTGGATCAGCTGAAGGCTTTTAACTACAGTTTGTGGACTTCCTGATAGTAAAGAATTACAATAGTCCAGCCTTGAAGTAACAAATACATGGACTAGTTTCTCAGCATCACCCCTGGACAGGAGATTGCTCATTTTTGCAATGTTCCTCAGATGAAAGAAGGAAATTCTAGAAACCTCTTTGATCTGGGATTTAAATGACAGGTCCTGATCAAAAATAACACCAAGATTTTTTACTTTATTATCTGAAATCAGTTTAATCCCATCCAAATGAAGTGACTGGCTAATCAGTTTCTTTTTCAGAGACTCTGGTCCAAAGACTATAACTTCTGTTTTGTCTGCATTCAGAAGCAGAAAGTTAAGAGTCATCCAGGTTTTTATGTCTAATAAACATGAATAACAATCTTACTGTATTTAACCTTATCCTTAGCCAGTAGTTTCAGGTAGGATTTGATGTCGCCCGTTCTGGCCCCCGGCAAACATCTGACTATGGTCCCTGGTGTCTCTAAATGTTCTGAGACTTACAATGCTCTCACAAATTATTGTACATTTTCAGTTCTTCAAGCTTCACACGTTGCCTTTTTTCTATAATAGAGTAATAACAAAACACTGGAACTCTACAGGGCTACTTCTTTGACACAAACTATGAGTGTGACCTGAGTGAGAGCCACAGGCAATGCAGGGCAAAAGGCAATTACTTTCTAGCCTGTGCCAGGTTCCTCCATCTCCTGGTATTACTGAACCCTCTATATGTCATTTTACAGCAGTGACAGGAAAAGGCAGAAAAGGTGCCGCCCGCCCACCTCTGTTATGACTGAACCCACGGTGGGTGAGCGGCTCCCTCTGGGCTGTAATGAGCAGGCAGACCCATGCCTCTCCTTCCTTTCACTCTAATACATCTCAGCCACCTCAACTGTCTCACTGATGCCGAATTCAGCCTAATTTCCATCAGGCTACTGAGTGAGCCCCCATTGTGAGGACTGCACACTCAGCAGAGAGGATGAGGGACGAAGCCCTCTGTTGAATGAAGTGTTTGCTACCGAGTGAAGACAAGAAAATAGCGGTGAATGAAGTGAGTTTTCTGGTTTCTGCATAAAGGAAGGAAAGTCCAAGAATCACAACAAAAGGATGACATTTATCAGTGAACCTTCACAACAAATATTTGCATATCTGCATAGAAAGTGCCTTCTGTGACTCCAAATATGCAGACACAGCATATCGTCTGCACCATTTTCTTCCTTCTTCACACAAATAGGCTTCCCAGGGAATATTTTTCCTGCTAGGCCATCCATCTGCAGACGTTCACTCCCGCGAATAAGATGCTGCATTTATCTCTGCTTTGTCAAAGGAAAGAACAACCTAAGTGATCTCACAGGACGACTCAATCGCAGCAATTTCCCAGCATATGCGGAGTCACCTTTCTTCACAGAAGCTGTCTTCCCTAATCATTGAGAAAACATGGCAAAGCCACAACAGACAATCGTTTTTATTGGGATTTTAGCTATAGTCTTTTCAGAGATATTTCCACTGCCGGCAATTCTGCACAATCATTTTTAAAAAAAAAAGGTTTAAGATTTCAATTCTATTCAGTTTATCTCTATAGCTGCTATTCACATCATCATCTCAGGTCACTTTCCAGTTCACCAGATCATCCAGTCAGATTGATTCAAAGTTTTCTATCTAAGGAAAACCAGCTGATTGCATCGACTCATTGACTCTTCAGCAATCCCTCACACTAAGCATGCTTGTAGCGACAGTGGAGAGGAAAAACTCCCTTTGAACAGGAAGAAACCTCCAGCAGAACCAGGCTCAGTGTGAGCGGCCATCTGCTGAGGCCCACTGGGGTTCAAGGAGACAGAAGCAGACATAGAAAAAGAAGCATAGATATAAAAGGCAAAGATCATTTCAATAAAACTGAAACAACTGAACAGAATATTGTGATAATATGCTTGGAAGCATAATTAATTGAACTTTATTGATTTCACATTGAAGACAGTTTCTTTGCTGCTATAGGCTTAGACTTCTGGAGGACATAGGGACCCCTATTGAAGTTTGGGTTGCCGACCCCTGCCCTAAACTAACAGAATAAACACGGAGAAAATTTATTTTACCCCCTGTACACTACGCCATGCAAAATTCTCCCACGAATGGAAAATCGGACCAAAAAGGCCATAAAACCATACAGTGTAGGCCCGGCTTCATTGTCCGATGACCCATGCTTTAATGTTTAGTCTTTATTGTGGACATGTGCAGTAACAGGGACGTCTGGCTTGTTCCTGTTTGGCTGTGACTCCATCCTGGAGAGAAATATCAGCTGTGCTGCTGCCATCAACACCTTTGTTTCTAGATGTTGGAGCTTGGCCTGTTTTCCAGTGTAGTCCTGTTTCTCTGACTGTGACTAACTGGATGTGCTCTCTTCATCCTCTGACATGGGAGCTGGCTCGGAGCTCGTCTGCCTGGCTGTGTGTTTCCTGGACGGGGCCGCCTGTGGAGCTGGTTGACAGTTGCCTTTTGTATCTATGCTTCTTTTTCTATGTCTGCTTCTGTCTCCTTGAACCCCAGTGGGCCTCAGCAGATGGCCGCTCACACTGAGCCTGGTTCTGCTGGAGGTTTCTTCCTGTTCAAAGGGAGTTTTTCCTCTCCACTGTCGCTACAAGTATGCTTAGTGTGAGGGATTGCATTCGTGTCTGAGTGATCTGGTGAACTGTAAAGTGCCTTGACATGACGTGTTGTGAATTGGTGCTATAGAAATAAACTGAATTGAATTTGCTGTTCTATAGTTGAAGCGCAACTGTTCTTTGGGTTTATCTAATAAGTAATCTCAAATCTAGTTTGTGGCTTTAACAAAAAAGTGAAAAATTGTACGAATATATTTGCAAGTATGTGCAGGATTTCAGCTTATAGAATTTACTGTGAGCTCTATGTCTCTATAGACAGTTTGTTCAACATGGTCACTACTGTCTAGCTGCCGTATCCCTGCGCTGTCCAAGAAATATAAAACCCAACTTTGGGCTTAATCATTCCCACAGTGGCCAATTACAGCTGCTCTGTGTAACCAGTAACTCTCAATGGTATTCAGAAAAGCCGGGTACACTGGTCAACATCAGATATCCACAGACACACCGACAGATGAGCATGTGTGCTCTTTGCAGAGGGGAAAGGATCCAGAGGATGGGAAACAAAAACTCATTTATTTTACCAAAATGTACATAAATTAGTGTGTGCAGCAGCAGGGAGAGAACATAAGGCCTCCTATACAGCAGAACCGACGTCAGACGGCAGCAGGGATGACAGGAGCCACTGCTGGGTGTCCTCATGTTGCCAACATGCAGGAAAATAAATTGGACTTGAACATATTAGAGGAATAACCTTCAAACGGCAGCATCACTGAACGCCTGCGCAAAAGGAAGCAACCTGAGTAGGATTATATATGGCAAGATTATCTTTGCAGGACGTTCCTTTTTTATGCTCAACATTTAGGTAACATATTTATAAGTTTATAAAAAAAAAATAAGAAGAATTTTGGGTTTTGCTTGTTGTGGTGCAGGAGTATTTTACTAAATGCTTTGGGTTTTTGAATCACAAAAGAAAGGTCCCTTTGCTAGTTGGTACGATAACAAAAACGCTAAATACAAAAGATTAATTAGCATTTTTACGACCAATTTTATTCTTTCATAAACAAACTATTTCAACCTGGAGAGAAAAACATAGAGAAAAGCTGCAATTAGAAAAGTTTTATTGACGTAAATGAAATAAGCTCTCTGGCGCTCGGGCCCCGGCAGAAGACTTTGATTCTGTGAATCAACATTCGCTCGGATGATATTAATGCTCTGACTTTTGCACCCTGTTGATAAAAATAGACGCTACCACAGCTCATCCATCCCTGCTGCAAGCAGACTCCACAATGCCACGCTGCAACCAGAACAACTGCTGCAGTTATTATTTAATACCCTGTGCAATAAACTGTTTCTCTATATCTGACACCCAGTGCAGAAGCTTTGAATACAAATATCTATCTCTATAAATACCCATGTAAATATCCTGTGCAATAACCCTGTATAATAATCCTACTATAAAAAATGAATCAAGGTTTTTGGGATAATAGGGCGGCGGCCTAGCGCCCTCTATTGGCCAGCAGACACTGCTTGGCAAAAACTTGTATTAAAGTGTTCAGCAGCACACCTAGTGGTGAAAATATGCTAACTACTCCTATCATAACCCATGAAATAAGGTGACTATATATACCATATATTACATATATTTACTGTGGAAAAATATTATTATTAAAACAGGGCTTTTTTTGTTGTTGATTGTACGGCTTTCTTTATTCTATATAACAAACAAACAAAGCAGAGACACACACTGATGAGCTCTGCGCAGTAATCTGTCAAAAATGGACTCGATCCATATTTCTGACAGACGGAAGACGGACGCTGTCTGTCACGTTCCCATGGAGCCACCTGGAATTCCCGAGCTGACTAAATATGAGGCGAAACGGAGGAATCAAACATGATGGAATGTGCTTAAAAATGAGGGATAACACTCGCAGGAAGGGCGACAGCGCAGACTTTCTGCAGCATGCCCAATGACGCTGTGGGCGAGCTGGTCCAGGTAGATCAACAAGTATACTGAACATTTATGTCTCTTATAACAAGAAAAGCCTGAAAAGCTTTGAGGTCACGCTGATGGGAATTCGATCAAATTAACACATCAATATTTTTTAAGATCTTCTTTTTTTTTAAGATCTTCACATTTTTTTTTTATTTGAAAGTTTTTTTTTCAATAATCAGAAACATATTGTGTCATAACTGATGTAGATTTCATAAAATAAAAAAAAACACCAAACAGATAAAAAAACCAAACACAGTCTTACCCTTGAAGCTCTTTAACAGACATGGAGATCTTTAGATTGTGTCCCAGAACATGGAGGGCAGTCAGGATGTCGGCCCACTGGACCATTTCCCCCAGAGGTCCTCCCTTCAGAACCTTTGGGCTGAAAACGTCTCCTGATTCCTCTGTCAGGAACCCCACATGAATCAGGATCTGGGAAGGAGAGAAACACGTTATGATGAGAGGAATCTAAATAAAGGGTTGTGGAAAATAAGCACAAAAACCTCCAGAACATTTACCTGCATATATAATACAGTCTACTCTAATATAATGGGAAATTAAGTATTTATTACTTATCAAATGTTTTATTATATTGAACATCAAAACTTGCACAGCAGTATTAACATATATATGTTTGAATTGATAGGGCTGTTGTCACAAATGTTAATACTAGTCAGGATGAATGTTAACTTTTACTCTTAAAAGATGGCAGATGTTATAGAGATTGTCTTTCTTTCCATTTTCTAGCAAATTGGAAGGAGTGAAAGAAACAAACAAAGAATAAACAAATCAATACATAGTTTTAAGAGTACCAGACAAAACAAACTGATGAAGAAATGCAGATCCAGGAATAAGGGGAGAAAAATATGGATTTATGTTCTTTATGACATTTTTCTATATTCTATCTGAACCTGTGAAATATAATGAAATTCAAAACTGTTCCAGATTGCAAAGAAACCCTTTTTTTTATTTTTATACCAAGAAAAAGACACAAAAACAAAATGTAAAGCCGATGCTCCAACATTAGGGGTGTTAAATGAGGCTGTATTTGAATCAAAATCAGAATTTTCTTTTTAATTAAGCAATAATTTACCAAAGAGTTTCAAAACTAATTCATCATCAATCATACAGCGTCGGCATTTCTCTGTAGATTAAAAAAAACCTATTTTAGCTTCCTCTAAATCAAATGGTTTCCTCAAGGCTTTGAAGGGTTACTAGTGCTAGAGATCATATCTCTCCTATCCTGGCTTCTCTTCATTGGCTTCCTGTTAAATCCAGAATAGAATTTAAAATCCTCCTTCTCACATATAAAGCCTTAAATGGCCAAGCTCCATCTGATATCAGAGATCTGATTGTTCCTGATGTTCCTAACAGAGCACTTCGCTCTCAATCTGCAGGTTTACTAGTGGTTCCTAGAATTTCTAAAAGTAGAATGGGAGGCAGATCTTTTAGTTCTCAGGCTCCTCTCCTGTGGAACCAACTACCTGTTTTAGTCTGTGAGGCAGACACCCTGTCTACTTTTAAGGCTAGGCTTAAAACTTTCCTTTCTGATAAAGCTTCTAGTTAGAGTGGCTCAGGTTATCCTGAGCTATCTCTATAGTTCTGCTGCTATAGGCTTAGACTGCTGGAGGACATAGGGACCCCTTTTTCATCATTCTGCTTCATTCTATCTCTATTCTCCCAAATGATATTTCACCAAAATGTCGTGACTTTGGAGTGATGGATACCAATTCCTTTGTCTAAAATGTAGCAATGTTTAAAAAGTGACCCTGAAAGTAATCTGTTGTCTGACAGTTCAGTGGGTATGCCATTATATGTCAAGAGCAAAGACAAGCACTCCACAGTGCACTTACAGTCTTCAAGTGTGATAGGTTGTAATTTGGAAAGAGGCTTTTGCAGTTCCTTCTGCTTTCTTCACAAACAGGGACATCAGAACAAAAACAGGTATTTTTCTCCTCTTCCGGTTCGTGTCTCTTCGTGGCGGTGCTTTGACCTCTGGAACCTCTCAATCCTCGTCTGGTTTCTCCATCTAAAAGCTTTGTCTACATCAATCATCTATTCTTTTCCATCCACTGGTCAGACTCAGACTTCCATAGTCAAAGTGTCGTATTCATTATGCAACTACTTCATAAAGCAGGGACTCTTTCAGGAGGAACGATATATCTCTGCCTCCGACAGTAATTAATCATTGATCCTTAACCTAATCACATTTATTAATGTCACAAACGTCTGCTGTGGGGCGCTGATGGGACCCGTGGGGGGAGCAGGTGGAGGGACTATGGTGTTGGGATGTCTTAATGATGATTGGGGATTTTGTGGGGTTGCAGTACTCTAAGTGCCAAAGTACAAGGGTTTAAATTTGGAATCTGGCCTGATGTGTTTGTGTAGGTATGTATATGTTCATTTACAGGTATGCATGTATACACATATATATATACATATATATATATATATATATATATATATATATATATATATATATATATATATATATATATATACATATATATATATATATACACTCACCGGCCACTTTATTAGGTACACCTGTCCACCTGCTCGTTAACACTTAATTTCTAAGCAGCCAATCACGTGGCAGTAACTCAGTGCATTTAGGCATGTAGACATGGTCAAGACAATCTCCTGCAGTTCAAACCGAGCATCAGTAGGGGGAAGAAAGGTGATTTGAGTGACTTTGAACGTGGCATGATTGTTGGTGCCAGAAGGGCTGGTCTGAGTATTTCAGAAACTGCTGATCTTCTGGTATTTTGACGCACAACCATCTCTAGGGTTTACAGAGAATGGTCCGAAAAAGAAAAAACATCCAGTGAGCGGCAGTTCTGTGGGCGGAAATGCCTTGTTGATGCCAGAGGTCAGAGGAGAATGGCCAGACTGGTTGGAGCTGATAGAAGGGCAACAGTGACTCAAATAACCACCCGTTACAACCAAGGTGGGCAGAAGAGCATCTCTGAACGCACAGTACGTCGAACTTTGAGGCAGATGGGCTACAGCAGCAGAAGACCACACCGGGTGCCACTCCTTTCAGCTAAGAACAGGAAACTGAGGCTAGAATTTGCACAAGCTCATGGAAATTGGACAATAGAAGATTGGAAAAACGTTGCCTGGTCTGATGAGTCTGGATTTCTGCTGCGACATTCGGATGGTAGGGTCAGAATTTGGCGTCTACAACATGAAAGCATGGATCCATCCTGCCTTGTATCAACGGTTCGGGCTGGTGGTGGTGGTGTCATGGTGTGGGGAATATTTTCTTGGCACTCTTTGGGCCCCTTGGTACCAATTGAGCATCGTTGCAAAGCCACAGCCTATCTGAGTATTGTTGCTGACCATGTCCATCCCTTTATGACCACAATGGACCCAACTTCTGATGGCTACTTTCAGCAGGATAATGCGCCATGTCATAAAGCTGGAATCATCTCAGACTGGTTTCTTGAACATGACAATGAGTTCACTGTACTCAAATGGCCTCCACAGTCACCAGATCTCAATCCAATAGAGCATCTTTGGGATGTGGTGGAACGGGAGATTCGCATCATGGATGTGCAGCTGACAAATCTGCGGCAACTGTGTGATGCCATCATGTCAATATGGACCAAACTCCCTGAGGAATGCTTCCAGCACCTTGTTGAATCTATGCCACCAAGAATTGAGGCAGTTCTGAAGGCAAAAGGGGGTCCAACCCGTTACTAGCATGGGGTACCTAATAAAGTGGCCGGTGAGTGTATATATATATATATATATATATATATATATATATATATATACATATATATATATATATATATATATATATATAAGTGCTGTCAATCGATTAAATTTTTTTAATCGCGATTAATCGCATCAATGCCTGAGTTAACTCGCGATTAATCGCATTTTAATTGTAAATTTTTTTTCTGATTGAAAATCTTTTTAATACTCTCGATGACATACAAAAAATACATACAGGCTAGGTTTGTGCCAATGTTCTTTTTTTTAAATGAAAACAGGTCACAGATACTGATTTATGCCATAGAAACATATGGCAAGAAGATGGGGAGGCATGTAGCAAAAAATAACAAATATGTAGCCAAAAAAAAGGCCCTGAAAACAGACTGATGTAAAAGACAGTCTTTACAGTTAATACAGTCTTTTGAACAAAGACAAGCATTTTACCCTACTGCTACAAAATGTAGTACAGTTAACATTAGAGGTTAATTAACCAAGATAATAATGAACAATTTTCAATCAATACATCAAAATCAATAGACCGACATCACTAGATGGAGGTAGTCTATGCTCTAGAAAGTTACTTTTCAGACTCTTAACAAAAATGAGAACACACACACACCCACCCACCCACACACACACAGACACACCCACACACACACACACACAAGCGATACCGACCTGTGGCGTACACAGACAGCAAGAGTGCCGTAGCAGATTCCATTTCACCTCAGTAATCTGTTTTCTCAGCGTATTTCAGGTTGCTACTAGTTACCAGACACTCAACTTGTTTGTTGGTGGTGGGGCTTAAAGAAAAGGCACTAGCGCTACCGAGTGTATGAGCGTCTTTTTCCTTTGAGGAGCTCCGCTCTAGAAGCCTATGAGAAATGCATAGACTGGGGGAAAATAGCCCCGCCTTCCCGCAGGCTGCAGCGGGATGTACTTGGAAAATTGTACCATAAAACCACATAGCGTTAATCTCACGTTAAAAAAATTATCGCCGTTAAAATGGCCTTGCGTTAACGCGATAATAACGCGATAATTTTGACAGCACTAGTATATATATACATACATATATATATATATATATATATATATATATATATATATATATATATATATATATATATATATATATATATATGTATTAGGGATGGAACGGTTTATAAAAACCGTCCGAACCGTTCGGTTCGACTGTCTCAGTTCGGTTCGCGTGTGTTTCGTTCGGTTCATGCGCGGCTCCTTTTTCTCATAGGCGAAGCGTTTACACTCCAGAGCAGAAGGTGGCGGTACTGCGACCAAAGCCAACCACCAGTAGTAAACAAGAAGAAGAAGACGAAGCGAAGCAGCGTAGCCGGGTGTAGCAGAAAACAATCAATTGTTGTGGAGAATTGTGTGGGTATGGCGAGTGGGAAAGAACAGGAGTTGGAAGACGCGCCAGCAGCACTTTATAGGTCTGCTGTATGGGACCACTTTGCATTTAGAGTGACCTACGATGACGGCGGAAAGAAAGCTGTGGATAAAAGTGCAACAGTGTGCAAGCATTGTGCAACACGTTTTGTTTATGCTAACAGCAACACGACCAACATGTCAGGCTAACCCCGAAATCCCTCATACTCCGTCAGCGCTCCGCCCCGCTGCGCTCCAGACCGGCTGCTCAAAGCAAAGCCTACAGCCTCCACTGTGGCTTCGTCCGCTCTGAGTTCCTTGGAGATCGTAGAGGGCATGCGCCAGATGATTAAATTCAAAGCAGCAGAACATGCGGAAATGATCCAGGGTTTCCGCGGATCATTTAAAATAATTACATTTCATAAATTTTTTTGGATTTTTTCATTAATTTTTACAATTTTTAATAATTTTTTTATTTTTCAGTGTAACAATAAGCATATACCGAACCGAAAACCGTGACCACGAAACTGTGAACCGAACCGAGGATTTATATATATATATATATATATATATATATATATATATATATATATATATATATATATATATATATATATATATATATAAATATATATATATATATGTCAAAGTCTTGCTTTGTTAGTTCCTGTTTTTCTTGGTTTTCCATTTGTTGTCCTCTGCTGCCCTCTTGTGTCCTCTTTCCCTTGCTCTGTTTTCTGCTCTGCCCTCACCTGTTTTCAATCCCCTCGTTAGCCCTCTCTTTGTCTCTGTCCCCTTTAAAAGCCCTCCCTCTTCAGTTCCTTTTTGCTGGATCCTCGTCTAATATCTGTCTGCTTTCCTCGTCTCTCCCTGGCTCTTAGAATTTTGGTTTACTCCTGATGTCTCCTTGGTTCTGGTGCGTTTGTTATTTTCTGTTGGATTTTGATTCCTGCCTCAGTTCCTGTGAACCTTAATAAACCCACTTAAATTCACCTCTGCCTACTGGCCTCTGCATTTGGGTCCTCCAACCAACACCGTTTCATGACAATATATATTTTGTGTGAATATTGAACAAAAAACCAGTTTAACAGAAAGATTACTCTACTTTAAGTAAATTTATGTTCAATTAGAGGGAGAGGCTGTATGAATAATAAGTTTCACGTCATCATTTCAGACCATTTCCATGAATCATTGTCATTTCTCTGGCTGTACAGGTGCTGGTCATAAAATTAGAATATCATGAAAAAGTAGATTGATTTCAGTAATTCCATTTAAAAAGTGAAACTTGTATATTATATTCATACATTACATACAAACTCATATATTTCAGATGTTTATTTGGTTTAATTTTGATGATTACAAATGACAACAAATGAAAATCTCAAATTCATCATATCAGAAAATTAGAATATTACTGAAGACCAATAAAAACAAAGGATTTATAGAAATGTTGGCCAACTGAAAAGTATGAACATGAAAAGTATGAGCATGTACAGCACTCAGTATTTAGTTGGGCCTCCTTTGGCCTGTATTACTGCAGCAATGCGGCGTGGCATGGAGTCGATCAGTCTGTGGCACTGCTCAGGTGTTATGATAGCCCAGGTTGCTCTAATAGTGGCTTTTAGCTCTTCTGAATTGTTGGGTCTGGTGTATTGCATCTTCTTCTTCACAATACCCCATAGATTTTCTATGGGGTTAAGGTCAGGAGAGTTTGCTGGCCAATTAAGAACAGGGATACCATGGTCCTTCAACCAGGTACTGGTAGCTTTGGCACTGTGTGCAGGTGCCAAGTCCTGTTGGAAAATGAAATCTGCATCTCCAAAAAGTTGGTCAGCTGCAGGAAGCATGAAGTGCTCTAAAACTTCCTGGTATGTGGCTGCGTTGACCCTGGACCTCAGAAAACACAATGGACCAACACCAGCAGATGACATGGCACCCCAAACCATCACTGACTGTGGAAACTTTACACTGGACTTCAAGCAACGTGGATGAAGTGCCTCTCTTCTTTTCCTCCAGACTCTGGGACCTTGATTTCCAAAGGAAATGCAAAATTTACTTTCATCAGAGAACATGACTTTGGACCACTCACCAGCAGTCCAGTCCTGTTTCTCTTTAGCCCAGGCAAGACGCTTCTGACGCTGTCTGTGGTTCAAGAGTGGCTTGACACAAGGAATGCGACAGCAGAAACCCATGTCTTTCATACGTCTGTGTGTGGTGGTTCTTGAAGCACTCACTCCAGCTGCAGTCCACTCTTTGTGAATCTCCCCCACAGTTTTGAATGGGTTTTGTTTCACAATCCTCTCCAGGGTGCGGTTATCTCTCTTGCTTGTACACTTTTTTCGACCACATCTTTTCCTTCCCTTCGCCTCTCTATTAATGTGCTTGGACACTGAGCTCTGTGAACAGCCAGCCTCTTTAGCGATGACCTTTTGTGTCTTGCCCTCCTTGTGCAAGGTGTCGATGGTCGTCTTTTGGACAACTGTCAAGTCAGCAGTCTTCCCCATGATTGTGTAGCCTATAGAACTAGACTGAAAGACCATTTAAAGGCTTTTGCAGGTGGTTTGAGTTAATTAGCTGATTAGAGTGTGGCACCAGGGGCCATCAATTTTGAACCTTTTCACAATATTCTAATTTTCTGATATGATGAATTTGAGATTTTCATTTGTTGTCATTTGTAATCATCAAAATTAAACAAAATAAACATCTGAAATATATGAGTTTGTATGTAATGTATGAATATAATATACAAGTTTCACTTTTTAAATGGAATTACTGAAATCAATCTACTTTCTCATGATATTCTAATTTTATGACCAGCACCTGTATATACCAACAGGTTTATCAGGTGGACGGTTTGGTTTCTATTCATGTTCAGGTGAATTTAGAATGTTTGGAAATTGCTGTTTAGTTTGGTTGAAGTTTCTTGACCATTTTTGTGTGTATTTGATTTATTTATTGTTCTTTGTCAAATTGTGTCTGAAATTGTCTGAAAATTCCTATTCATTTATTCATTCATTCATATGTTATAGTGTTATTGGATTGACAGATAAGCACACAGTTGTACATTTATATTGTCCTACATTTACTACGGCAGCCCAAATGAACAAATTCCCTCCAAGGTTTCCGTGTTTTTAGCTCCATTCATCCTTCTTTCAGTTTCTGCAAAAACTTTTTCCCCAGAGCTTAGTTTGACCTCCACTGGAAAATATTGCAGTTTTATTTGCTAATTAGGCGACCAGTGGTGTCAGACGGCTGCAGCAAGTTTTATGTTGGGATTTCAGAGTAAATGGAGATGAAAACAACCACATTTCATGCTTTTTAAGCTTTTCATTTTAAAGTAACATCTGTTTAACGGTGCGTCCTTTTCCTTTCTGTCGACAAGCATCACTTTAAATCGTTCCATCAGCTAAAAATCTGATTAAATGTTTCAGTTTTAGTTTAGAAAATCTTAGAAAAAAGGCAGTGAGTGTTTTCAGCTAAATGATGCTGATAGAAACTACATTTGCTTAAAGGCCATTTCAGCAAGTGTGACTATTGTAACTTGAGTAACTATTTTTTTTAACTTCTACTCCTTACATTTAAAAATTATTTTTTTCCGTTTTGTTTCATTTAAGCTCGTTTTCTCTCGTTTGTTTCATTCAGACTATTCATTTCTTTGTGGTTGGACTCGGTGCTGCCCCAACTTGTTGTTCACCACATATAGAAAAAAATAGTTTTTCAAGATGATGCAAAGTTTAATGTGAAACTGTTACCATTAGTTATAAAACTAAGAACATTAAGTCTGATGCAACATTCACACCTTTGAGCAGCAAAACAGCGCCTGCCGCGTCATTTTTTATGCTTGTACATATTAAGGTCCGATGCGCCTCCAGAGCATCATTGATGCTCCTCAAGTGCGTCCAGTAAAATGTTTCCTGATGCAAGAATCTTAACCCCACACTGCTCCCCAGGCGCTGAACAATGGCAGCCCACTGCTCCCCAAGGGAGGGGTTAAATGCAAAGGTAAATACTCCATTGTGAGATCAATAAAGTTCAGTTATTATTATTCTGTCCTTAACATTTTTCCCTGCATTACTTGTACTTTTATACTTTAAAAAGTTTTTAAAAAATTTTAATTTTACACTTTTACTTGAGTAAAATGCTAAAGTTGATCCTCTTACTTCTACAAAAGTGTTTTTAAACAGCAGGATTTATAAAACTCCTGGCGTAAAAAAAAATACTTTACTCTAACTTCTGTGTTTTGGTTTTATTGGGGTCCATTCAGAGGGCCCCCTGCCTGCCTGTGCCTAGGGCCCCAGATGTCCTAAATCCGCCCCTGGTCCCAGCATATAAGAGATCAAACAAACACGCTTTATTTTTATGCTATTTAGAAAGTTATATTACTATTGTTCTAAAAAAAACCTCCTTTACCAGCATCCGACCCTATTTATGTAACATGAAAGCATTTTCTATTCTGCCTTCCATAGTTCGTTTAAATGACTTTGAGGATTAGAAATGATTAAAGTTCCAAACTCTTTAAAAGGAAAATTGTAGAAAATGAAGATTAATTCCCTTGAATCCCCAGTGAATTATCTCTTGGGAAAAAAATCCCCCATCATGGACTTCAGTGCACAGCTCATTACACTTGCTCCATCTGCCAGAACCGATACCCACTGCAACATATTCTGATCAGTCCCAAATGAAACTTAAACATTTATAGGAATTATCTCGATAAATATACAACATTTTTCCTCAGTATTGGCCCAACAGGGCAAAGTCCTGTCAGGCACATCTAGTTAACGGCTGCATAATTACTGCGACCCGCTGGGAATTGAGCAACACGTTGCTTTTCACAGTGGATTAAGCATAGCTGTATCCGACCGCTGCTCTGCTGAGTAATCCTGATTAACCAACGCAGCATGAACACATCCAGCTGCTCCTACTGGCAGACGGATTCCACCACTTGGACCATGAAACATGCATAATGAGCTTAAGACCAACCAAGAATTTCCTGCCAGAAAGTTTCCACTTGTAAAGGAGGCTGTTCTGGGTCTGTACTTTAGCAAAATCAAGAAACTTCAGTGGATTTCTTTCATCTCTTCAAATTTGAAATAATCTAACACTTTTGGTAAACTCATTTATTTTCTTTAAATAGTGTAACACTATACTTTTCCAAATCGTAAAATCGTAGGTAAACTGTTTTGTGTCGTGACGACTAATGTTGCAGTTAAAACACTAAAAGCAGGCACACATGCTGCACAATATAACACGAGTAAAAAACACCGAAGACGATTTTTCGTCCTTAACTTCACACATTTGTTTGCATTTCTTTGTGTCGGAAGCCGACAGAAAACAAAGCAGTTCTTTAATCAGAAATCAGAATGGTATTGACTTGTATGGAGTCATGATTGTTTTTAACAGTTTATCTGTGTTTAGCGTCTCCTCTGGGAGCCATCTGGCTCTTTTACTGCTAAACGCCTCAGCAGAACTCTGTAAATATGAGAAAAAATTTACATTTATGCAGTTTTATTTTGTTCAGCCTCCCAGTGGCCTGATTAAAACTTTTAACCCTTTAGAGTGCAAGTCCAATTGGAGTCCACCCGTCCTTCAGTGAGGTCTAGAAGCACAAGATCTATATCCATCCGTTCAGCAAAGATCCTGCTACATGGCTGGACATCTTATTTTGCCATTTGACCAATTAGAGGAGCCCTTGAATGATATATTCCCTACTGTAAATTAAGCTGAAAAAATAAATTAACAAGTCAAGAAAAAAAGGTAAAAAGCTAATTGAAAAGTTAAAAAGTAAAATTAAAAAGTGTAGAGGGAAAAAAAGTATTTAACTATTTACTCCAGTTAAATAAACAGAGATCGATGGATTTCACTCAGTCGTCTCTTTATTTTATCTTTGCGAAGAGAGAACAGTTCATCATACGGCTCTTATTGCACGGTAATCAGCCCTGTTCTGATCTGGGCAGCGTTCGTTCCTCCTTACTAATGCTACGTTCAAACCAGACGCAGCTGGCGCAGCAAAATCGCGTCTGCTGCTTCATTTTTGCTGCTTGTACCAGTGAGTTCTGAGGCGCGGCTGAAGCAGCTTTGCTGCTCTGGCTGCACGGTGCAAAAGTGTGTCTGACGCGCGTTGGGCGGAGCTACTCTATCCTTTCTCTGCCTTGCAGCTATATTTGCTGTGATCAGTGGGAATAAAGTAGTTTTAATATGTTTTAAAGTGAGAAAATCCTCCTGAAAACTTAATCAGTGCAGTCAGTTCATCCAGATTACCATCCTGCCTTCCAGTAGTATTTCTGTCGGAGCCGCTCAGACCCCCACATACCGGCGGTGCGCCGACAGTAGGAATCCCTTCAACAGCAGCCTCTGGCCGGATTGCCTCCTCGCGGTTCACCGCGGCGGCTGGTAGGTGTTTTTCATCTAAATAATCTAAACTGCAGGCAGCAGGATAATAAAAGCCAACATATTTTGCCGGCAGATTTCTGCATTTTTTATCATTTAGGCGTCAATAAACTGTTTCAGAGGAGTGATCATAGCGCTCTGCATCATCAGCGATGTGTCTGTCTCCCTGCCAGCTCCCAGATCAGCTTCTCTGATTGGTTGATGCGGCGCGTCGAGCAGCAAAAGTAAAATTTTTCCATCTTGAGCAGCAGCGTGTTTGCAGCGCGTCAGATGCTTAAACGCTCCCGACGCGCGATGCGCCTGCTGCTCAAAACGCGCCGCGGGACCTTTTGCTGCGCCTTGACGCGCGTCTACCATTGACTTTGCATGGAAACTCACTGCTTCTGCTGCGTCCGGTGTGAACGCAGCATTATAATGATGGAAAGTAGTCAGAGTCAAAACAAATTACAGAAACTTTGGTTAAACAGTAACATGTTAAAAATAAACCCTGAGAAAGAATCTGGTTTGTTATGGGAATAAGCTATGTCTGGTCTATAAACATCCTCACTCAGGGGAATTGTGTGGCCTTGCAGGTGAAACAGAAAGAGTGAAAACTTTAATAGTGAGTAAATATTACACTACTCAAAAAAATTAGTCACACTTTGTAATCAGAGTATAGCATCAAATTAACTAAACTTGTGGGATATTGATCTGGTCAGGTCAGTAGCAGAGGGGGGTGTTAATCAGTTTTAGCTGCTTTGGAGTTAATGAAATGAACAACAGGTGAACTAGAGGAGCAACAACGAGACAACCATCTAAACAGGAATGGTTTTACAGGTGGAAGCCACTGACATTTTTCCCCTCCTCATCTTTTCTGACTCTTTTTTACCAGTTTAGCATTTGGCTAGGGTCACTGTCACTACTGTTAGCATGAGGCGCTACCTGGACCCAACAGAGGTTGCACAGGCAGTCCACCTCCTCCAGGATGGCACATTAATACGTGTCATTGCCAGAAGGTTTGCTGCGTCTCCCAGCACAATCTCAAGAGCATGGAGGAGATTCCAGGAGACAGGCAGTTACTCCAGGAGAGCTGGACAGGGCCGTAGAAGGTCTACAACCCATCAGCAGGACCGCTATCTGCTCCTTTGTGCAAGGAGGAGCAGGAGGAGCACTGCCAGAGCCCTACAGAAGGACCTTCAGCAGGCCACTGGTGTGAATGTCTCTGACCAAACAATCAGAAACAGACTCCACGAGGATGGCCTGAGGGCCCCACGTCCTCTAGTGGGCCCTGTGCTCACTGCCCGGCAACGTGGAGCTCAATTGGCATTAACCACAGAACATCGGAATTGGCAAGTCGGCCACTGGCGCCCTGTGCTTTTCACAGATGAGAGCAGGTTCACCCTGAGCACATGTGACAGACGTGAAAGGGTGTGACTCCATCCTGGAGAGAAATATCAGCTGTGCTGCTGCCATCAACACCTTTGTTTCTAGATGTTGGAGCTTGGCCTGTTTTCCAGTGTAGTCCTGTTTCTCTGACTGTGACTAACTGGATGTGCTCTCTTCATCCTCTGACATGGGAGCTGGCTCGGAGCTCGTCTGCCTGGCTGTGTGTTTCCTGGACGGGGCCGCCTGTGGAGCTGGTTGACAGTTGCCTTTTGTATCTATGCTTCTTTTTCTATGTCTGCTTCTGTCTCCTTGAACCCCAGTGGGCCTCAGCAGATGGCCGCTCACACTGAGCCTGGTTCTGCTGGAGGTTTCTTCCTGTTCAAAGGGAGTTTTTCCTCTCCACTGTCGCTACAAGCATGCTTAGTGTGAGGGATTGCTGAATAGTCAATTAGTCGATGCAATCAGTTGGTTTTCCTTAGATAGAAAACTTTGAATCAATCTGACTGGATGATCTGGTTGAACTGGAAAGTGACCTGAGATGACATGATGGGAATTGGAGCTATAGAAATAAACTGAATAGAATAGAATGTTACAAAGGTAATAAGGTCTTGTCCTGAATTCCAATAAAACTATTGGCTTGAAATGTTTATTTTCAAAGTATTTCACCCTATAAAGGGTTAATAGGAGCTGCATTTTCTATAATACTGTGAATATAAACCTGCATGGTCATCTACTCTAAACTCAGCCTGTCACCTAAAGATTAAAAGATGTGGGGAAAGGAAGAGAACAATGCTACGTACGCAGCTGAGTGGCGCTCCAATGAGACCCCATCTGGCGTGCAAAATCCCCTGATTTAATAAACCTGCTCTATCAACTTCTGCCTCATGAAAGAAGTTAAGTGAAACTAAATCAGAGTTTGGATGGCAGATGGCAAAAGCAAGAAAGCATGACGCTGATGGTACACTCTCTCAGCTTGCTCTTGTAAACGGTGTAAGGTACAAGGTCTATAAAAACAGACACTATGCAAAAATGGAGCCTGAATGCAGAATTTAACATGGAATTTAGAAGTTAGGTGCTCCTTTAAAAAATAAGGTGGTATTTAATGTGTAAGTTAGATACTGATAAAGCAGCTGAAATGAGGGAGGCAGGAGAGATGGTGCCAGCAGCTTCATGACTGCTTTAGATTTGGACAATATGAGTCCCTTTTCCAGGGGGGTACAGCCCTAAGCAAAGCTCTTCTGCTATTTTTATTTTATTTTATGATTTTGTTGATGGGGTTGCTAGTTCTCTGCGTACTGCCTTAGACAACGCAGCTCCTTTGAAAATGAAAACCGTTAAAAATAGAAAGCTTGCTCCTTGGTTTAATGCAGAGCTGCGTACTTTGAAGCAAAATGCTAGGAAACTGGAGAGAAAATATCGCTCCACAGGCCTGCGAGAGTCCTTCCTAGTCTGGAAAAATGGTTTACTGCTGTATAAGAGGACTCTTTGTAAAGCAAGAGCAGCATACTTCTCCTCATTAATAGAGGAGAATAAGAATAATCCTAGATTTCTTTTTAATACAGTTGCCAAACTCACCCAGAGCCATAGCTCTGTTGAACCGTCCATTCCACCTGCTCTTAGCAGCAATGATTTTATGGGATTCTTTATAAATAAGATTGATCTTATTAAAAATAAGATCATAAGCACTCCTCTATCCGCGATTGTACCTGAGGTAGTCATGGAATCTGAACCGGGTTTAGACTGCTTTGATCCAGTTGAACTTTCTGAATTAGCAAAATTATTGTCTTCATCTAAGCCTTCAACTTGTATGTTAGATCCAGTTCCAACCAGGTTATTTAAGGAGGTATTCCCTTTGATCTCCTCCTCCATTTTAGATGTGATTAATCTATCTCTGTTACAGGGATATGTACCTAAAGCTTTTAAGGTTGCAGTAATTAAACCTCTGCTTAAGAAACCGTCTCTTGACCCAGATGACTTGGTCAATTATAGACCTATATCCAATCTTCCTTTCTTATCCAAAATTCTTGAGAAAGTAGTTGCCAAACAAGATTGCAATCACTTACACCATAATGAACTTTTTGAAGAGTTTCAGTCTGGCTTTAGAGCTCATCATAGCACTGAAACAGCTCTGGTGAAAGTCACTAATGATATTCTCATGGCCTCAGATAATGGACTTGTATCTGTGCTCTTCCTGTTGGATCTTAGTGCTGCATTTGATCCAGTTGATCAGAATATTCTTTTAGAAAGACTTGAATATTTTGTTGGAATTAAAGGAACAGCACTAGACTGGTTTAAATCTGATCTATCTGATCGAATTCAGTTTGTTCATGTTAATGATAGATCTTCAACACGCTCAAAGGTTACCTGTGGAGTACCACAGGGATCAGTGCTAGGACCAATTCTCTTTACTTTATACATGCTCCCAATTGGTAGAATTATTAGACAGCATGGGATTAATTTCCACTGTTATGCTGATGATACCCAGCTATATCTGTCTATAATCCAGATGAAGCTAACCCATTACATAGATTACAGGCATGTCTTGAAGACATAAAAACCTGGATGACTCTTAACTTTCTGCTCCTGAATGCAGACAAAACAGAAGTTATAGTCTTTGGACCAGAGTCTCTGAAAAAGAAACTGATTAGCCAGTCACTTCATTTGGATGGGATTAAACTGATTTCAGATAATAAAGTAAAAAATCTTGGTGTTATTTTTGATCAGGACCTGTCATTTAAATCCCACATCAAAGAGGTTTCTAGAATTTCCTTCTTTCATCTGAGGAACATTGCAAAAATTAGAAATATCCTGTCCAGGGGTGATGCTGAGAAACTAGTCCATGCATTTGTTACTTCAAGGCTGGACTATTGTAATTCTTTACTATCAGGAAGTCCACAAACTGTAGTTAAAAGCCTTCAGCTGATCCAAAATGCTGCAGCCAGAGTTCTGATGAAAATGAAAAAGAGAGATCATATCTCTCCTATCCTGGCTTCTCTTCATTGGCTTCCTGTTAAATCCAGAATAGAATTTAAAATCCTCCTTCTCACATATAAAGCCTTAAATGGCCAAGCTCCATCTGATATCAGAGATCTGATTGTTCCTTATGTTCCTAACAGAGCACTTCGCTCTCAATCTGCAGGTTTACTAGTGGTTCCTAGAACTTCTAAAAGTAGAATGGGAGGCAGATCTTTTAGTTCTCAGGCTCCTCTCCTGTGGAACCAACTACCAGTTTTAGTCCGTGAGGCAGACACCCTGTCTACTTTTAAGGCTAGGCTTAAAACTTTCCTTTTTGATAAAGCTTATAGTTAGGGTGGCTCAGGTTATCCTGATCTATCTCTATAGTTCTGCTGCTATAGGCTTAGACTTCTGGAGGACATAGGGACCCCTTTTTCATCATTCTGCTTCATTCTATCTCTGTTCTCCCACTCTGCAGAATCTGTTAGTTCAATCTCTAACCTTCTGCTCTCTCTGCTTTTCCTCAGAGTAGCTTTGCCTCGTCTGTTCCTGTTTGGCTGTGACGTCATCCTGGAAAAAAACATCAGCTGTGCTGCTTCTATCAACACCCTTGTTAATAGATGTTGGAGATCGGCCTGTTTTCCAGTGTAGTCCTGTTTCTCTGACCGTGACTGAGTGGATGTGCTCTCTTCGTCCTCTGGCATGGGAGCTGCCTTGGAGCTCGTCTGCCTGGCTGTGTGTTTCCTGGACGGGGCCGCCTTTTACAGCTGCTTTTTGTATCTCTGCTTCTGTCTCCTTGAACCCCAGTGGGCCTCAGCAGATGGCCGCTCACACTGAGCCTGGTTCTGCTGGAGGTTTCTTCCTGTTAAAAGGGAGTTTTTCCTCTCCACTGTCGCTACAAGCATGCTTAGTGTGAGGGATTGTATTTGAATCAATGAGTCAATGCAATCAACTGGTTTTTCTTAGATAGAAAACTTTTTAAATTTGACTGTATGATCTGGTTGAACTGTAAAGTGCCTTGAGATGACATGTGTTGTGAATTTGGCGCTATATAAATAAACTGAATTGAATTGAATTTTAATTTGCACTGTGTACTTTGCAGTCAAAAGTTTAAAAAGTATATATTTCAGATCAAATTAAAAGCTTGTGTTTGAGCACGTTAACAATCGCTTCCTCAACATGGAAGAATTCCACTTCTGAAACCTCAACAAGATTATTTAAAGCAGGAGTCGGCAACCGTGGCTCCGGAGCCGCATGCGGCTCTTTAGCGCCCTCCTGGCGACTCCTGGAGCTTTCTCAAAAATGTATGTTTTTGTTTGTTTGTTTTAAAGTAGTATTTAAATGTCAAATCATTCTAGCTAAAACATGTATATAAATATACTCTTTATCAGAAACATATTGTCCCAAAAGTTAAAAGGACATTTATTTTTGCGACATTCAAAAACAAAAATCAAACAAATCAGAGACCAATCTATCCTCCTTTCTCCACCATGACGCTCTAAATCCTTCCATTCATAGATTCTGTCGTTGTCTTGATCTGTGTGCGATCCTCATGGCGTGCAGCAGCCTCCACAGCCTCCCAGACACTGTTTTCCCTCCCTGTAGATCTCACCTTTCATGAAGGACCACAGGTTCTCCATGGGGTTCAGATCAGGTGAACAAGGCGGCCATGTCATTGTTTTCTCCTTTTAGCCTTTTTCTGGCCGCCATGCTGTGGTGTATTCTGATGCGTGTGACGGAGCATCGTCCTGCAGGAATATCAGGTGTTTCTGGAATGATGGCGGCTTCTTCTTGTTCCGCTGTTTGAAGAAGGTGTCTTCCAGAAACTGGCAGTAGGTCTGGGAGTTGATCTTGACTCCATCATCAACCTGAAAAGGTCCCACAGGCTTATCTTATATGATAGCAGCCCATAGCATTACCCCACCTCCACCTTGCTGTCGTCTGAGTGGATGAGGAACTTGCTGCCCTTTACTTATCCAGCCTGGTGCCCATCCATCCATCTGGTCTATCTAGACTCTCTCTCATTCCATCAGACCCAAACACCTTGGAGGAATCACTCTGCAGAGATTTCTTGGCCCAATCTGGACATTTTGTCTCGTGCGTCTTGTTCAAAGGTGGCCTTTATTCAGCTTTCCTTACCTTGGCCAGGTCCCTGAGGATTGAGCACCTTGTGCCTCTCGGCACTCCAGACATGTTGCAGCTCTGAAATATGGAACAACTGGTGGCTAATGGCTTCCTGACAGCTTCAAGCTTCATCCTTCTTTATTCATGGGGAGTTATTTTGCGTCTTCTTTTTTAAACACGCTTCTTGCGCCCCTGTTGGCGATTTGCCATGAACCGCTTGATTAAACGATGATCCCGCTTCAAAAGCTTGGCCAGTTCCAAACTGCTGAAAGACATCTGACAATTTTTGACTTTGTCTGTCAAATCTCTTTTCTGAAACATTTTGTCAAACGAAATAAAGTTGCCTAATAATTAAGCATGATGTTAATTGGTAGTTGGCTTTCAAGCCTATACAGCTTAAAGCTACAGTGTGTAATTTTCAGCGACATCTAGCGGTCAGACTGCAGCAACATGAACGTCTCCCCCCCACCGCTTCTCCCCCCCAACAGTACGGCGAGCGTTAGGGGACAAAATGTCTTCCACGACGTCGGAATCACCTACCTTCTCAAGTGATGAGGTTTGTTTACATAGATAATTTTACGGATAGTATTTCATTAGTCTGTGTAGGGTATAGATTTCATGTAGACTTTAGATAATAAATATACCCGTTATTTTTTCTACATCGTTGTGACGTTTTGGTGAGCTGCTTTGCATGGTGATATAAACAGACGAAGTAATTGTAGTCATTAGCAAGGGCGTAGGAATATGTTTACAATTGGGGGGGACACATGTCGGAAATCTGAGATTCGTAAATATCCAACAGAAACATATCTTAAGTACGCTACTTAAAAAAAGGCTATTTAATCTTTTACTTTATTCCTTTATAAATGTGTTTGCAAAAATAATGCATTTAAAATTAATATAATGCATTTGTTCATAAGATGTGAGCATATCACCAAACAAAATGACTGGAGTCTTTTATTAAGCAAAGGGAGATGTCTTTCAAGGGCTTCAGCCCTTGGCATATTTAGTGTCCGCATACGCACTAGAAAATCAAAACAATTCAGTAGGCCACACAAGTGCAAAGTTTGATATGTTTTATTTTGTCAAACTTGCAATAATGGTCAAAAATTAATTTATATAGGTTGACTGACAGAGGGAGCTGACAGTGTGTTGAAGAATTACGGACAGGGCGCTTTGAAGCATCTGGTTCAAAAACGCATTATCAACCTTTGGTAGAAATCCATCCATCCTTCCATTTTCTGTACACCCTGTTCCTTAGTGGGGTCGGGAGGTGCTGGTGCGGGGTCCACCCTAGACAGGTGGCCAGTCTGTCCAGACCTTTGGTAGAAGCCTTTAATTCCAATTTGCAGTACAGAACAGAGAAAACTACAGAGTTGTCAATGTTGTGTTAATCTGTTTATAGTGTAAAAAGAGGAGTCAGCAGTTTATTTGAGGAAATAAAGATGCAGAAGTTAATTAGTTGGTTAATTAGTGGTTGTGCAGCAGTCCGCTGCACGACCAATGCGGCCGCCGCTGCTAAGAATTAGAATTAATTCTCCCTGTGGTTAACTAACGATCAGGAGCGCGGCAGGTATAACATCTGTCCATTTCGGCGAATCAAAACCACGCAAAAAATAAAAAATCCTCGTAAAACGCACGCCCAGACCGGGCTAATTTCAACACAAGTTGTGTTAGGTGACTGTTACTCACACTGACGTTTCTCTTTTAAAAAAATCTGAGTAAGTCCTACTGCTGTTTCAGCCTTTTAGTTGGTGGTGGCAATGTACTGAAATGAGATATAAAAAAAAATATATAAAAAAAACATTTTGGCTAGCGTGGCAAACGTCTAGAGAAAGTTAGCAGTTAAATATTGGATGAGTGATCAGCCCAAGACTACGGAAGAGGATTAGGGCCACTGGAAAAAAAAAAGTTAAGTGATTTTTACATTTTATTTCAGTTTAATACGGGAAAAAGTCAGAATTCTGACTTTTATTTTCAGAATTAAGACTTTTTTTCCTCAGAATTCTGACTTTTTTTCTCAGAATTTTGGATCTTAATGTAGATGGGCACCATGAAGGCAGAGATGTGGAGCACTCAGCTTCACTGACAAAGATGTGAGTTGTTTGAGAGAGCCAGTGACACATTGGTGGAAAATGACAGAATTAGGCAACTTTTTACGTGCCCGAGGGCTCCCATCATTAATGGAGGAGCAGAAGGTCATTAAAACAAGAGAGCTAGTCTCTAAAAGAGACATGGCTATGGCTGGATGCTAACATGTTTGTTGTTAAACATACTTTTGTTATATTACATTTGTGTTGTGTTTTCCAAATAGTGTAGAAAATTAATGGTGGGTTTATAATGTTTACCTTTTATGAGCAGGACAGGAAGCAGAGAAGTGTAGCATTACCTCCAACTAGTTAAACTCATAATTATGAAGTTATTCAACAAATTCCTCAAGTAAAAAAGTGCAACTTTTATTTTTTATTTACTTTATTTTTTTTTTACCAGATTTGTTGATTAATTTCAGAATTATGTATTCCTTCCAAATTTCCAAATCTGAAGAATTTTTTAAACCAATATCTACATTATTTAACATTTAGTTTGTTTTAGCAGTACTTCCTGTTATATTTCTTTATACGTATATTTTACATTTTCTTGCACAGCAAGCTCAGCAGATTTGAAATTGTGTGCTTGTGTAAACACAAGTAGTCAATCTTTACTCTAAACATATATTCTGGTCATTTTTTAGTTAGACCTTCTTGTTTTTATATATCTGTATAGTACCAACGCCCACCACCAAAAAAAAACTGTAAATTGATTAGAAACATTAATCATCTGTCAGATTTCTGAGAAAAAAGTCAGAATTCTGAGATTAAAGTCAGAAATCTGAGAAAAAAGTCAGAATTCTGAGATTAAAGTCAGAATTCTGAGAAAAGTCAGAATTCTGACTTTTTCCCCCCATGTTAAACTAAAAAAAATTAAAAATCAGCTAACCTTTTTTTTTCAGTGGCCCTAATCCTCTTCCTACAAGACTAAGATGCCTAAACCAAAAAGATTCAGTTTCTATATATGAAAGAGAACTGACAACAAGACGTTATAAGTAAGCACTATTCATAGCAGCATTCCCGACAGACCATTTTACCTCATTCACAAGTTTCTGACTTTCTGTATCGCTGTTTCCCTCTGAGTGCTCAAACACTCAACAGTTCACAGAGGGGAGGGGGAGTACAGTGACGTAACGCCATGCTGCGCCTTCAAAATAAAAGCACGATAGTTAAAAAATTGTCAAAATCTAATATTTTGCGGTACAATTTTTGGGGGGGGACATATCCACCTGGCTTTTATATTGGGGGGGACATGTCCCCCCCATCCCCCCCGCTTCCTACGCCGCTGGTCATTAGTTTAACAGCGAGATTGTGTTCGCTGGAAGAATATACAGGTGCTGGTCATAAAATTAGAATATCATGAAAAAGTAGATTGATTTCAGTAATTCCATTTAAAAAGTGAAACTTGTATATTATATTCATACATTACATACAAACTCATATATTTCAGATGTTTACTTTGTTTAATTTTGATTATTACAAATGACAACAAATGAAAATCTCAAATTCATCATATCAGAAAATTAGAATATTGTGAAAAGGTTCAAAATTGATGGCCCCTGGTGCCACACTCTAATCAGCTAATTAACTCAAACCACCTGCAAAAGCCTTTAAATGGTCTTTCAGTCTAGTTCTATAGGCTACACAATCATGGGGAAGACTGCTGACTTGACAGTTGTCTAAAAGACGACCATCGACACCTTGCACAAGGAGGGCAAGACACAAAAGGTCATCGCTAAAGAGGCTGGCTGTTCACAGAGCTCAGTGTCCAAGCACATTAATAGAGAGGCGAAGGGAAGGAAAAGATGTGGTCGAAAAAAGTGTACAAGCAAGAGAGATAACCGCACCCTGGAGAGGATTGTGAAACAAAACCCCTTCAAAAATGTGGGGGAGATTCACAAAGAGTGGACTGCAGCTGGAGTGAGTGCTTCAAGAACCACCACACACAGACGTATGAAAGACATGGGTTTCTGCTGTCGCATTCCTTGTGTCAAGCCACTCTTGAACCACAGACAGCGTCAGAAGCGTCTTGCCTGGGCTAAAGAGAAACAGGACTGGACTGCTGGTGAGTGGTCCAAAGTCATGTTCTCTGATGAAAGTAAATTTTGCATTTCCTTTGGAAATCAAGGTCCCAGAGTCTGGAGGAAAAGAAGAGAGGCACTTCATCCACGTTGCTTGAAGTCCAGTGTAAAGTTTCCACAGTCAGTGATGGTTTGGGGTGCCATGTCATCTGCTGGTGTTGGTCCATTGTGTTTTCTGAGGTCCAGGGTCAACGCAGCCACATACCAGGAAGTTTTAGAGCACTTCATGCTTCCTGCAGCTGACCAACTTTTTGGAGATGCAGATTTCATTTTCCAACAGGACTTGGCACCTGCACACAGTGCCAAAGCTACCAGTACCTGGTTGAAGGACCATGGTATCCCTGTTCTTAATTGGCCAGCAAACTCTCCTGACCTTAACCCCATAGAAAATCTATGGGGTATTGTGAAGAAGAAGATGCAATACACCAGACCCAACAATTCAGAAGAGCTAAAAGCCACTATTAGAGCAACCTGGGCTATCATAACACCTGAGCAGTGCCACAGACTGATCGACTCCATGCCACGCCGCATTGCTGCAGTAATACAGGCCAAAGGAGGCCCAACTAAATACTGAGTGCTGTACATGCTCATACTTTTCATGTTCATACTTTTCAGTTGGCCAACATTTCTATAAATCCTTTGTTTTTATTGGTCTTCAGTAATATTCTAATTTTCTGATATGATGAATTTGAGATTTTCATTTGTTGTCATTTGTAATAATCAAAATTAAACAAAATAAACATCTGAAATATATGAGTTTGTATGTAATGTATGAATATAATATACAAGTTTCACTTTTTAAATGGAATTACTGAAATCAATCTACTTTTTCATGATATTCTAATTTTATGACCAGCACCTGTATATTCCCCGTTTACAGAGTCAAAGTCTTGTTTGTGGCACGGGGTTACAAGGCGAGGAAGAGGGAGAGGGCGAGGAAGAGGGAGAGGAAGAGGGCGAGGGCAGAGAGGCCGGGGTGGGCGTGCAGCTAGGGCCAGGCGAGGGAGGGGTGCCAGCGGGGTGAGAGCAGAGGAGGAAAGGCTTGAAGATCTCCAAAGGAGCCGGAGAGAAGTAACCGAGGTATATATCCAGAAAATTATTTTACAGAAAATTACTGAATTATTACCTGTGAAACGTCAGGGACGTTGCTGAATAAGTATACTGGAGAGTAACAGCATCATCACGCAGCATGTTATTGTTTTAGACAGGTCTGAGCATCCTGTACTCCAAAAACTGCAGTGATATTAGACAATTGTGTGTGTAGGATTAATTACCTGTCCAAGAGAAAACTGGCAACTTGAGCGTCACTTTGAAAACCTTTTTCCTCCATCAGTGACTTCCATCGTGTAAATGCCGTGCCAATGTTGATCCGTGTTTTTTGTCGTTTCTTGTCACGCTTGCGTTTATTCTCGTCGTGTTTCCGCTTCTTAGATGACGGGGGTTCGGTGTCCGCCGCTTTTCGTTGTGATACAGAGTCGGCATGATCCTCCATTCGTCTGATGTTTGGCCACACAGTGCCAAACAGTTTGCAAAGTCACTCACGCCTGCCGCCTTGTTCACCTTTCTTGTTACTGAGGCGCCTTATACCTGCTTCTTCTTCTTCTTTGGTTTCAGGCAGACTAAACGCTTCTCAGGCATAATACTGCCATCTACTGTTCAGTACCGTCTCAGTTCATCTCTCTCAACTTGCCGTAGTTATTTTCGAGCGCAAAGATGTCTGCCTCCATGGCTGCAAGACCCGCTCCTATGTAATTATAAATAACGAATTCTAAGGCAACGCAAATATTATGGTTAAAAGGCTGAGCTCATAGGTGATGATAAATAACATAGTTATGTATAATATATTACATTTCTGACTTTATATCCCTGTAATTATTACACACTGTAGCTTTAAAGTAGGACAACATGTATGAAAAGAATGATGTGGTGGAAATACTCATTGCCAAATAATTCTGCACACAGTATAATAATAAAGTTGAAAAAAGAGAATCAGGTTTACATCCAACTCCATCTTTTATTCTGCGCCAAACGAGCAAACTTCTTTACAAGATCGACTCTTGTTTTTCTTCGATCACGTTTTCTCTTTATAGCCTCAGAAGGTTTAAACTTTCTTCCTGCCTCAGCCATGACCAGTAGTCTAACAGGCGGAAAAATAATGGAGCTAAAGCCTTATCTCCATGACGATATAGGAGCCTGCGGCGGTAAAAGGGATACCTTCTTCCAGGTCACATGACTTAGCCAACGACGGTGCGTCTTCTCCCATCTTACACAGTTGGTAATAGAGGTAGGAGCCCCGCTGGTAGCATTCATAGAGTCAGTGGCTGCATATCGGCCTGACGACACATTTAAAATAACTCATATGTGTGTCAACTGTTAAGTTGACAAAGTCCACCGTTTGCCTTTAGGGAACCTGTTGCTTATCAATCAATTGGTTGGAAAAATAGTTGAAAGATTAATAGATCATTAGTTGCAGCCCACTTTATACGTTGACAGCCTTCAATGGGCTACAAAATAGCTTAAAAATAATGTTTTTCAAGCAATTTAACAAAAATAAACTATATACTTTGCAGTGGAATTAAAAAATGTTACACTATTCCAGAAAAAACCCTAAAGATGAAGAAGTGCTGATTAAATGCAGCAGCTGTCAGTCAGTGAGGAGGTTCTTTAGATCTCAGCCATTAACCTACGTTTGTAAAATATTTGTTCTCGCTATAATGAGCAAATGTAGAAAATGTAGTCTTCTTTTTGTGGTCACTGGTGTATTAAATTCATCCAGGAGTCACAAAGACTCTCTCTGCAAACATATGTGGACAAAAATGGGTCACTCATGAGATTAGGGAATTACAGCACGGTGCTGTGATAGGGCGCCAACTAGGGATTAACTCCAGTTGTTACATTTCCAAGTTATTAAACATCTCAAATTCACTATTAGAGGGATTATAACAAAGTGGAAGAGTTTGGAACAGACCAAACTCAACGTCACTACAAGTGGAAGGCAATATAAAGCCTGGGGGACAGTTTGCAGAGGGGTCACCACATTCTACACTGTCCATAACTAGAGATACAATCCAGTTAGATGAGAGAGAACCCAATGGAAAAGGTTTTCAAGGCAGAGAATTTTCAAACCAAACATAAACCGTAAAATACCGACTTTCAGAAGCAGTGGTAAAGTACATCCCACTGGGAAAAAAACTGGGGTTGAAAATCATGTCTGAAAATCTAAAGTATGCGTCTTTGTTAAGCTATAAATTAAATTCACCAAAAAGAAAAACATACATTTAAAAAGATGATACATTGGAGAGGAGTTCCTTTCACAGGATTTACGGTAATTCCGTATGTTTGGCGTCATTATTCTGTCATGAACCGAGGACAGATGGACCCAGTATTCAAGGAGAGACAGTCAGTAGGAAAGTTCAAAAAGGTTTATTAAACAAAACTAAAGTGGAGCTGTGGCTCGCGGACACTGCAGGCGGGGGGGGAGCGGGGCACCGCCCACCTCAGACATTCTGGTTAAACAGTCCAGACCACGAATGTCCCAGTGCTGCAGTCCCAGAGGTCATGCTGGAAGCCGATCCTGGTCAGGGACCCAGAACAGACAGGAACAGAAACAGGTGGCAGGATCTAGACTTCCAGGCATCCACAGGCTCCCAGGAGGGTTCAGAGTCTGACTGGGACCAGAAGCATGACCAGGTGGTCACGCACAGCAGCAGACAGGATCAGGTGAAGACAGGCAGGCTCAGTGGAAGAGGGTAGCTGAGACACGACGTGGAACCGGAACTTGAAGCAGGACTTTAAACTGGTCTCTTCCCTGGAGCCAGGCTTACTTTGATAAAAACTGAACCTCCCCACATATAGAGCCAAAAACCCAGAGGACTCCGCGGGGGAGGAACAGTGGACGATCAGGAGACGAGACAAACACTAAAACCCTCTTTCCACTGGCTGCTAGGATCCAGGACATGAACCAAATAAAACTGAACAGACAGACTAAAAGAAAGACAAGAAATGATCTGGCACTGAATGCCAAGACTGAACTGAATATAAACCAGAGGAAACAGGTGAGAGGAATAAATTATAATAGAGGCAGGGAGGGAAAACGGCAGGTGA
Organism: Cyprinodon tularosa; assembly: GCF_016077235.1. Lineage (NCBI taxonomy): Eukaryota > Metazoa > Chordata > Actinopteri > Cyprinodontiformes > Cyprinodontidae > Cyprinodon > Cyprinodon tularosa. The sequence continues at coordinate 386,073 of NW_024039565.1, read as the reverse complement.
AAGGAATGACTAATTAGGGAGGAGCAAACAGGCCAGATCATGACATATTCTGCCAAAAGTGGACAAACCCAATCAATACTCCTAGGAGCTCCAAAAAAAGAAAATTAAAATCAATCCACTGAACTTTGTTTCCAGGTTTGAAGACGTTTCTCTTCCATCCAGGAAGATTTTTCATTCAAAATGTCAGAAATAGCGTTTAGTCTAGCGTCTAGTCTGTCTATGCCTCTGAAAGGGGGGTCGTTAGAGGAAATAGTTGGCCTGGCTGAATAGGTGAGGTCTTCTCTTCTCCTGTAAAGGGGTTGGAGCTGCGATGATTGCGGGAAGGAATCAACTCTATCGCTGCATTTATAAGTTTCTGTTCTTTGTGTTTCCCTTCTGTTTCAGTAGAGACGTGCTCAGCGCGACGTTCTAAGGTTCTGATGACTGAAAGTTGGTGTTCCAATGGATGGTGTGAGTCAAACAGAAGACATTGGTCTGTGTTAGTGGGATTCCTGTAGACTTTGATGTTCAGGTTTGCACCCCAAAGAGTAGCTTGTTGTTGTTGGCCTCTTCTCTGGTGAACTGGATGTTGTGGTCGAATGAAGATGCCAACAACAAGATACCACTTAGTGTAATCAGTGTTCTGATGGCATTTTAGCCAAAGGATTTTTATCAAAAAACATAATTAATGTGCAGAAATAAGGAATATTTGTATTAACTATGCATCTAAATAGAGCTTTATGGGGCCCCCAGGTACTTGGGGCCCTATGTATTAAGGTTTATGTGAGGTCATAACCACATCGACTGAGTCTGCAGCGCATAAATATTTTGAAGACAATGTAGAAGATGTGATGCTTGTTATGCCTCATATTGCCTTCCTAGGTTCACCCTTTCATTTATTCCATTCCACCTCCTCACTTCACAAAAACCCTTTTAGAATTTTGGGCAGCCTTCATCAGCAGGGGGTAATAACCCGGGTGGTAGCTTATGGAGGGCAAATTCATTTTGGCCGGCCTTCCACAAAAGGAAACGGAAAGGAACGATCACTGGTGGCAAAATTTTAACAAGATAGACTGATTGGGTTTTTGTTTAAAAAATAAGGGTGGTTAAAGAAACAAAAATTTTAGATGGATTAAATAAAAGAATATTATTTAAAAAATTTATTAAAGATTATTTTTGGATGATTTTAATAATAAATAATAAACAGTGAAAAATAAATGTTAAGTTAAAAATACCCCAAAATATATCCAATAAAATACCATCTATATATAATAAAATTTTAATATATAATCCCATAAAATATAATAATTTAAATATATACCCATTTTTTTTTGAATTTTAAAATATTTTAAATATAATATCCATCCATTAAATATAATATATATTTTCCCAAAAATTACCCATCATTCCAATATATAAATATATTACCCCATATAAATTTTTTAAAATATATCCATATATATAAATATATATAATATTATATATAATATCTTCCATATATTATATATATTACCCATTATATATCATATATATTTTAAATTTATCCTTTCCCATATAATCATTAATAAAATAATATAATATACCATTTAATATATAATTTTAAATATCCCATATATATATATCCACCCATAATATTCTTACCACTATAATCTACCCCCAATATATAATATAATATATATTATATCCATATATATAATATATATATATTATATAATATATATTATTTAAATATATCCATTATATATCATAAAATATATATAATAAATACCATATATTCCATATAATAAACCATATATATCATATATAAATATATATATAATATATATATATAAATTAAATATATCCATCCATATATTAAATCCATAATATCCAAAATTAATTAAATAACCCATATCCCATAATATATCCAAATATATATTTATCATATATATATTTTTATCCCCATAATATCCTATATATAACCCAATATACATAAATAATATATATCATATATATATATATATATATAATTTTTCCCATATAATACCCAATCCATCCATCCCCATATATCATATATATTATTATAATATCCATTTTCATATATATATATATATTATCAAAAATAAACCCTTTATATTATATATAAATATTAATTTTCCATATATAAACCATATATAATATACATATATATCCATATATATCCTTATCCATCCTATCATATCCATACCTTATCATCCAAATCATATCCATATCATCCTTATATCACCCATTATTATCCCATAATATAATCATATTATAAATATATCATAATCCATCCAAATATTCATACCCACCCATATATATTATCCATATATCATATATTTTTAACCCCATAAAATCCATCCACCAAAATCCATTATCCCATTACTTATACCATATCCATACACCCATCTAATCTATATCCCAAACCCATCCACTTTCACCTCCCCATCCCCCACATCCATCCATCCACCATCCATCCTCATCCTCCATCATCCATCCAATCCTTTCCCCCATTACCCACCACCATCCACCCATCCTTCCTTCCCCATCCACCAACCCATAAATCCATCCTCACCATCCATACCATAATTATCATCCCATCCCATCCAATCCACCTCTCCTCTCCATATAACCATCCACCACCATCCACCACCACCCATCTACTACATCCCCCATAATACCATCCCCCCATCCCCTCCTCACCCCCACCCGCTATATCCAATATCCATTCATCCATCCATCCATCCATACCCATATCTCTACCCACCCTCCATCCATCCATCTCCATATCCACCCATCCACATCCATCCTCCCCAACCACCATCATCCATCCATCCCATCCATCTGTCCACCCATCACCACCATATCCATCCACCCATCCACCCCATCATCCATCCATCCATCACCCATCCATCCATATCCATCCATCCATCTTCCTCCACCATCACCATCCATCCTCCATCATCCATCCATCATCCATCCTCCACCCTCACCATCCGTCCATCCATCTCCATCCATATCCATCCATCCCTTCATCCTCCACCATCCTCATCCTCCATCCACCATCCATCCTCCATCATCATCCATCCTCCTCCTCACCCCATCCATCCTCCATTATCATCCTCACCCATCCACCCCCTTTCCATCAACCATCCATCCATCATCCTCCTCCATCTTCATCCATCATCCATCCATCCATATCCATCCTCCACCCATCATCCCCCATCCATTATCCATCCATCCATCCATCCATCCATCCATCATCCATCATCCATCCATCCATCCATCATCCATCCATCATCCATCCATCATCCATCCATCCATCATCCATCCATCCATCCATCCATCCATCATCCATCCGTCCATCCATCATCCATCCATCATCCATCCATCCATCCATCATCCATCCATCCATCCATCCATCATCCATCCATCCATCCATCATCCATCCATCCATCATCCATCCATCCATCCATCCATCATCCATCCATCCATCTATCCATCCATCCATCCATCATCCATCCATCCATCCATCATCCATCCGTCCATCCATCATCCATCCATCATCCATCCATCCATCCATCCATCTATCATCCATCCATCCATCATCCATCCATCATCCATCCATCTATCCATCCATCATCCATCCGTCCATCCATCATCCATCCATCATCCATCCATCCATCCATCATCCATCCATCCATCATCCATCCATCCATCCATCCATCATCCATCCATCCATCCATCTATCCATCCATCCATCATCCATCCATTCATCCATCCATCATCCATCCATCCATCATCCATCCATCCATCATCCATCCATCCATCATCCATCCATCCATCCATCCATCATCCATCCATCCATCATCCATCCATCCATCCATCCATCATCCATCCATCCATCATCCATACATCCATCCATCCATCCATCCATCCATCCATCCATCCATCCATCATCCATCCATCCATCCATCATCCATCCATCCATCATCCATCCATCCATCATCCATCCATCCATCTATCATCCATCCATCCATCATCCATCCATCCATCCATCCATCATCCATCCATCCATCCATCATCCATCCATCCATCATCCATCCATCCATCCATCCATCATCCATCCATCCATCTATCCATCCATCCATCCATCATCCATCCATCCATCCATCCATCATCCATCCGTCCATCCATCATCCATCCGTCCATCCATCATCCATCCATCCATCCATCCATCCATCTATCATCAATCCATCCATCCATCATCCATCCATCCATCTATCCATCCATCATCCATCCATCATCCATCCATCCATCCATCATCCATCCATCTATCATCCATCCATCCATCATCCATCCATCCATCATCCATCCATCATCCATCCGTCCATCCATCATCCATCCATCATCTATCCATCCATCCATCCATCTATCATCCATCCATCCATCATCCATCCATCCATCCATCCATCATCCATCCATCCATCTATCCATCCATCCATCATCCATCCATCCATCCATCATCCATCCATCCATCATCCATCCATCATCCATCCATCCATCATCCATCCGTCCATCCATCATCCATCCATCATCCATCCATCCATCCATCTATCATCCATCCATCCATCCATCCATCATCCATCCATCCATCCATCCATCCATCCATCCATCCATCCATCTATCATCCATCCATCCATCCATCCATCATCCATCCATCCATCCATCTTGTCTGGTCTGATCCTGACTTTTGATGCCATATTCTGGGTATAACTCTTCAAATTAAGGCCAGAAGACAGAAGAGTCACTGCAGCTGACTAAAACTTCAGGCATGACTGTGTTCGGTTTCTCTGTAGATTTGAATCTGAGTCAGCATTACTGCTGCAGGAATAAACCACAATTACACTACGAAGAAACTGAGTTAAAAACACTACAACAGACATTGGCATTAATCTTACAAACAGCCAGACATAGAGGTGATGTAATACAGCATTAATATGCAACATTTCTGCAGCCTTAACGCATTTGTATCTATACAATCGCGTCTAAAAAACAGTCATTGTCTGTGATCCAAGAAATGAAATATGTTTTTATCATGTGGGCATTACTGTCATAGACTGGCTACAAATCTTCTGGAAATGTACTAAATCATGCTTTTAAGTTATAAACCTGTCTCTAGGTGGTGATACAGCGCCCTCCGCAATTATTCGCACTCCTGTTTAAGATTTGGTCGAGGACTTAAAAAAATTTAAACAACAAAGAAGCCAAATGCAAAAAAAGAGAAAAATCCAACCTTTTATTTAAGAAAATTACTTTATTGGTAAAAATAAAATCACACATTTAGAAAATAAAACACATGAAATAATGTGTCCCACATTTATTGGCACCCCTAACAATTCACTTAAAAATGTAATTGGTTTCCTTTAAATGTATTTTTCTGTAGTTGCTAAAGTTGGTCAGGGTATCTAGGAACTTTTAATTAGTAATTCATGACTTCCTGTTTCCCTGGGGTATAAATATGACGTGACGCAGAGGCCTAATTCTCTTACCAATTAGTCAGCATGGCAAAGACTAGAGAACACACAATTCAAGTAAGGCAGGTGTACGTCGACCTTCATAAGTCAGGCAATGGTTACAAGAAAATAGCCACTTGCCTTAACTTGCCTTTATCTACAGTCAGAGGAATCATTAAGAAGTTTAAAACAACTGGAACAGTGACAAACACGGCTGGAAGAGGTCGCAAGTTTATCTTGCCGCAACGCAGAGTGAGGAAGATGGTAAGAGAAGTAACAAAAAGACCTACGCTCACTGTCGCAGAATTGCAACAAAGAGTCTTGAGGTCAATAATTTCAGATTTAAAGAACTTTCAGAAGTTTGAATTTTCCTTCCCTTGTCCTTTAAAAACAGTCAAGTCTCCAACATACTGGATTCTTCCAGAAAGAATAGTTTTAGGACAAGGGATCAAAGTTATTGATTAAGAAATAAATCTTATGTTGATCCATCTTATTGATCTACCAGTGAGTAATTTATAAGTACTTTCCATTAACATGACAGGCATATGAATGTGATGTGTGTTCTTTGTTTTTAAAATGATTTTTGGTAGGCGTTTTTACAGTTAATTTGTAAAAAAACCTAAGGCAAAGCTAGAAAAATTGGATATTTTCTTCTTTAAACACAAATATATCAGACAGAGAAACAGCAATGACAGTGCATCCAATGGAATAATAACATTTCTGTCTTCTTTTTACTTGTTTCAAAAAAGTTAAAATCAATCCTCTGGACTTTGTTTCCAAGTTTGAAGACGTTTCTCTTCCATCCAGGAAGATTTTTCAATCCAAAATGTCAGAAATAGCGTTTAGTTCCAGGTTTTATCCAGCAGCCCAACAAAGCCTGGTTTTAGTTTAGAAAACATGCAAATAGAAACGGATGAACGGGTCTGTAAAGGGGTTGGGGTTGCGATGATAGCGGGAAGGAATTAACTCAGTCGCTGCATTTAACAAACCCTCAGATTTAGTCTGGAGGATCTAGGATGAACTAGTCTCAGTTTAAGGGTCTAGTTTGGTTTGAAATGTTCTGGGATTTTGTGTTTGGAGTGTTTCTTTTAACTTTATTTACCACAGAGATTGGATGTTGTGCAAACATAATTGGGGAGCTATTTAGGCTGACATTGCTTGTGAAACCCTCAGGGCTTGGTGATATAAGAAATCATTTGAATTTCCTCTGCCTTTATGATTTAAGTTGGTTAAGTGTGCCATATTCATTATTAAAGATAAAAATGTTTTTTAATATTACTGGAGCACAGCATGTCTCTGACTGACCTATATATTTCAAAGGAGTCCCAGCTGAAAACTAGTAGAATGTTTAGCTGTTCAAGTCTAAAGCAGAACAATACAGTTATGCATTAAATAAAAGCAATATAAGCCCCTGCATGCAACTCAGCATATTTAGCATTTACATCCCTGTTATCCTTCCTCTGGGGGCACGCATACCTGTGCCAGAATGTAAAACACTGATATAAAAATATGTCTGCTTCTTTGAAGCTTCATGCCATTCCAGGTACCAGTGTCGCAGTGACCAGCTTCTGGTTCCACTTCAAACAAGCTTTAGTGTATTACTGAGGCGGGAAAAGAAAAGGAAAAACTTCAGCTGAGATCCAAATCCCATCTGGTGGTGCTGAGCGAAGCCTAGAGCAGAATATTTAGGGATATATTAGCTTATATTGCCAACCTAGATGTTTATTCTTTGCCTCCTATGTAAACGGATTGTCACCAAATAATAATAACGAATGCTCAAAGCAGACTTGAATCTGTTTTAGAAAGGCTTTAATTTCTAATATAATATTAAGTCGATAATCTTCACATTTGCTGCCCTATTTTGATTAGGAAAGGTGCAATCAGTTTCAGTTTCTGCTGAAAGCTGTGATTCAAAGTACAGCAGCAGCCATTCAAAAAGGCCCCACCCAGTAAAATGCCAGCTGAATGGCAGCACACTTCCCTGCAACTCCCAGCAAAAAAGCCCCTCCAACTTCCAGCCACTGGCCTTCTCCTGGGCGTTAATATTTTTTTACTCTACTCCACGTTCACTAAATTACAGCGTCTGACCAGGAGATGGCGCTTCTCTTTACATCTTAATGTCCACAAATCATCAAAGAAAGAATATTTTATTTCAAAGATTGATGTTTAAAACCAGCCAAGGACCAGCCAGGGAGCAGCCAAACACCAGCCAGGGACCAGCCAAGGACCAGCCAAGGACCAGCCAGGGACCAGCCAAAGACTAGCCAAAGACCAGCAAGGGCCCAGCCAAGGACCAGCCAGGGAACAGCCAATTACCAGCCAGGGACCAGCCAGGGACCAGCCAGGGACCAGCCAGAGACCAGCCAGGGACCAGCCAGGGACCAGCCAGGGACCAGCCAAGGGACCAGCCGAAGAACCAGCAAAGGGACCAGCCAAGGGACCAGCCAAGGGACCAGCCAAGGGACCAGCCGAAGAACCAGCCAAGGGACCAGCCAAGGACCAGCCAAGGACCAGCCAAGGGACCAGCCAAAGACCAGCCAAGGACCAGCCAAGGGACCAGCCAAGGACCAGCCAAGGACCAGCCAAAGACCAGTCAAGAAACAGCCAAGGACCAGCCAAAGACTAGCCAAGAAACAGCCAAGGGACCAGCCAAGGACCAGCCAAGAAACAGCCAAGGACCAGCCAAGGGACCAGCCAAGAAACAGCCAAAGACCAGCCAAGGACCAGCCAAGGACCAGCCAAGAAACAGCCAAGGGACCAGCCAAGGACCAGCCAAGAAACAGCCAAGGACCAGCCAAAGACTAGCCAAGAAACAGCCAAGGGACCAGCAAAGGACCAGCCAAGAAACAGCCAAGGACCAGCCAAGGGACCAGCCAAGAAACAGCCAAAGACCAGCCAAGGACCAGCCAAGGGACCAGCCAAGAAACAGCCAAGGACCAGCCAAGGGACCAGCCAAGGACCAGCCAAGAAACAGCCAAGGACCAGCCAAGGGACCAGCCAAGGACCAGCCAAGGACCAGCCAAGGACCAGCCAAGGGACCAGCCAAGGACCAGCCAAGGGACCAGCCAAGGACCAGCCAAGGGACCAGCCAAGGACCAGCCAAGGGACCAGCCAAGGACCAGCCAAGGACCAGCCAAGGACCAGCCAAGGACCAGCCAAGGGACCAACCAAGGACCAGCCAAGGACCAGCCAAGGACCAGCCAAGGACCAGCCAAGGACCAGCCAAGGACCAGCCAAGGGACCAGCCAAGGACCAGCCAAGGGACCAGCCAAGGACCAGCCAAGGGACCAGCCAAGGACCAGCCAAGGACCAGCCAAGGACCAGCCAAGGGACCAGCCAAGGGACCAACCAAGGACCAGCCAAGGACCAGCCAAGGGACCAGCCAAGGACCAGCCAAGGACCAGCCAAGGGACCAGCCAAGGACCGACCAAGGACCAGCCAAGGGACCAGCCAAGGACCAGCTCTACTCTATGCGTATTTCCTGTTTGGTTCCTTACCGGCTTGTTCTGTTTGTCTGACCGCCATTGTAGAAAACGACTGGTGAAGATGGAGCAGCTAGCAGAGCGAGGTGCGTGACAACGCTGAGACCCTTTATCCACCTGGATCTCCGCTCTTTTTGGCCCTCATGTCCCTCCGTTGTCGTACAGACTTGCGCCCACTTCCTCACCGCCTTGGCCGTTTCTAGTCCCACAGCTAGTTCCTGATTGGCCCCTGGCGTTGTGGCGTGGAATAACATAGAGCAGAACACGCTTCAATAATGGGCAAAAGATCAAAATATGTGCGACAAGCTCACTGTGACACTCTACTGCAGGAGAGAAGCAGGAGAAATGCATTCAACCAAGAAGCAGGAAGAGACAAACATTCATGAGGTTTCACGCGGGTGGTTTGGCCATCAGAGAAACATCAAGAAAAGTGGAACAAACAGAAAAACATCAACTGTGTAAACAGAGGAATGTGCGGGTCGGGGGCCAGGGAGCTGCAGACATTCAAAGGGCAAACTGTGATCGTTAGTGAACAAAGGACTGTTGGCAGAGAAGAGAAGAAAAAAAAGAAAAGTCCCGGAGGGAAAGGAGGAAACGCTTCGACACAAAATGAACCGAAAAAGAGCATCAAGTCCAAAAATGGTGGAATGAAAGGATGATCAAGGACATAACAACTAAATCCAACTGGAGCGACAATCACCATAGAAAGATATTTATATATTTGCTGCCTATTAAAATATAGGTGTAAAAAAACAGTTTTAAAAATCTGTTCTCATGTATTTACAGCAATTTAAACCTTTTTAGCCATCAGGTACTTTGAGCCAATCTGAAGTACACATAGTTGACATGCTTGGATTCCTCTCACCTCCATCTTCTCTTCTTCTTGCTTCTCTGTTTCCCTAATTAATTTTCCCTCTGAATAAACACTCTGCTTTAGAATCGAAGGGAAAATCAAACAAAGAGCAGAGTCAACAAAGCCCCGCTGGAATAACAAAGAACGCAGATTCAAGCAGAACGAAGAGGCCCTGAACTGAAGGAGACATTTTCCATGGGCTCCATTCAGGCCACCAAACTGGCTCAGTAGAAGGACTGTTTGATCAGGACCTGTCATTTAAATCCCAGATCAAAGAGGTTTCTAGAATTTCCTTCTTTCATCTGAGGAATATTGCAAAAATGAGCAATCTCCTGTCCAGGGGTGATGCTGAGAAACTAGTCCATGCATTTGTTACTTCAAGGCTGGACTATTGTAATTCTTTACTATCAGGAAGTCCACAAACTGTAGTTAAAAGCCTTCAGCTGATCCAAAATGCTGCAGCCAGAGTTCTGATGAAAATGAAAAAGAGAGATCATATCTCTCCTATCCTGGCTTCTCTTCATTGGCTTCCTGTTAAATCCAGAATAGAATTTAAAATCCTCCTTCTCACATATAAAGCCTTAAATGGCCAAGCTCCATCTTATATCAGAGATCTGATTGTTCCTTATGTTCCTAACAGAGCACTTCGCTCTCAATCTGCAGGTTTACTAGTGGTTCCTAGAATTTCTAAAAGTAGAATGGGAGGCAGATCTTTTAGTTATCAGGCTCCTCTCCTGTGGAACCAACTACCAGTTTTAGTCCGTGAGGCAGACACCCTGTCTACTTTAAGGCTAGGCTTAAAACTTTCCTTTTTGATAAAGCTTCTAGTTAGAGTGGCTCAGGTTATCCTGATCTATCTCTATAGTTCTGCTGCTATAGGATCTGCTGGAGGACATAGGGACCCCTTTTTCATCATTCTGCTTCATTCTATCTCTATTCTCCCACTCTGCAGAATCTGTTAGTTCAATCTCTAACGTTCTGCTCTCTCTGCTTTTTCTCATAGTAGCTTCATCTGGTCTGTTCCTGTTTGGCTGTGACTCCATCCTGGAGAGAAATATCAGCTGTGCTGCTGCCATCAACACATTTGTTTCTAGATGTTGGAGCTTGGCCTGTTTTCCAGTGTAGTCCTGTTTCTCTGACTGTGACTAACTGGATGTGCTCTCTTCATCCTCTGACATGGGAGCTGGCTCGGAGCTCGTCTGCCTGGCTGTGTGTTTCCTGGACGGGGCCGCCTGTGGAGCTGGTTGACAGTTGCCTTTTGTATCTATGCTTCTTTTTCTATGTCTGCTTCTGTCTCCTTGAACCCCAGTGGGCCTCAGCAGATGGCCGCTCACACTGAGCCTGGTTCTGCTGGAGGTTTCTTCCTGTTCAAAGGGAGTTTTTCCTCCCCACTGTCGCTACAAGCATGCTTAGTGTGAGGGATTGCTGAAGAGTCAATGAGTCGATGCAATCAGCTGGTTTTCCTTAGATAGAAAACTTTGGATCAATCTGACTGGATGATCTGGTGAACTGTCAGTCTAAGTGTTCTGTCCAGTGATGTCATTCTAATCCCGCCTCTTTTTCATTGTTGAATCATGAACAGTTTCCTTAACTGAGGCCTGCAGCAGTCTGTGTGTTTCTATTGGTTCTTTTTAAACCTCCTTAATAAGTTGTAGGTGTTATTTTGGCATCCTGGCCAGTCATGGGAACGCCCCCCCCCCAACCCTTTGAAGAGTTATAGATGTTAAGTCTTGTTTTCATTCCTTTCATTTCTTCAGATGTCTAAATGCTGTGTTGAAAGACGTTACTGAAATGTAAATCTCCGTTGGGTGAGGCAGCATTACACGGATCAACAGATGTGTGGATATGAACGTACAAGCAGCACTTTAGCACATATAGGAGGCTGAATCCAAGAAGCCGTGTTCAGGGGAATAAATCCTCTCACTGCAGCCCCCACACAGCAGAACATCCATCACGCTGACTGAGGGCCGTTCCAACCTCGTAGACTTATTCTAGAAAGGGGGCAGAGGGAAATATTTGATAGAGGAGCAGCAGGCTTTGAGCTCATTCTGCCTTCTTGCATTTATTAAGTCATCAGTAACGCCTCTACTAAAATATTAGGAGTTTTTTTCCCCTGAGCTTTGCAGCAGTGAGCAACCAGTAAGATGCTACATTTCTTCTTTTACTATATATTTTAAACCTTCTCTCAAATCTAGAGTCCCAAAGTCTCCCTGGAATAGCTTTTTTCTCATCGAAGCGCCATACGAGTCCCTCATCAATCCTCTCATAATCCATACTCCACAGCCCCATCCATCCCTCGGCTCTGCAGCCTTTCATGTCTCATTCTTCTCCCTGTAGCTCTGGAACATGCTTGACTGTGCCACGCCATGATCCAAGTCATTCATCATCATCCTACCTGCCGCCGCCTTCCCATTCTTCTCTGATTCATTCTCACGCTGACTGTACCTTTTACTCTCACTTTGTGTCTTTGGCATAAATAGCTACCAGAATGTAGAAGACAGCTCCATTCAACACAGAGAGCCGAATAAAATCAGTTTCACAGTCAGATACTGCAGAGGATATCAGTTCAACAGCAACATAACCTTTAACCCATTAAGCCCAGAGGATCTTAGGAGCTAATTCTAGTAAGTTCAGCTCCCAAAGTATAAATTGGAAATACAATTGTTTGCATTTGTGTGACAGAAAAGCATTGAGGAATATTTTTCAGGTGGAAACACTATTTTAAATGTCACTATTTCTGATTTATAGGTGATTATACAAACAAAAAAAAAAGAAAAATATTTAGCCTTGCCTCTAAAATAAACACTTTAAAACCCCATAAAGCCCATTAGAAACTCTGGATGAACCTCAGACTTTATAGATCCACATCTAGACTAGAACTCAAGCTAATCTGGACTGAATAAGATAAAGCATGTTTGTTCCACAAAGGTTTTATTAAGCAGTTTGCTGATTTTAGCACAGTGGTGCCTGGTTTTCCTTAGATAGAAAACTTGATGATCTGGTGAACTGGAAAGTGACCTGAGATGACATGATATGAATTGGAGCTATAGAAATAAACTGAATTGAAATGTCCAAAATCCTTCTAGAAGCTGCAGTCTGGTTTTATGGAAACATTTGGTAGCCAGAGATGGCAAAAGTACTCACTTTCCGTACTTGAGTAAAAGTACAGATACTTGTGTTAAAAAATAATCTGGTAAAAGTGGAAGTACTGATTAAACCTCTTTACTCAAGTAAAAGTAACAAAGTACAGGCTTGTAAATTTACTTAAAGTATAAAAGTAAAAGTAGAAACCACTTTTTTCATGCCGTTGCCTACATTTTAAATGGATGTCTGCCAATAGGACTAGATCCCCGTTGTGTTCATTTTCAATCATCTCGTCGTCCATGCTACTATGCTAACGCCACCGCCACCAAGCTGCAATGATTTGCCGCCAATGAATACCGCCGAATCTGTCCATTCATCTTGTAGCGGTGCGTCAAATGCAACGTAGATTCCCATCCAATTAGATTGAATTTGGTATTGATGACGTGAAAAATAATAACGGTAACTCCATTGAAATGATTCAAAACTAAAGTAACGAGACAATTCTTTAAAATGTAAGGATAGAAAGTACAGATATTTGTGTAAAAATGTAAGGAGTAGAAGTAAAAAGTCGCCGTAAAAATAAGTAGTAAAGTAAAGTAAAAATATCAGAAAAATACAGTGACGAAGTATTTGTACTTTGTTACTTCCCATCTCTGGTAGTAGCTGTGATTAAAGTAAATCAATACAAGGTAACTTGTTAGGTTTTTACACCAGTTAAATGATCTCATTTCTGATGATGATGTCATGTCATGTAGCAGGAATTGTATATCAACCTGTCGTATGATTAAAGAAGATAGCGCCACAGTCATAGTGTGTCGATCTGACTGGAAAATCTGGTTGAATCGTCTCTGGAAAGTGACCTGAGATGACATGATGTGAATTGGAGCTATAGAAATAAACTGAATTAAATTGAAATGCATTTTAATGTTCTGTGTTGATTGGCAGACATGTCCTCAGAGTTCTACATGTTTCAGTATTTTTTCCCTGATTCAGATTATTACTGTCCAGCAAAATCTGTTAATCAGCCATCCATGGAAACAAGGTGCTGAATTAATCCCGTAATCGCAGCGGCCCCGGCACCGGGCCCAACCGACACCAGCTCATGTTTATCTATTTATAGAAAAGGCCCAAACAGAGTCACATGGTGTTTCATCCACACGCCTTTCAAATGAGGCTTTAAAATTTCTAAAGCATGTTTCAAATTTATTTTTCACAAATACTTGTTTTATGGCTGTGTAAACAAATCAAATGAGATTTAAAATTCCACCTGACTTGTGTGACTCTGCGGGAGTAATGCAACAGCAGCTATTCATGGTTAGCCCCGCCCCCTAATGGCCGCCATCATTAGAAACTAGAGGCTCAGACCTTTCCAAGGAGGGGTCAGAGGTCATTGTGGGACCATGTAAGGTGATGTAACCTTCATGCGTTCCATAAGCTGCTCTGTTATTCTTATTTTCTATCCAGTTTGGTGATTTTATTGGTAAATTTCAATGATTAAACGACTAAATCTGAGCAGCAAAGGCTTCGCCTCATGCAGAAGGTCTCCAATGATGGAAATCAGCATATTTGTCTGACCAGATTCCTTTTTATGAGTGGAAATAATGCATTTTTGCATAATTTGGCCACTTTTGGCACCACTGTGCTAAAATCAGCCCCCTGCCCATTAAAACCTTTGTGGAACAAAAACATGCTTTATCTTATTCAGTCCAGATTAGCTTGAGTTCTAGTCTAGATGTGGATCTATAAAGTCTGAGGTTCATCCAGAGTTTCTAATGGGCTTTATGGGTGTTTTGCAGAGTTTATTTTGGAAATTATCTCTTATTTCTTTATTTCTTATTTTTATTTTGTTTTTCATTGTGCGCGATACAGGTACACCTGCACCTTAATTCTTATTTACCTTGATATACTGTATATATATATATATTGTTTATTGTTTATTCTTAATGCACCTTTTTCCTCCTTGTTTGCACCTTCTTTGACTTCTATGCCAATATGTGACGAGTGAAATTCTCCGCTGTGAGATCAATAAAGCTCATCTAATCTCTAATGTAATCTAAATAAATTTGGGGAGGCTAAATATTTTTCATTTTTTCTTTTTATAATCACCTATAAATCATTAAAATATTGGTTCCACCTGAAAAATATTCCTCAATGCCTTTGTGTCACAAAAATACTAACAATTGTATTTCCAATTTATAGTTTGGGAGCTGAACTTGCTTTAATTAAAATAAGGAAATTCAGGCAGAATTAGCTCCTAAGACCCTCAGGTTATAGATCTAAAACATACAGAACAGCAGGCGTGGAGTAGACACCCATGGCTAACAGTGTTCAGTGTAATCCGTCCCGCTGTACGTGACCTTCTCATTTAAAAACTCACTCTCTTCTGGTCCCTCCAACGTTGCCCGAGTTTGACATCTAGGCGGTTGGCGGCCGTTGCCCACTGAGGTGCGAGCCGTCGGATCCGGCGCTTCATGAAGCTCAGAGACTCTTTTCCACCGCCGACCTGATCCAGCAGAACAGAGAGGTCGGTACGGAAGGCAGCCTGGAAGACGAAGAAGAAAATAAACAGAGGACGTTTTTTTAAGAGGATACTAACAACACTTTATTTACACAATTCAAACGATAGAATCAATTATTGATGTAAAATAAGTGTCAGTTAAAAATGATTAAATGAGGAGCTCGTTAAATTATAGTTGTCCATCATCTGATGTAGAACAAAAACTGTTATTAAAACATCACGGCTGCATAAATCCTCCATGTTCTGTGTCTCTGTGGAAGTTAAACTCCAGCCTTATTCTGGTTTTAACCTTCCTCAGAGCCACGGCATCAAGGTGAGCTCCCTCCTGCAGCCTGTTACTGCAGGACAATAAACGGCCATCTTTGCTTCACTCATTAAAGAAAATAAAAGTCAGGTCTTTGGTTTATTTTTCCTGTTCTGGCAAACTTCCTATAAAAAGAGCCAAAAAGACTCAAAACACTAATTAAAAGGCTAAAAATTGTCTTTAGTCTTGTGCTTTCCAAAAAAACCTGTAACACTTTTTCAGACAGACTGCAGAAAGGACACTGGTGCAAAAAACCCCCGAATAATTTAATTCAATTCAGTTTATTTCTATAGCTCCAATTCACATCATGTCATCTCAGGTCACTTTCCAGTTCACCAGATCATCCAGTCAGATTGATTCAAAGTTTTCTATCTAAGGAAAACCAGCTGATTGCATCGACTCATTGACTCTTCAGCAATCCCTCACACTAAGCATGCTTGTAGCGACAGTGGAGAGGAAAAACTCCCTTTGAACATGAAGAAACCTCCAGCAGAACCAGGCTCAGTGTGAGCGGCCATCTGCTGAGGCCCACTGGGGTTCAAGGAGACAGAAGCAGACGTAGAAAAAGAAGCATAGATACAAACAGCAACTGTCAACCAGCTCCACAGGCGGCCCCGTCCAGGAAACACACGGCCAGGCAGACGAGCTCCGAGCCAGCTCCCATGTCAGAGGATGAAGAGAGCACATCCAGTTAGTCACAGTCAGAGAAACAGGACTACACTGGAAAACAATCTATAAATAAGTGAAAATGTTTTAGCGTTAATTTGAGTAGGTAAATGAGATAGTTTGCCAATGGAATTAGTATTTTTACTCTTAAAATAAGATATTTAGATAAACTTCAAATAAGACAATGCAATTGTGTTTTCCTATTTTAAATGTAAAATTGTTGTAAAACGCTGCTTCTGCTTTTTTAGATGTGGTTCTGGAAAAACAAAACTCCATGTTACTTAGCATATCAATGACGCCAAAACTGAGCATGTCAGTTGATCATGTGAACTAACATTGGAAACATCCGGACATGTCAGAGGATTAAGAGAGCACATCCAGTTAGTCACAGTCAGAGAAACAGGACTACAGTGGAAAACAGGCCAAGCTCCAACATCTAGAAACAAAGGTGTTGATGGCAGCAGCACAGCTGATATTTCTCTCCAGGATGGAGTCACAGCCAAACAGGAACAGACCAGATGAAGCTACTATGAGAAAAAGCAGATAGAGCAGAACGTTAGAGATTGAACTAACAGATTCTGCAGAGTGGGAGAATAGAGATAGAATGAAGCAGAATGATGAAAAAGGGGTCCCTATGTCCTCCAGCAGTCTAAGCCTATAGCAGCACAACTATAGAGATAGCTCAGGACTGTTTGTGGCGATGGCAGCGTGTAAAATCCTCCATTGGAGATCAGCAGTTTGTTTTTTCATAGAGGCTTGTGTAAAGTCCTCCACTGGGGGCTTTTTTCTGAAGTTTTTCTGTCCAGACGCAGACCGGCCGGCTCTGAAGATGTCTTTGGTTTATTGCTTTTGTGCAGCTGTAGTAAAGGGCTTTCTGGTCCATTTCCGATAAAACCGTTCTCTGTGGGTCCAGGTTGGAGAGGAGAGGTCTGCTTTACTCAGGGAAGGAAGGATCCAGGATCAGGCCAGGAAAGGAGTCCGTTGGATAAACAGAAGATGACTGAGAAATACTGGAAGCTTCACAGAACCTGAATATGTTTCATTCTCCATCTATCCGTAAACTGCTGTGTCCTCCAGGAAAACAGCTAGAGAAATTATAACCATAGACTTCGAAGGTAAATCTTTATTCAATAAGCATTCTGTTCCAATTTGGCAGCATGGTTCTCATTTCAGCAGCCAGATAAAGACAGTCTCCTTATGTTGAGAGAGAATGTGACCTTGTTCACTTGGCAGCTCTAGTTTCCTAAGAAATATGGAGAAAAAATTCTCAATGCAGCTTCATGCATTTCTAACTTAGCCTCCCGTATAACAGTTAAGATTTCTCTCCTCCAAACCTTTCCCAAGGCGCAGTCAAATACCCTGAAGGCTATAATCCGCAACGTGGCTATATA
The DNA here is from genome assembly GCF_016077235.1 of Cyprinodon tularosa. Taxonomy (NCBI): domain Eukaryota; kingdom Metazoa; phylum Chordata; class Actinopteri; order Cyprinodontiformes; family Cyprinodontidae; genus Cyprinodon; species Cyprinodon tularosa. The sequence continues at coordinate 368,280 of NW_024039565.1, read as the reverse complement.
GGTCAGCTGCTGATAAGGAGACACCAGGTTTTCCCTTCTATGATGCTATTAATAATTTAAAAACATTTGAAATTAAAATAATTTATACTGAAGTGCTATTTCAAACTCTTCATTAGGTAACAAAACAAGTCCTAAGGGGCAACAGAAAGAATCTTTACAAATGTATTTTCTGAGAAAATAGCTTTTAAAAAAATGCTAATTGTACTAAAGTAAGCTGCAAAGAAAACAAACAAAAAAAAAACAACAAAGCTGTAGTTTAAAGTAATTTTATGGTCATTTTTTTTTCTTTCTTTAAGCAACATTTTTCTTTCGAAAGGTAGGGAAAGCGCTGCAGGTGGGGCAGTGGTTAGCATGCATGCCCATGTATGGAGGCCTTAGTCCTTGACGCAGCTGACCCGGGTTTGAATCCGACCTGTGGTCCTTTCCCGCATCAGAATCAGACATAATTTAATAAACCCAGGGGGAAATTACATTAATGTAAGGTCTCTCCCTCATACCCCCTTTCCTGTCAGCCTACTATCGAGAAAACGAGCCACTAGTGCCGTAAAAATGCAAAAAATATAAGTAAAAATAATCCAAAAGGTAGGGAAAAATAAAAAAGTTATCTTTAAAAACTTTTTTCTGACAATGGAAATTTTGTCAATTTCTTAAACATTTCTAAAAAAAAGAAGGCTTTTTTGCTGTTTTGCTTTTAAAGGAGAAGTTCGGTCATAGTCAGAATACAAACCTCTTAAAGAAATGATTCCATACTTTTAATAAATAAATGTTTTTAATTCAGAGTAATTTTCATGTGAATGTGCTTTACTGGAGGCATCCATGTTTGTCAAAGAACACTACTGCCACCTACTGGTTAGTGACATTGTCACGGTGCGGTATCGGCTGTTGATCGAGTCCCAGTGCTGTATCTGGTGTTTGTCACAACGCGCTATTATCCAAGTCATCTTGAAAACATTCTTCTTCCAAATGTCGGCTACATATTACGGGTTTTTTCTCTGGCCAGAAGTTCGATGGCAAATCCTCCCTCTTCAAGTTGGCGATCCAACGACCAACCCGTCCGTGGAGGATCAGGAATCAGAAAGGTGGAATAACTCTTTTTTTCCACTTTTACCCGATGTATTCCAGCATCCAGCTGCCATGCACGTGGGCATTGTCAGTTTCACTATAGCTCTGGTGAATTTCAATGGTGAAGTCCTCTGGAAATCTTCAATAATTGTTGTTGATTGCAGATGTGTCTAGTAGTTCCCATTGATTTAGCGGGGAGAATGGCGATGCAAATTATTATTTTTATTGTTTTACTGATTTACGCTACATTGATTAAATCACCGCAAACGTATTAATTTTAGGTATAAATAACGATCACAGCTCATGATGTATTTTCTCGCACTGTACGTCTAAAAACCACGTTGGACTCATCAATCTGGATGAAGAAAAGGAATTCCCTTGTTTGCTCATGCGCAGTGCTGGAGGTTCTGGTAAATCGGCTCGTATCTCTGCTTCAACAGCAGGATTTAACCACCAACACCTCAGGAGAGACGACTGAATTTCAAACATGTTTGATTTTCTTCTGACCTTACGATTCCTGATCGAGAGGCGTTTGTTAGAACCTCCTGGACACTACACGACGCACCATGAGGCTGAAACTTGCTCTGATTGAAACCATTTTCACCGACTGAAGAATCGGCCAGAAAAGGGGCAAAAACTGGTAGAGTGTATGCCCGGCATTAGTCAACAAATCTACCCTTAAATCATCTTTACGTGAACCAGGATCTGTTAAAGGCATTAAAATCACTTTGCTCTTTAAAATGAAGAATGCAGGCAGGTCTGAAGGCAAAGGTGTACATTAATATCCTTTATTCTAAAGGTGTGAGATCGCTGTAATGTGTGAAAGCAAACAAGAGAGATGGTTTTACATGACCTTGCAACCAGCTAACATTTGGTGATTGTGTATAAAGACGTGAAAAAGGATGGAACTAATCTGGTCTTTGACCTAAAAGTTAATGTGGAGGAAAGAAAAGGTGCGAGGCTAATGATGATACAGCCTCTATTAATGAACCAGCTCAGAAGAGAGTTAACAGTCGTGTGTTGAAGAGGTCAGGCAGCTCATCCTCAAAGGAAAGGAACTCGACCCTGTTTGATTTCTACTGTGGGCATGTGGGTGATGACACTATTAGCTCATTTAGCATTTGGGCATCAGCCAGCAGACACACAGCTTTTCCATCTTTATTGTTTTCTAGTGTTGCTCAATTTTTATTGTAGTTTGCAGCCTTTCAAGAGGCCGTTTAAGGTGCCAATGATGATTAGAAGGGAAATCACATCAGACCCCAGAGGGAATATGTGGATGGAAATTAAAGGCAAAAGGAAATTCACAAAAGGGTTTTGCAGAGCATAAAGTTAGGAAAGGTTCTGCAAAAAGTTAAAAAACACACAAAAAAAGAATTTCAACCCCCAGGAAGCTAAGTGCCCCCACTTAGCTTCCTGTAACCTCATTTCAAATAAAGGCTAGTAAGGCAAAATCCCTTTAGCAATTGGTAATTTATATCAGTAATCAAGTTCAACTTTAAATCTTAAATCCAGAATAGAATTTAAAATCCTCCTCCTCACATATAAAGCCTTAAATGGCCAAGCTCCATCTGATATCAGAGATCTGATTGTTCCTTATGTTCCTAACACAGAACTTCGCTCTCAATCTGCTTATGATGATTCTCAGTCATCCAGGTCAATGCAGAATCATAGACAGGTTTCAGATATTACAGGCTAACAATGGAACCAAACGACCCATTCATCGGTTTCCATTTGCATGTTTCCAAGCAATACAAGGCAAAAACTCATTTCAGCCACTTGTATCTTTCGGTCATGACCCAAAGCTCATGACCATAGATGAGGGTAGGAACGTAGATTGACCGGTAAATCGAGAGCTTTGTTTTTTGGCTCAGCTTTCTCTTCACCACAACAGACCGGTACAGCGCCCGCTTCACAGCAGATGCCGCAACAATCCGCCTATCGATCTCACGCTCCATCTTCATCTCGTTCGTTACCAAGACCCCAAGATACTTAAGCTCCTCCACTAGGGGCAGTGCATCCTCCCGAACCTGGAGAAGGCACTCTACCCTTTTCCAGCTCAAGACCATGGTCTTCGAAGTACTCAGCCCTCCGACATACGACGTCCCGAGTCGAGGAAAGCAGCACACCAGCCCTACTATAAATAGTGTGGGGTACTGCACTGCTTTCCCCTCCTCAGACGCCGGATTGTGGACCAGACTTGCTTCAAAGCCGTATGGAAGTCTTTCTCCATGGCGTCTCCGAACTCTTCCCACGCCCGAGTTTTAGCCTCGGCGACCAGCCGAGCCACCTACCGCTTTGACTGCCGGTACATATCAGCTACTTCTGGAGTCCCACAGGTCAATAAAGCTTGATAGGACTCCTTCTGCAGCTGGTGTCAACCAGCATGTTTGAGGATTGCCGCCCCGACATGCACCGACAACCTTGCAGCCCCAGCTCCGACTAGCCGCCTCAACAATAGAGGCACGGAACATGGTCCACTCGGACTCAATGTCCCCCACCTCGCTTGGAACATGTTCAAAGCTCTGCTGGAGATGGGAGTTAAAGCTCCTTCTCACGGGGGACTCTGCCAGATGTTCTCAGCAAACCCTCACAATACATTTGGGCCTACCAGTTCTGACCAGCGTCCTCCCCAACCATCGGCACCAACTCACCACCAGGTAGTGGTCGGTATAGAGCTCCGCCCTCCTCTTCACCCGAGTGTCCAAGGCATGCGGCCGCAGGTCAGATGAAACAACAACAAAGTCGATCATTGAACTACGGCCTAGGGTGTCCTGGTGCCAAGAGCACGTATGGACACCCTTATGCTTGAACATGGTGTTTGCTATGGACAATCCATGACGAGCACAAGTCCAACAACAGAACACCACTTGAGTTCAGGTCAGGAGTTCAGTTCAACTACGCCTCGCCAGGTCTCACTGTCATTGCCCATGTGAGCGTTGAAGTTCTCAAGAAGAACAAGGGAGTCCCCAGGAGGGGCACTCTCCAGTACCCCCTCTAAAGACTCCAAAAAGGGTGGGTAATCTGAACTGCTGTTTGGCGCATAAGTGCAAACAGTCAGAACCCGTCTCCCCACACTTATGCGGAGGGAGGCAACCCTCTCGTTCACCAGGGTAAACCCAAACGTACAGGCACCAAGATGAGGGGCAACAAGAATGGCCAGTCCTGCTTGGCGCCTCTCACCAGGGGCAACTCCAGAGTGGAAGAGTGTCCAGCCCCTTTCAAGGAGACTGGTTCCAGAGCCAGAGCCATGCGTCGAGGTAAGTCCAACTATCTCTAGTTGGAACTTTTCAACCTTGTGAATTAACCAGAGAGGTGACATTCCATGTCCCAAGAGCCAGCTTCTTTAGCCGAGGGTAAGAACGCCAAGGTCCCCGCCCACGACTGCCACCCATCAAACATTGCACCCACCCCTTTGGCCCCTCCTACAGGTGGTGAGCCCATTGGAAGGGGAACCCATGTTTCCTCTTTGGGCTGTGCCCAGCCAGGCTCCATGGGTAAAAGCCTGGCCACCAGGCTTTCGCCAGCGTGCCCCACCTCAAGGTCTGGCTCCAGAGTGGGGCCGCGGTGTGCCGTGTCCAGGTTATTGTATTCATCATAAGGGGTCTTTGGGCATATTAAATACTATGAGTCCCCAAATATGTAACATTGCTTTTTGTTCCACTGTAGATTATCTTTGAGGTTAGAATCAACCTGGAAATCTAAACTGACTGTGACTAACTGGATGTGCTCTCTTCATCCTCTGACATGGGAGCTGGCTCGGAGCTCGTCTGCCTGGCTGTGTGTTTCCTGGACGGGGCCGCCTGTAGAGCTGGTTGACAGTTGCCTTTTGTATCTATGCTTCTTTTTCTATGTCTGCTTCTGTCTCCTTGAACCCCAGTGGGCCTCAGCAGATGGCCGCTCACACTGAGCCTGGTTCTGCTGGAGGTTTCTTCCTGTTCAAAGGGAGTTTTTCCTCTCCACTGTCGCTACAAGCATGCTTAGTGTGAGGGATTGCTGAAGAGTCAATGAGTCGATGCAATCAGCTGGTTTTCCTTAGATACAAAACTTTGAATCAATTTGACTGGATGATCTGATGAACTGTATAAGTGTCTTAAGACAACATGTGTTGTGAATTGGAGCTATAGAAATTAACCGAATAGAATGTCTACTTTTCAGGAAATTCATATTCACATCAAGCATGGATGATGCTGGTCAAATTGGGGCAACAGCCTTCCAGAAAAGGAAGACTAGAAAAAGGACAAAGTTACACAAATGACCTGTTATAATGACAATAAACTCTGAGGTGGGCCGTGCCTATAAGGTCTGTCATGAAGAGGACTGTGGGCAACCGGATAGTTCCCAGCAGCAGCTACAGATGTCAGGAGGTCCCTGTGCTAAATGAACTCATGCAAGGAAGCATCATGCTACCTGGCCTTAGCTCCGCCCTGACTGACAGCACTATTCGGATAGCACTTATTATGGCGACGGCAGATGCCATAATATGTGCACTGTGATTTAATTTCCTTACTGATTTGAGGTAGTTGGATTGAGACTGGAAGGTTTTGTTTTTGCCCGTTGAATCTGCTGACATGACAGCTGTCCAGCAGACAGTCATTAGCGTCCTCCACAGAGGCCATTGCTAACAAAAGAGTTTACACAGAGTGTATCCAGGTAAACTCATAGACAAATGAGTGGAAAGAATAAATATGTGGTAGAGAGATATACAAGATGAATGCTGGATTTTTAGCCATTTGATGGAGGTTCAATTTCTCAGTCAAGTCATAATGATAGCTGGTAGGCAGCTGTGTTTGCTGCAACACTCATGGTAAATTACTCATAATCTCCTGTGGATTTATAAATCATCAACCATCAGCTGGCAGCCTTCATAGAAGGTTAATGTAACTGAATATATAAGCTTATCTAAAGCTGCCTGTATCAGATTATTGTGTCATGAAATGACTTGTCGTAGATATTCGGGTGTAGTTTTCTTACTTGTCTTTTAGGGCTTTTTATGTGCTGAGTGTGCTGGGTGGGGGTGTTTGTGTGGTTCCTCCAGGGCAGCGGGGGGCAAAACCACTCCACTTCACTCAGGTAGATCAGGAAGGAACAGTCAGAACCATCAACGCCGTAGAAGGCGTAGCAAGGGTCCGATGTCCACCGAGCACGCATCCACTGGAGGACAGACAGAGAGAAAGGGGCGTCGGAAAATGGTTTTAAACTTAGAAACACACAACTGTAGGCAACTGATGCCCATTAGAGGACCTCAGTTAAAGGGTCAACAGACTGCAGATAGTTTACTGGATTACATGTCGGCTAAATCCAATTTAAACTACCTTATAAAGCCAACCAAACTCAAGAGTTATGAGGTACTCAAAGGCAAAACCAAGCAAACTTAGGAGGATAACATCCTAAAGCATCGTCTTTATTTGGGTTGGGTGCTTGAACACTGCACCGTGATAAGGAAAAAATAAAAGCAAACATTCTATGAACTTACATCTACTTTTCCGGGGCATTCAGGAAAGCGGCTATCCCTCGGTACTTCACACTGACTCGCTGTGCCGTCTCTCAGCGCTGAAACAAGCAGGAAGACATGTATTAACTCGTAACATCTGTTAAAGTTGTAGGGAAACGGCTGTTCCAAGTTCGGAATTGCAGTTCGGAATTCTCCCGAGTGGTGCCCAACTTTACACAAGTCAGAAATCCCAAGTCTCCCAGAAGTTCGGGAGTCCTCTTGATATAAATAGAGTACATTTAAATACATGTTTAATCCAGAATGATTTGACATTTAAAGGATTTCTCTACGACTTTAATATAAGCCTGATGCTTTAAGGTCGAAGGCTCTGGATTATCTGTCTGCTCTGCTTTGTCAGTTCATGTTTATTGCTTTCTTAAGTTAAGCTTGTTTTGCTAACATTCGTTTTGCAGTAAAACTAATCATTCAAACATGCATCCATCCATTTTCTAAAACACTTAATCCCAAGCAGGGTAGCAAGGGGAGGTGGTGCCTATCTCCAGCTGTCTACGGGCGAGAGGTGGGGTAATGTAGTTACAGTAATTCAAAATAATCTATCATATACATTAATACATTAACCAAACAACAATTGGAAGGATCAATCAAAGAAAGGTTATGGGTGGCCCAGTTTTTAGCTCTGTAATTGTAAATGTAAAGTATAATATGAATTAGATGCCTAGTTTCATTATTTACTGTTATTTTGAATATAATTTCACCACCAATGTTCCTGGTGAAGTTTCTCGGTCATCCAGGTCAGAGTCTTTCCAAAAAAGTAAAAAAAAACAATCCACTGGACTTTGTTTTCAAGTTTGAAGACGTTTTACTTCCCATCCAGGAAGCGACCCCCATTCCAAAGGGGTGGACCCGTTCGTCCGTTTCAATTTGCATGTTTTGTAAACCAAAACTAGGCTTTGTTTTGGTCCACTCTATAAATCCTGGAACTCAACGCTATTTCTGACATTTTGAATTGAAAAAGTTTCCTGGATGGAAGAGAAACGTCTTGAAACTTGGAAGCAAAGTCCAGTGGATTGCTTTTGAACTTCTTGGGGACCAACAATGATGTCTGCTTACTTAAGCCTCTTTCCCACTGAAAATAAAAGGTTAGCGCAAGTTTTTCAAACATGGTCGACACGCTAACATTCATTTAGCATTTAGCTCCCTTTCCACTGGCAAATAAAGCTTGTCTAATCCCTCGCTGGCCTCTGCGTGTCCGGTAACATCATCATGCTGGGTTAGCATTGATGATGTCACCACTGCAACAGAAATTAGGAAAGTAAACAATGGAGAGCAGCATGGAAAGAAGCCAGGGCGTAGTCAGTGTGCTTTATTGTTTCTCTCTATTATCTGTTTGAATCACCAGAGCTGCTCCATGTTTATGGAATGGAAACAGTCGCTTCTGCCTGTAAGATCAGAAGCGACTGGCGTGGTGTGTTGACGTCCATATGTGGCGTTCAATTAGGGTTAACACATTTAGGTTTCTGAAAAGGAGGAAATTTTTTTCTGCGGGGGTGGGGGCGTGACTGGTGGTGGAGATAGAGAGCTCAGAGAGCTGTTTCTAACTGCCACTAAAAGCCCATTGTTCCCGGGTTTAATAGACTTAGACTTGAGGGCTGGTTATCCTCCCGCCGTTAGGTTGTCGGAAGTATGACGCAGATATTTTTGATTTATGAAGCGTGGTCTGCGCTATGTTATTCCACACCACAAAGCAAGAAGGACAATCAGGAACTAGCTGGGATTGTGGGTGTCCGTGTGTCGGGTTGACGAGCTTGTTCGCCATCTACAACCACTCATCCGGACGACACACAGTTCACCCGTGAGCATTCCCCAGAGGGCCGGTCCGTGGCGCTGCGTGTTCTGGCTTTGGGTGCAAACCAACAGACCGTCACACAGAGCTTCAAACTAGCGTCCAGCCCGGTGTCTGGGATAGCGTCCAAGGTGGGCCAGGCGTGGTGGACGGCACTACAGCCAGAGTTTCTGCCATTAGGTACCAAACAGGAAATACACATCGTTAGAGCAGGTGTAGAATCGACCAATCAGGGGCCTCCTTTCTCTCCCTCCTGCAACGCTACCTACAATTTTGGAATTTTGGGGGCATTTCTGCGTAAACTGTGTCACACACACAGGTGACCTGGTTTCTGACCATAAACCAGGGTTTAGAAAACATTTATTTTCATTTTGTATGAACAGAGTGTACACAACAACAAAAATTTAGTTTTCGACAGATCTCATGACATTTCCATTTTCTTGAAAGTGCAGTGGTGATCAAATGTAAACAACACACTGGACAAACTTTTTTTTTTTTTTTTTTTGGCCAGTGTTTAAAACTTGGGAACAATCGGCTTACCTTGATATAATGTATATATATTGTTTATTCTTAATGCACCTTTTTCCTGATTGTTTGCACCTTCTTTAATTACTATGCCAATATGTGACCAGTGAATTTCTCCGCTGTGAGATCCATAAAGCTCATCTAATCTAATCGGCTTTTAGTGGCAATGAGTAGTGAGCCAATGGCAGATTGTTAGCAGGTCGATGTCCATGTTTGAAAAACAGGCGTTAAACCACTATTTTCAATGGTTAACTCCTCTGCAGCTGATGCCACTAAAACGGAGACCCAGAAGCACAGAAACGGATTTCTCCCTGTGCTTCATAATCATCATCGGAGTCTTTCTATAGCTCCCTTTCTGCTCCCCAACAACTTTCCTTCGTCTCATATTTTCTCTGTTTCCATTTGCCTAATGAAAAAGGGACATTTTTCTTCCTCAGGGTTTCTCTCCTGTGACTGAAAACATACACAGAGATGCAGAGTGTCTGCAAATATCATTACGACGGCAACAATGAAAATGTGGCCATTTAACTAGATAAAGGCTTTAGTTCTGTCCCTGCCAGCTATTATATGAAGAGGGACATTTTTAACCGTGTTTCTCTCTTCGCTCCCATGTGCCAAAACATGAGATGAATAAACTGCCACTGAGCCGTATGATAATAAAGTCTGCCAGCAGGATTTCAATTCCTCCGTGATTAGAGGAAGGAGCAGAGTCTTCATTGTCTACTCCCACCCAGCATGGGGAAACAAACCGAGATGTAATTCTTATTTATTTTAAATAAAGGATTGTTCTCAGTGGAAAACAGCAAAGGGGAGTAAAGTCGTTTCAGTGTTATTTAGGTTTTGATAAAAAAAATGTAAAGAAAGATAAACACCGGATGACTGGTTTAATTAAGAATGTATCTTTCATTCCCATTTCTTTTCCTGTGAGTCGATGTTTAATCCCCTTCATGAATATTTAGGATACTGCACATATTAATGATTGCAATTCTATGTTCTCTGCAGGTTTAAAACTTAAAAATAATTAAATAAACACTTACCATGCAGTAAAATCTGAAATCTTGTTTTTAACAACAAGTTTTTTTTTTTTTTTTGTTATAATTTGTTCCTAAAAACTGGTCCTGGAAAGAGAGGGTGGTCTTACAATCAGGTCTTATATTAGAGTCATTACGGTATGCAGAATACCAAGACAGGTAATAGTAACTTAGTGTATTAAACAAAGGCAACAGTCACATCTACATTCAAAATCCCTGACTACCAACTCAAACTATTGATGTCCGCCACCAAAAACTCCGACCTCGAACCCATAATGGTCATTTTAAACGTACGCTTTAGCTACCGTGCAAAGAATAAAAAAATCCCCTTTCATCATTACATTTATCTGTCATTAGCTGCATTATCTAACATCTTTTCATCGGTGCTCAGCTCTATAATCCAGTCCTCTGCATCTTTACTCTTTCTCATTATCATCTGTTTTTCTTAATGGCTTTTTAAAATGATGTTTTTGGGAATTGTATAGTTAAAGGAAGCGCCTTAGGCTTCACTCTATAGCCATAGTATGAAAACTGTTTTTAATAATTTCATAACATTATTTAACTTCTTAAGGTTTTATGTTGACCTAACTCAGCTTTTAAGGATTCAATGATTTCCCAGCTTGATGTTAGATAGAAGAAGACCATATTTCTGCTTCATGCGCTGCATCCAGAGCTGGGGGGCCATGGGGAGCATTCCCTAAATGGGCTGACGGTCTATTCCAGGCCCAACAAGCCAGTGGTCGCAGTGGGCCATTTTTCTACTCCATAAAATGCAGCAGTGTACAGCAGGAAAGCAGGAGAAGATGTCAGCGGCCCCTCCTAATATGAAAAGAAGGAAGCAAGAAATAACGCACCAACTGCCCTGATGCATGACGCCTCCTGCAGACGAAGGAGGCTCAGAGCATTAAGGAGGGGAATAAACAGCCAATATGAAAAAGGAGAACAGAACAAAAGAGAAAGCAGCGGGCGTAGTTAGCAAGGATGCTAAAACAAGAGGAGAACGAAATGACTGGAACAGAGAAAGTTTGTGTCAGAAAGAGATGAGGAGGAGAAGAGAATAAAGAAGAAAAGGCAGGAAAACTGAGCAGGAAACATGGAAAAAAATATTGCCAGTTAGAAATGTAGTGTGCAGGGTTGGAAAGGGATTGTAATCTAATAAGATCTTATGCTACATTCAGACCTAAAGCAGCAAAGGCAGCAGGAGCAGCTGGTTTCCATGCAAAGTCAATAGTTGACGCGCATCAAGGTGCAGAAAAAGGTCCTGCAGCGTTTTAAGCAGCAGGAGCAGCGGCGCCTCATGAGCATACCAACCATACCATACCAACTTTATTTATAAAGCACTTTAAAACAACCACAGTTGATACAAAGTGCTGTACAATTTAAGAACACAACATAATAAAAGTCATTTAAAAACAGTTTAAAAAAAACAAAAACATACAATTTAAAAACTAGATCCCACTGGTGTTGAAAGCCAAGTAAAATAGATGGGTTTTAAGACGAGCTTTAAAAGAGCTTTATGAGCATCTGAGGCGCTTCAGAAGCAGCAGCTGCTGGAGTTAAAATGTAACTTTATCTGCTGGACGCGCCGCATCAACCAATCAGAGAAGCTGATCTGGGAGCTGGCAGGGAGTCAGACGCAGCGCTGCTGATGCAGAGCGCTATGATCACTCCTCTGAAACAGTTTATTAACGCCTAAATTAACTTCAAATGTAGGAACCTGCCGGCAGAATATGTTGGCTTTTATTATCCTGCTGCCTGCAGTTTGTAGCACAGACCTGAAAAACGCTAACATCTACTTCCAGCCGCCACCAACAGGAGGGGAAAACCCTGGAGAGGCGAGCGGGCCTGAGGCAGCTGCTGCTGGGGATTCCCAGTGCAACAATTGAGATCAGGGGAACAGAAGACCTCACCTGTTCAGCCAGGCCAACAATTCCCTTTATCGACCCTCCTTTCAGAGACATAGACAGGTATGGGGCATTGCAGGCTAACAAAGAAGCCAAACGACCCCCATTCCAAAGGGGGGGACCCATTCATCCGTTTCTATTTGTCAAAAAAAAGTCAAGTCAAAAAGCCTTTATTGTCATTATATTCTGCGACAGATACAATGAGATTTGGGACTTCCATAACAGCTACCGTGAAATAAAAATAAAAATAAAAAATATATAAATATATTAAAAGGAAAAGGAAATGTAAACAGTTACAAAAAAATATATATATAAATATATTAAAAGGAAATGTAAACAGTGAAAAGGAAATGTAAACAGTACTGGCACAGATTGTGGGGGGGGGGGATAGGGGATTTGCATGTTTTCTAAACTAAAACCAGGCTTTGTTGGGCTGCTGGATAAAACCTGGAACTAAACGCTATTTCTGACATTTTGATTGAAAAATCTTCCTGGATGGAAGAGAAACGTCTTCAAACTTGGAAACAAAGTCCAGAGGATTGATTTTAACGTTTTGGATGACTGAGAATCTTCAGCAGTACTTTTGTCCCTAAAAAATAAAAATACTTAGGCAACAATACAAGCAAATCTTTAAAAAATATTTTTTTAAGTTTAGAAAAAATCGTTATCAAAGTGCTGTAGTATCACCACATCCCACCAGAAAGGCTTTGAGTAATGAGAGGAGTGTTTTTAAAGGGAGGTCACTTTAGTTTCACACTATTAGGGTGAGAAGGTGTTTCTAAAGAGAACTTATATTTACTCAAATACCTTAAAGCCAAAGCTTCTTCTTAGCTTAGCTCAACATGCAGTTTGTAAAATGACCAATATTATTTTGTATTCATGTTGCGAAAGGAGAAATAAGGACAAAGCATTAAATATGAGAGTTTTACTGTACCTCTGCCTTGCATCATGCTCGTTTGCAGTATCTGCTCCATCCTGACGGCCATGTTTGAAACATTCTGAGCTATAGCTTGGATCCTCTCCACCAGGCCAGCTGGTTGGAACCTTCGTTCAAGCGAAGCACAAGAAAAACACAGATACAGCAGCAGACGATTAGAGGTGAGCAGATAATCATAGTATTCATGGTTTCATGTCTCTTAATTCCGGCGTACAGTGCGTTTTTTTTTTACACTTTTCAGGTTTCAGCCTGATGGTGCGTGGTGTGGTGTACGGGGGGTAACGAGGGGCGATCAGCCTCTAACAACCACCTCCCCATCAGGAATCAGAAGGTCGGGAGAAAATCAAACATGTTTGTAATTCAGTTGGCCATCTTAAGGTGGTCAAGGGCGAATCGCTCAGTGGGAAAACAAGGATTCTTCTTCTTCCCTTCAGATGAAAACTCGGAATCATGGCGGGGGGGCAATGAGTGAAATGGAGTTCTTTCTGTAAAATTGACAGACCGTAGTAGCCACGTTAGCTCAGCCATGTCTTTGTCCAAATACGTCGTCTCCTTTTCTTTTTAGGGCTTTCAGCACTAAACTGCCCAAATATCCAAGGCAGCGCGTTTCACTCTAGTGAGCTCTAGTGAGAGGAAAAACTCCCTTTTAACAGGAAGACACCTAGCCTGGTGAGACCATCCTGATCTCGCGAGCTTTCAAGGTTTCACTCGCTTATCAGTCTGGAGACTCTCCCTTAAAGAAAATTTGGAGCCGTTCACCAAACGAACGTCCAATCAGCGTTGGCTTTGAGGCGGGTTGAGGTGTGACGCAACGAGAAGCGCCACAGTTCAGTCTAAAGAACATGGCGGCTTCAGCCGATGAAGCTAGCGTTAGCGTGGCTATCGAGCAAGTTTTATGGGAATTACAGAGTATTTCTTCACTGAAAGAAGAGCAAAACACTGCTCTGGAGGCTTTTCTCAGAGGAAAGGATGTTTTTGCTCTTCTCCCGACTGGTTTCGGCAAGAGTTTGATCTATCAATTGGCTCCTCTTCGTCGTCGCTCTGTTAGTACGTCATATGCTTCGTTGATCTGATTGGTTTATTTCGCCCGTCTATCACCAACATAGGCCAATCAGCTAACCAGTATTTTCGCCCCTTCCCAAAATTACTTCAACAGAAGGTTTCAGGTTTCAGAAGGAGTCAGGTTAGAAGAAACCTCCAGCAGAACCAGAAAAAGAAGAACAAAATCTAGTTAGAAGGTCAAATATAACCGTAACCCAAAACTAATAAAACAACAATGACAAAGTGTTTGGTTTAAAGAGCAGTGCTGAGGTTGGGAGGCGGGGCTTGGCCTAGCTAAGCTTAGTTCTTTAAAAGCATGGAGAGGAAGTTCGTTTTTACTGATATAACTTTTGAGGTGAAGGATCTTTCACCCAGTTGACCTCATTAGAGTTTCTGTCAGAATCAGTTGTCTTGTCTCATGGTGATTTAATACAATACATTATAAAGAGTTATTTAAAGAGTTTGTCCTGAATGATTGCTTATCAGGAAAAGAACTGGAGGTAAAAGCTTCAAGGTGGAAACACTGAGCTTTCTTGACAAAACCATTCCAAATATTTCAACGTGGAGAGATTCACCCAGAAAAGATGCAATTATAAAGGTTTTATTGACATGAATTAGGACCCTGGCAGAAGACAGTATGCTGTGAATTTATGGAAGCTCATTGGTAGATTTCCCTTATGACAGAAAGAAGGCCACGATTCACACCATTTTATCATCCGGAGGGGGAACACATTTAATTACAAAACCAAATTCATACAGCTGTCTAAAACACTTCATACATCCAGCAACGCGTTGTCAAAAATTCTGTTATCCCCCAACCTTCAGTCGATTCAGGGCAGCATTTATAGTTTCCACATCGCATTACGTAACTGCACATGCACGGGAATATCATGTGGAAAGCTTACTGGAATTCACGTGGGCTGGTCTGCGTCAAAGTCACTCCGACCCTCAAAGAATGTCTATACAGATGTTCTCTGTTTTGCAAAACCTCGTCATATATCATCTAATTGCATACGAATAAGGCATTAGGGACTTTATTATTGCTAAGACTCATACTTGAATTTCAACATGTACTGTTTTGTTGCTAAGTAAGTATAGGGCCACGTTTAAGGATAAATTCTGATTCTGATCTGATATAAGATAATAAAACTGCTTCTACAAATTGACATTCACTTGGATGAGAAACTTAGGAAAAGGATACGAGTCTTTTAGGCTGTAATTTTATATTTCTACCTTATTTTATGTTTTATTTTGAGAAAAATGTTGTAATATTACATGAATAAAGTTATAACATCAGGAGAATAAAGTTTTAATATTACAAGATAAGGGCGTGCAGTTGGCGCAGTGGTTATGGCTCATGACCCATGTACGGAGGCCTTAGTCCTTGACGCGGACGACCCGGTTTTGAATCCGGGTTCAAATCTGGTCTGTGGTCATTGGCCGCCTGTCTCTGCCCCTCTCTTATACCCCCTTTTCCTGTTAGCCTGCTGCCAGGCAAACGAGATACTAGTGCTGTAAAACAAAAAAAAACAAAAACATACAAATAACAAGAATGAAGTCAAGACAAAACAACCCGTTTCAGAAAGAAAGCTTGGAGCTCCGCCCAGCAGATGATGTCAGACCAGCTCCACCAATCAGCAACCAGAGTCCACTTTGACATCCTGCCCAGTTTGATGCTGCTGCTAAAAGATTTCCTGATTTATCAAACCGATGCTAACGTAGAACTTCACATGATGCTCCACATTCCTCATTTTAGGGAAGAAAGGGATTCTTGGAAGAGTTGTTATAAAATACGACTTTATTCTCTTAATATTACGACTTTATTCTTTTATTCTCCTTATGACTTTTTCTTAGAAAACTCTGGGTCACTTCAACGTTTTTGTTGTTGGAATTTGCTCAGGAAAAATTAGCAGGAAATGGCTGTAAAAGGTTGGAAAGAATCGTAGCCCAGGACTTCTAAATAGTTAAATGGGTTAATGAAGGACATGAAACGGCTTCATTAGCCTGATTTATGCTTAACTTGCAGCAATTTTTGCTTTATACAAGAATATTTCTGTTCTGAGACAGAAAAGTAAATGTAATTCTTCTCAGGGTCGAATACAGTGACCTGTTTTCACCTCTATGGTATTTTCATGGTTTTTGTGCATAAAGTGAATTGCTTAACAGTTTGCAGCATTTCATTAAAGGAAAGATCCACTCATATTCAGAATAGAAACTTCTAAAGTTCTTTAAATCTGAAATGATTCCATCCTGTTCAATAAATGATCGCAGCGCCAATTCACCCTTCAGATGCAGAATAAAGATTGTTTCTAAAAACCTGAAACATTTTTGGCATCGGAAGCAAAACCTCACCAGGCTTCAGAATCAGCTGTTATTCGTTATTTTTAATTTTATATTTAAACATGAATGTTTTTGGGCCCTATAGATATATATATATAGATATATAACGCAGTGAAAGGCGTCTCTCTAACATCTATAAATATTAATATCAGTTTATTCTGGTTCTCTTGTGTTTTCAACAATAGAAAACATTCAATAAATTGATGTTGGAGCTCATTTTAGGAAAATACAGAAACCTGATCAAAGAGTTCAGGTGGAGAAACTGTAGCTCCATCAGCCCCCACCCTTACAGCGCCCCCACCCTTACAGCGCCCCCACCCTTAGAGCGCCCCCACCCTTACAGCGCCCCCACCCTTAGAGCGCCCCCCACCCTTACAGTGCCTCCACCCTTAGAGCGCCTCCACCCTTAGAGCGCCCCACCCTTAGAGCCCCCCACCCTTACAGTGTCTCCACCCTTATAGCGCCCCACCCTTATAGCGCCTCCACCCTTAGAGCGCCCCACCCTTATAGCGCCCCCACCCTTAGAGCGCCCCACCCTTATAGCGCCCCACCCTTATAGCGCCCCACCCTTAGAGCCCCCCACCCTTACAGTGTCTCCACCCTTATAGCGCCCCACCCTTACAGTGCCCCCACCCTTATAGCAACCCACCCTTAGAGCACCCCACCCTTACAGTGTCTCCACCCTTATAGCGCCCCCACCCTTATAGCGCCCCCACCCTTAGAGTGCCCCCACCCTTATAGCAACCCACCCTTAGAGCGCCCCACCCTTACAGTGTCTCCACCCTTATAGCGCCCCACCCTTACAGTGCCCCCACCCTTATAGCAACCCACCCTTAGAGCGCCCCACCCTTACAGTGCCCCCACCCTTATAGCTACCCACCCTTAGAGCGCCCCACCCTTACAGTGTCTCCACCCTTATAGCGCCCCACCCTTATAGCGCCCCACCCTTATAGCGCCCCACCCTTATAGCGCCCCACCCTTATAGCGCCCCCACCCTTAGAGCGCCCCACCCTTATAGCGCCCCACCCTTATAGCGCCCCCACCCTTAGAGCCCCCCACCCTTACAGTGTCTCCACCCTTATAGCGCCCCACCCTTACAGTGCCCCCACCCTTATAGCAACCCACCCTTAGAGCGCCCCACCCTTACAGTGTCTCCACCCTTATAGCGCCCCCACCCTTATAGCGCCCCACCCTTACAGTGCCCCCACCCTTATAGCAACCCACCCTTAGAGCGCCCCACCCTTACAGTGTCTCCACCCTTATAGCGCCCCACCCTTATAGCGCCCCCACCCTTAGAGCCCCCCACCCTTACAGTGTCTCCACCCTTATAGCGCCCCACCCTTACAGTGCCCCCACCCTTATAGCAACCCACCCTTAGAGCGCCCCACCCTTACAGTGCCCCCACCCTTACAGTGTCTCCACCCTTATAGCGCCCCCACCCTTATAGCACCCCACCCTTAGACCGCCCCAACCCTTATAGCGCCCCACCCTTAGAGCGCCCCCACCCTTACAGTGCCTCCACCCTTAGACCGCCCCCACCCTTATAGCGCCCCCACCCTTATAGCACCCCACCCTTAGAGCACCCCACCCTTATAGCGCCCCACCCTTACAGTGCCTCCACCCTTAGACCGCCCCAACCCTTATACCACCCCACCCTTACAGTGCCCACACCCTTAGACCGCCCCAACCCTTATAGCGCCCCACCCTTATAGCGCCCCACCATTAGAGCACCCCAACCCTTAGAGCGCCCCACCCTTAGACCGCCCCAACCCTTATAGCGTCCCACGCTTATAGCGCCCCACCATTAGAGCACCCCAACCCTTAGACCGCCCCAACCCTTATAGCGCCCCACCCTTATAGCGCCCAACCCTTAGACCGCCCCACCCTTAGAGCACCCCAACCCTTAGACCGCCCCAACCCTTATAGCGCCCCACCCTTATAGCGCCCCACCATTAGAGCACCCCAACCCTTAGAGCGCCCCACCCTTAGACCGCCCCAACCCTTATAGCGCCCCACCCTTATAGCGCCCCACCATTAGAGCACCCCAACCCTTATAGCGCCCCACCCTTATAGCACCCCACCATTAGAGCGCCCCACCCTTAGACCGCCCCACCCTTAGAGCACCCCAACCCTTATAGCGCCCCACCCTTATAGCGCCCCACCATTAGAGCACCCCAACCCTTATAGCGCCCCACCCTTATAGCGCCCCACCATTAGAGCGCCCCACCCTTAGACCGCCCCACCCTTAGAGCACCCCAACCCTTATAGCGCCCCACCCTTATAGCGCCCCACCCTTAGAGCGCCTCCACCCTTAGGGCGCCCCCACCTTTAGAGCCCCCCCTTACAGCGCCCCCACCCTTAGAGCCCCCCCTTACAGCGCCCCCACCCTTATAGCGCCCCACCCTTATAGCGCCCCACCCTTAGACCGCCCCACCCTTATAGCGCCCCACCCTTATAGCGCCCCACCCTTAGACCGCCCCAACCCTTATAGCGCCCCACCCTTAGAGCGCCTCCACCCTTAGGGCGCCCCCACCTTTAGAGCCCCCCCTTACAGCGCCCCCACCCTTAGAGCCCCCCCTTACAGCGCCCCCACCCTTATAGCGCCCCACCCTTATAGCGCCCCACCCTTATAGCGCCCCACCCTTAGACCGCCCCAACCCTTATAGTGCCCCACCTTTAGAGCGCCCCCACCCTTAGAGCCCCCCCTTACAGCACCCCCACCCTTAGAGCACCCCCCACCCTTACAGCGCCCCCACCCTTAGAGCCCCCCCTTACAGCACCCCCACCCTTAGAGCACCCCCCACCCTTACAGCGCCCCCACCCTTATAGCGCCCCACCCTTAGACCGCCCCACCCTTAGAGTGCCCCCACCCTTAGAGCGCCCCACCCTTAGAGCCCCCCCTTACAGCACCCCCACCCTTAGAGCACCCCCCACCCTTACAGCGCCCCCACCCTTATAGCGCCCCACCCTTAGACCGCCCCACCCTTACAGCGCCCCCACCCTTATAGCGCCCCACCCTTAGACCGCCCCACCCTTATAGCGCCCCACCCTTAGACCGCCCCACCCTTAGAGCGCCCCACCCTTAGAGCACCTCCACCAACTTTCATCACAAAGTTACAGCCTTGTTTCAGCGTTTCTTTGTCTTAAAGGAAAAACCTTTGTGTTCGATGACTTCCTGATGTTCCTGAGGATGATTCTCTCTCTCCCAGCTGGACGTTCTGTGTCACCCAGTAATCCCACATCTACAGTCTGCTGCAGAGTGAGCTGATCCCCAGAGATGAACGCAGAGGGAACAAGAAACACGGCGGCTATAAAAGGAGCAATAAAGGCAGCAAACAGATGAAAAGACTGAGAAACAGGGATTTCACTATGGGATCTAAACAGGACAAAGAAAAAGAGGGAAAGGAACAGGAGCCAGAAACATACTTGGAATAAAAACTGGCAAAAAAAAATAAAGGGAAATTATCAACTCTATTGCTAATATCATCGCAAAGGGCCACGGTCCTTTCAACATCGTAACTTTTTTTAAATAATAAAAAACTTAAAAAACTAAACTTAAAAAAAACTTAAAAACTTAAAAACTACTGAATCAGTAAATGTTCCATATAGTGAAGCTTAAAGTATAATATTCTCACCTCAAATGATCATAAAATGTACTTTATTGATCAACAGCAACAGAAAAGAGAACTTTTAACTTTATCCTCTGAGCTCTGTGAGCGCTAACCTGGAAGCTGCCGCAGTGCATGCTGGGACAGCTATCAGTCTGGAGAACGGTGTCGCTACCCATTCCATCAAGGAAGCACAATCCGAACTACGCATGCGCAACAGAATGAGTTAGCTAACGTTAGCCCGTCTGCAGCGGCCAGGGCTAACGTTAGCCCGTCTGCAGCGGCCAGGGCTAACGTTAGCCCGTCTGCAGCGGCCAGGTCTAATGTTAGCCCGTCTGCAGCGGCCAGGGCTAACGTTAGCCCGTCTGCAGCAGCCAGGGCTAACGTCAAACTGTCTGCAGCAGCCAGGGCTAACGTTAGCCCGTCTGCAGCGGCCAGGGCTAACGTTAGCCTGTCTGCAGCGGCCAGGGCTAATGTCAGACCATCTGCAGCGGCCAGGGCTAACGTTAGCCTGTCTGCAGCGGCCAGGGCTAATTTCAGACCGTCTGCAGCGGCCAGGGCTAACGTCAGACCGTCTGCAGCGGCCAGGGCTAACGTTAGCCCGTCTGCAGCGGCCGGGGCTAACGTCAGCCCGTCTGCAGCGGCCAGGGCTAACGTTAGCCCGTCTGCTGTGGCCAGGGCTAACGTCAGCCCGTCTGCAGCGGCCAGGGCTAACATTAGCCCGTCTGCTGCGGCCAGGGCTAACGTTAGCCCGTCTGCTGCGGCCAGGGCTAACGTCAGCCCGTCTGCAGCGGCCAGGGCTAACGTTAGCCCCTCTGCAGCGGCCCTCTCTCTGCATAGCCATGTGAGAAGGACCGCTGGCTCTGATGGAAGTTTGATTGTTTTATTTGGCAAAATGTTCATTTGATTTGTGTTTATCTGACTGTGTTCAATATTATTCCCCCAAATAAATGAAAAAAATTCATACCGTATTTTCACGACCATAAGGCGCACCGTACTAAAAGGCGCACTCTCAGTTATGTGTCCCATTTCTGTATTTAACACACGCATAAGGCGCACCGGACTATAGGGCGCGTTTTTTATATACCGGTACATGTCCTCTACTACCTTTAAATACCTCTACTGCGTATTTAAAAATACAGCGGGGGCAAAACTGAGTATGACTGTGCTTTATTCATGTATTTATTACAAAGTATTAATCAAACCTGGCAGCTGGCCGTGAGACAGACACATCGCAGATGACACAGCGCTGTGATCACTCCTAAATTAACTTAAAATCCTGAAACCTGCCGACGGAATATGTTCGCTTTTATTGCCGGTATCCTGGTGCCTGCAGTTTAAATTATTTAGATGAAAAACACCTGCCAGCTGCCAAGGTGAACGAAAGGATTTCTCCTGTCGGTGCACCGCTGGTATGTGGGGGTCTGAGCGCCTCCGACAGAAATAGATAATCTGGATGAACTGACTGCAATTATGAAGTTTTCAGGTGGACTTTCTCACTTAAAAACATATTAAAACTACTTTATTCCCCCTGATCACAGCAAATATAGCTGCAAGATTTAGATTATTTAGATGAAAAACACCTGCCAGCCGCCGCGGTGAAGAGGAGGAGACCCGCCCAGAGGCTGCTGTTGAATTAAGTTTTCAGGTAGAAAAATACAGCGGGGGCAAAACTGAGTATGATTGTGCTTTATTCATGTATTTATTACAAAGTATTAATCAAACCCATCAAAGTCATCATCCTCTGTTATCCTCAGCATTCCTCTGAATAAAACAGCTGCGCTAAATCAGACATGCCAGTTTCCCCTTCTTCGCTGTCAGTCACTTTCCGTGCAGCGCAGCTCCTCAGAAATAATGCCGGCTTTTGCGAAAGCTTGAACAACAGGGCCAGCAGACACGTTAGTCCATCTACAATCCATCCGCAAACGGTGGCGTAACTTGCCCGGCGCTGCCTTCCATTTATCCTGAAACTGTGGTCTCCGTCTGTCATCCATCGCACCCACGCCGCTCGCAGCCTTACTGTGAACGGCTGCTCCACACCGATGTCGAGTGGTTGAAGCTCCTTTGTCAGACCTCCCGGGATAACGGCGAGCACAGCGTTCATTTGATTCACCTTTTTTTCACATCGGCTGTGAGATGGGCACGCAGCGATGGTGATGCGTGGAAAAAACCACCTGGTCTCCTCACATACACCTGCCTTTCATCATCTCCTCATCTATCCAGCCTTTTTCATTTGCCTTAATATGTCATCAGAGCGCTGTGTCTGTCTCGCTGTCAGCTCCCAGATCAGCTTCTCTGATTGGTTGATGCGGCGCGTCCAGCAGCAAAACTTCAATTTTTCCATCTCGAGCAGCAGCAGCGCGTTGGCGGTGCGTCAGATACTTAAAGGCTCCCGAGGCGCTGCACCTGCGGCTCAAAACGCGCTGCAGGACCTTTTGCTGCACCTATACGCGCGTCAACCATTGACTTTGCATGTAAACTCGCTGCTTCTGCTGCACCTGCTGGGTCCGGTTCACACCGATGTCGAGCGGTTGAACAGCGAGCACAGTGTTAATTTGTTTCCCCATGTTTTTCACATCAGCTGTGAGATGGGCACGCATGGAGTCACAGATTAACAGCGATGGTGATGAGTGGAAAAAAAACACCTGGTCTCCTTACATTCAGCCACTCTTTCATCATCTCCTCAATGAGGTGGTCTCAAAAGTCGCAGTTACAACACACATAGGGCGCACCGCACCAAAGGGCGCACCGCACATTTTGAGGGGAAAAAAAGACGTTTAAGTGCGCCTTATAGTCGTGAAAATACGGTAATTTATTATTATTATCTAGAGACTATTAACACCAGGAGGTAAAATGCAGCTCCAGACAAGCTATGAATGCGGTGAATGTGGTATGCAAACTGCTGATGTACATCATCCATCAGATTAGTTTTGATCTCAGCTTGCAAGAGAGTCAGAGAAGAGCTAAAGAGCCTCCAATAAGCTTCCAAAAAAGTTTAATAAGTTCCAAAACAATCCACTGAACTCTGTTTCCAAGTTTGAAGACGTTTCTCTTCCATACAGGAAACTTTTTCAATTCAAAATGTCAGAAATAGCGTTTAGTTCCAGGTTTTATCCAGCAGCCCAACAAAGCCTGGTTTTAGTTTAGAAAACATGCAAATTGTTTTCTGGATGGGAAGCGAAACATCTTCAAAAAGTCCAGTGGTTTGTTTATTTAACTTTTTAAAAGTTTTTGGAATGACAATGACCTGGATGACTGAGAATCTTCACCGGCCTCCAATAAGGTTCAACAAGAACAAAATGCATCTTGTAGCCTTTATTTAAACCTTATGTGTGAGTAAAGCTTGAATCTCAGCACAGGAAGGACAAACTTAAAAGTTTGCTCACCTCACATTAATGAAAACAGAACTTTTGAACTAGTTCATGTTGCAATCCCAATTTCAGTTTTAATTTGTAATATGACATTCAAAGTTAGATATAAACTCTGATCGACAGCTAATTTATTCTGAATTCATCCATGTACAGAAGCAAGCTGTTTAAATCGTGTCCCCAGAGAACAGAAGATGATTGTTATTCAATGTAATTATTAATCAAAGTGATATACATTCCAGTTCAATTAATAATGGCGTCGGATAACAGGAAAATCAATCCGGTGGAAAGAGGCGGAAAGAGGCGCTCTCTTTGCCCGACCCGGCAGTCTGAGTAGAGGATCCTTTTATAATTGGTCTGCAGTTATGCCATGAACTTTTCATTTCAGACGGTGGACTGAGCAGCGCTCCTTCAAACGTTCAAAGCTCAGCAGGATGTACGTCTGAAAGGGTATTAAGATACTTTCAAAATGAAAATTAGCGAATTTTTTAAGCAAGTACCTGCAGCAAAGGTTAAGTCGGGCATACGCTGCGATATTTCAATCGACACATGATGCTACAGCTCAAACTGTACGAAGAAACCGCAGGGTTTAAATTTCAAAGCTCACTATGTTTGATGTCTAAAAACCAGATGGGACTCAACTCCGCAGTGAGATGGCGCTACTCGGACTCGTCTATCCAGAAGCCAAACCAGTAGCAGAGGAACATGAAGCTCACTAGAGTGAAACGCGCTGCCTTGGATATTTGGGCGATTTAGTGCTGAAAGCCCTAAAAGAAAAGGAGACGACGTATTTGGACAAAGACATGGCTGAGCTAACGTGGCTACTACGGTCTGTCAGTTTGACAGAAAGAACTCCATTTCACTCATTGCCCCCCCGCCATGCTGCTGGGTTTTCCTCTGAGAAGAAGAAGAAGAAGAATCCTTGTTTGCCCACTGAGCGATTTGCCCACGACCACCTTAAGATGGCCGACTGGATTTCAAACATGTTTGATTTTCTTCCGACCTTACGATTCCTGATGGGGAGGTGGTCGTTAGAGGCTGATCGCCCCTCGTTACCCCCTGGTCACTACACCACGCACCATCAGGCTGAATGTCGGTCCGAACAAGAAATTCTTGGAATTGGACAGAAAAGAGCAAAAAAAAAATCGCACAGTGTACGCCCGTTTAAAGGAGGATCACTGGGCAGTAAAGGGAAGATGTCTTTCTAACCTGACTCCGGCAGATGGATTTGCTCCGCATATCCATCTGGAAACCTTCCGTTGAAGTAATTTTGGGAAGGGGCGAAAATACTGGTTAGCTGATTTTCCTATGTTGGTGATAGACGGGCCAAATAAACCAATCAGATCAATGAAGCATATGACGTACTAACAGAGCGACGACGAAAACACAACCACAAGCCAGGCTACTCTTGCTGAAACCAGTCAGTCTTCTCTCAGTGAAGAAATACTCTGTAATTCCCATAAAACTTGCTCGATAGCCACGCTAATGCTAGTTTCATCGGCTGAAGCCGCCATGTTCTTTAGACTGAACTGTGGCGCTTCTCGTTGCGTCACACCTCAACCCGCCTCAAAGCCAACGCTGATTGGACGTTCGTTTGGTGAACGGCTCCAAATTTTCTTCAACGGAGAGTCTCCAGACTGATCTGCGAGTGAAACCTTGAAAGATCGCGAGATCAGGATGGTCTCATGAGGCTAATGTCTTTCTGTAGTTAAAGGAAAAAACCGCTCATATTCAGAATTCAAACTTCTGAAATTTCTTTAAATCTGAAATGATTCCATCCTGTTCAATAAATGATCAGTGTTTTTAATTCAGAGTAATTTCCATGTGAATGTGCTTTACTGGAGGCATCCATGTTTGTCAAAGAACACTACTGCCACCTACTGGTTAGTGACATTGTCACGGTGCGGTATCGGCTGTTGATCAAGTCCCAGTGCTGTATCTGGTGTTTGTCACAACGCGCTATTATCCAAGTCATCTTGAAAACATTCTTCTTCCAAATGTTGGCTACATATTACGGGTTTTTTCTCTGGCCAGAAGTTCGATGGCAAATCCTCCCTCTTCAAGTTGGCGATCCAACGACCAACCCGTCCGTGGAGGATCAGGAATCAGAAAGGTGGAATAACTCTTTTTTTTCACTTTTACCCGATGTATTCCAGCATCCAGCTGCCATGCACGTGGGCATTGTCAGTTTCACTATAGCTCTGGTGAATTTCAATGGTGAAGTCCTCTGGAAATCTTCAATAATTGTTGTTGATTGCAGATGTGTCTAGTAGTTCCCATTGATTTAGCTTGGAAAGCGGGGAGAATGGCGCTAGGCTTACCGCACCGTGACGTCACTGCTGGAAGATGGCAGGAGGGAGGGGCTACTATATGTGGGCAGAAATGGCCGCTCCCAGACTTGCAACGAAAATTATTATTTTAATTTTTTATCAATTAATGCTAAATTCATTAAATCGCTGGAAACGTATTAGTTTTAGGTCTAAATAATGATCCATTGATTATTCCTGACCAGACTTTTTACAATCTGCCCTCTTTTTCTGAGCACAGTAGTGAATCATCTCTGCATCTTCGTCACCACCTCCATCTTATTTTCCCAGGCTCATTCCTGCCCCCCTCCCTCTCTTGTTTTTCTTCTCAGTTTTCTGCTCTAACGAGTGGCGGCCCCACGGGCGAATCCTAGGCCGGGGCTCCAGACATCAACTTCCGTTCACTGCTACATGGGAGAGTGTCAGAAGCAATGAAGCTCACACCGAGCTGAGACTCCCACCCAGCATGTGTGTCAAAGTATGTCTTTTTAGAAATGCACTCCTGACTGGCCTGGAATTTGAGAGACGTTTTCATAAATCTCTATTTCTTCCTGTTTACTGCTTCCCCCGCCGGCAGAAACCCCCGTTGCCTCATCAGTCCTGCAGCAGACAGGATGAGGTGTAAGAAGAGAGACGACATATTTGAAAACGCCACAAGAACACTAACAGACAGACTGTCAGAGTGGAAATAAATGAGAGAGTATAAATGTGTTTTCAATGCATGTAACTCCAATATTCTTAAAATTGATTTTTGAAGAATTTACCTGCAGACTGAAATATGGAGCAGAATAGTCAGCACTGTCTCTACTTCCCTCTCTTTTCTGTCACCACTGATTCTGACTGGAGATTTTCCTCTGTATCAGGGGTAACCAATTAAAAACCAGCGGATCCGAATAAAGAAAATCATCAACCAGTAAAGGTCTGGAGACATTTTTAATTATACACTGCAAAAAACATCTAGAAATAAGTAAAAAATGTCTTAAATTAAGTGTATTTAACCTTAATTTGAGCAGGTAAATAAGATGACCTGCCAATGGAATGAGTATTTTTACTCCTAAAATAAGATGATTAGATAATATACACTTGAAATAAGACAAAGCAATAGTTTTTTTCTTATTTTAAATGTAAATTGTCTTGTTCCATTGGTAAAGTGTCTCACTTACCTCCTCAATTCAAGAAAAAATGCATTTAATTTGAGTAAAAATTACTTATTTAGTTTTAAATTTTTTTGCAGTGTAATCTGTCACTTTAAACAGAATTTAACGCTAAAATAAAATTTGGTTTTTATGCATCCATGTTATACATTGATGTTTTAGATAAAAAACAATAGAATTTTTTTTCCATTTTAAAACCTAAAGTATTTTTTGAAATAGAAAACAACAATCCTTTAGTTTGGTTTATTACGACGGAGTATTAGGGCCAGGCTAGAGTTTTTTTTATTTATTTTGAGAATAAAGTGGCTATATTACGAGAATAAAGTCATCATTCATCAACCGGTTTCAGAAAGAAAGCTTGGAGCTCCGCCCAGCAGATGACGGCCGACCAGCTCCACCAATCAGCAACCAGAGTCCACTTTGACATCCTGCCCAGTTTGATGCTGCTGCTAAAAGATTTCCTGATTCGTCACATGATGCTCCACATTCATCATTTTAGGGAAGAAAGAGCTTCTGGGAAGAGTTGTTATAAAATACAACTTTATTCGAATAATTTTAGGACATAAATATCCAGCCTGGCCCTCATACTCTGTCGTATGTATATAGATAATTTCCTGATTCCCATATTTTCTCAAACCCCTGAACTGATGGTTTGTTATTTTCTTTCTTTTTTCTGTCTTAATGTTGGCAGTGGGCTTTAGGCTGCCCTGCAAGGCTTTAAACCTGGGTTTAACCGGAGACTAAGCCATTCTCAAGCACATATCAAGGAGCTCATTTTGAGCCTGGATCCAGATTTATTGTTGATTCTGTTCATGGTGGAGAATCCTGCTTCACAGCAGCAGGTTGAGCCAAACATCCTCTAAATGTGCTGGGTCATCTTTGAGCACGCCATTTCACTTTTCTTTCACCAGTTCACCGCAGTTCTTCCAGCAGTCCACACTTTCTCTGCTCTCTTTTTCTCATGGTCTTCTCCTTCTTTCCCATCGCCCGGCTTGCCACAGGTTTGCCTGCTGTGTCTAGAAGTAGCAGCAGCAGCAACCCAGACTGACAGCTCATTGGCTCATTTGGATCACGTGCAGCCTGGAGCCGGACGCTCCCCAGGGCTTTACCGTATTAACAGGAGAAGAGGCGCATTCTGTTCACTTTATAGGTCTCTTTGGATAAAAGCTTAAAAAAACAAGCATAAATTCAAAAGGAAGTAGAGAAATAAAAACATGAAACGATGGCATATTTAGGTAAACGTTCACTAATTAACATAATTCTAATGATAATGTATTTGGTTTGCTGGCTTGAATGATGAATTTGCAAGTCCATGAGTTTTAAAACAATAAGACTGTTGAGGCAGAAAGTCAGCAGTTATAAGTAGACTATTGGAAAACAAGGACAAAGATCTGCTGAGAAAAGCAGAAACATGCTGATTTATTTACAGTTTGAGAAGCAAAGACAAATAAAAGGAGATTATAAGAGTAAACTAAAATCTGGACAGTCATAGAAAAAATATAACCGCAAAAGGAAAACAAAAGCATAAAAACAATAAGACAACAAACCCACAGTTCATAAATATTACATTATAAATCCAGATTAGACAGGATCAGACCATAAAGTAATTATCATTGACTGAAGTTTGCTTTGAAGATAATTACAGCTTGACCCCCCCAGCCCTAATCCAGGCTTATTCCCTTCCGTACAGTAAAACATGGATGCATCACGCCGCTCCAAGTCCCTGATAGCAGCGTTACATCCTCAGCAAAGCACTTCTTTGTAATAGCCCAAGAGGAGAACAGCTTCCTCTACATTAAACAGCCCATTACTAGACATTGATTGCAGTTAACACCGATGGCAGACCATATTAATCGTTCCATCTTTCCGCTCCGGCGCCTCGGCGGATCCGAACCTGAGTGCTTATTGAGGATCATTTAACGAGGTTTGAAGAAGTGGAAGGGGATGCAGCCCGTTTCTATCATATGACACCTGCTGAGTTTAGTTAGGCTGTTAGAAAAACAACATTTGAAAAACAGAAAATGTTTTAAATAAAAAGCAGGATGTTTAGGTTTCACTGCAGCAAAAGAAAGAGAACCAGAAGATCGACTTTTATTCTGTGTTACGATTTGGAAGTAATGGGGCCTATTTCTAGAGTCAAACACGAGGAGAACGATCCAAATGAAATGGTGTGTGGGGGGGGGCATAAACGCTGCAAAAAAATTAAATCTAAATAAGTAATTTCTTCTTAAAATAAGTGCATTTTTTCTTGAATTAAGGATTTAAGCGAGGAACTTTGCTATTGGAACAAGACAATTTACACTTAAAATAAGAAAAAAACAATTGCATTGTCTTATTTAAAGTGAATTTTATCTAGATACATTATTTTAAGAGTAAAAATACTCATTCCATTGGCAAATCATCTTATTTACCTGCTCAAATTATGGGTAAATACCCTTAATTTAAGAATTTTTTACTCATTTTGAGACCATTTTTGCAGTGAAGGAACTAGTGTAAAGAGATTTGATTTGACTGGACACATGACCAATTATTGCTGCAACTTCAGAACACAAAAAAATGAGAAAAATGAGAGGCTGCGGTGGGACCGTTCCTTGTCCGACGCGCTCGTTCAAAGAAGGAATCTGCTGAGATCAATATGGTGCTGATTTGAATTTTACTCAAATCAAAGATATAATGCTACATTCAGACCGAATGCAGCAGGAGCAGCAAAAATGCACGTGCTGCTTGATGATTGACGCTTCTAACTTTTGTGGCCCACTAAGGAGCTTAAAAATCATGGTAAAACATGAACATTTTGAACAACAACAATTAACAATCTAAATGGAACAAAAAAAGGCTACAAAGAATCAATGACAATGTGAGCAAATAATGGTAATTATTTTTAATTTTTTTTCAAACTAATAAGATTTCCCTGCACACACACAGGCTGTGCTTGAGTGGGTCATCGTCATGTTGGTCAAAGCTCTCTATGGCAGGTTCATTAACTGAGGGAGCTGACTTCAGCATGATCAACCTGCGCCGTCAATCCCTGCTCATGCGCGCGGTTCATTTGCTGTCTGGAAGCTAAAGGTAAACATGCTGTGGCTCTGACTGCAGCGCTGTGAGGGACTCCTGCGGAAGTGGGAGACCGGGGTCGGGATGCGGGAGGCGCCCCACGGCAGACACCAGGAAAGTCGCTAGATTTGTCGCTAGTCGCTTTTTTGAAAAAGAGTCGCTGGAGGGGTCTGAAAAGTCGCTAAATATAGCGACAAAGTCGCTGAGTTGGCAACACTGGTCTGTGGGAGCCGCTCAGACCCCCACATATCGACGCTGCGCTGTCACTGGGAATCCCCAGCAGCAGCTGCCTCAGGCCCGCTCGCCTCTCCAGGGTTTTCCCCTCCTGTTGAATAAATCTGACTGGATGATTCAATTCTATTCAGTTTATTTCTATAGCTCCAATCCACATCCTGTGGGAGTGTCTGGGACGTTTGTGGAGGATTGAAGAAGCTGGATAGTTCAGCAGCAGACAAACCTTCACCCTCCTAAGCAACTGGTGATGGTAAATATCAGCTTGGACATTGATTCTACTTATCCAGTACACAACTGGGTTGCTATGACAACCCATCAGCATCTTGGTTTGCTTTGCTAGCCCCGTACTTTATCTGAAGTTGATTGATTTTATGAAATAAAACAGCATCCTGCTCCAATTTGCTAGTATTTAGAAGAAAATGAAATTAATTTGAAATTAATGGATTATATACGTATGTGTGTGTGTAAGGAAATAAAATATGTTTTGCACATTCATGAGCCGTTAATGGGTTTTGTTTACCTGTTGATAGCAGAGCTGAGCTCCTCCAAGCGTTTTGCATCCACCATGGAGCTGTTGTCCAGTTTGGACAGGGTGTCCATCCGCTTTAGAATCACCTCCAACATGTCGCTGATCTTCTTCAGCACGCCGCGTGACTCCACACCCCCCAGCACTGACGGGAAAGAAGAACACAGAAGGAAAGATAGAAGGTTAATGAAAAGCTGCCTTTGGCTCAACATTCATAACTGGCTAATATGTTCTGGTTTTGGAGAAGAGCACATCCAGTTAGTCACAGTCAGAGAAACAGGAATATACTTTCCACACTAAAAATAAAAATATACACGTATTTAAGAAAAATATTTTTAATTGGAGTCATACGAAGACCATTTAAAAATGTAGATCGGCTGACAAATCACTTTGTAAAGTGAATTAAGCAATTTTTCCCATGACTAAGCAGTGATGCTAGATTAGAGAAAAATTATTTATATTGAGCTCATTTGGGAATGTCCATTTAAAAATGTATCCATACAATAGATGACAAATCAGTTTGTAAACTGAATGAGCAATTAATTCGTTTTTGCACCAGTTAGTCTTTGTTTTAGTGTGTCTCACTCTGAAGGCGGGAGATCAACATCATCATAAGGTGCATGATATGGGGAGTGGAAAAAACCTTTAACTCTTTCACATATTTCTGCTATAACAGGCCGGTACATATAGGTATTTGTGACAAACACCAGATGACACTTGTCATGAAACGAGGACAGATGGACCCAGTATTCAAGGAGAGACAGTCAGTAGGAAAGTTCAAAACGTTTATTAAATAAACAAAACAAAAACTAAAGTGGAGCTGTGGCTGGTGGACACAGCAGGCGGCGAGGCGGGGCACCGCCCAATCTCAGACACTCTGGTTTAACAGTCCAGACCAAGAATGTCTCCAAGTGCTGCAGTCCCAGAGGACATGCTGGAAGCCGATCCTGGTCAGGGATCCAGATCAGACAGGAACAGGATCCAGATCAGGCAGGAACAGAACAGGTGGCAGGATCCAGACTCCCAGGAGGGTTCAGAGTCTGACTGGGACCAGAAGCATGACCAGGTGGTCACGCACAGCAGCAGACAGGATCAGGTGCAGATGAGCAGGCTCAGTGGAAGAGGGGAGCCGAGACAGGACGTGGAACCAGAACTTGAAGCAGGACTTTAAACTGGTCTCCTCCCTGGAACCAGGCTTACTGGATAAAAACTGAACCTCCCCCCATATTGAGCCAAAAACCCAGAGGACTCCGCGGGGGAGGAACAGTGGACGATCAGGAGACGAGACAAACACAAAAACCCTCTTTCCACTGGCTGCTAGGATCCAGGACACGAACCATGAACTAAAACTGAACAGACAGACTGACAGACAAGTAATGATCTGGCCCTGAATGCTCAGACTGAACTGAATATAAACCAGAGGAAACAGGTGAGAGGAATAAATTATAATAGAGGCAGGGAGGGAAAACGGCAGGTGAGAGGAATGACTAATTAAGGGAGAGCAAACAGGCCAGATCATGACAGACACATGCTACTGATCAGTTGTCCAAAGACGTGATTAAAGGAAATCTCAGATTTGTCCTGCTGCTTAACAATTTCTCCATCAGCCTCGTTTATATTTCTCCTCACAAAGTCAAACCAACAGCAACACGTTTGTCTCTATTGTCTTCAGAATCATCCAGCTGTCATTGGTATAAACTGCACCATTTTCCCTAAAACATGAAGGACGATGGGCTGCTCAGTGGAGCAGAGGGTAGCACTGCTGCCTTGGAGCAGGAGGATTCTGGGTTCTATTCCCCGGCCCGGGGTCTTTCTGTTTGCATGTTCTCCCCGAACATGCATGGGTTCTCTCTGGGTGCTCCGGCTTCCTCTTACAGTCCAAAAACACGAGGGATTGCTGAAGAGTCAATGAATCGATGCAATCAATTGGTTTCCTTAGATAGAAAACTTTAAGTCAATCGGACTGGATGATCTGGTGAACTGGAAAGTGACCTGAGATGACATGATGTGAATTGGAGCTATAGAAATATATTGATAGAATTGAATGGTTAATTGGGTTCGCTAAATTCTCCTTAGGTTTGCGTGTGTGTGCGCATGGTTGTGTGTCTCTGTGTTGCCCTGCGATGGACTGGAGACCTGTCCAGGGTGGACCCCGCCTTAAGATGATATGATGTGAATTGGAACTATAGAAATAAACTGAATAGAGTCTTTAAATAGTGTACCATTTTGACTCCTCACATATTTGGGTTTCATTTTATAATATTTATAGAACTTTGTCATTCACTAACTCCTCTCTCATACTGAGCTGTAATGTTGCATCCGTTTCCACAACAAAAACGGACTTATTGCAAGAACGTTGAAAACAATATTTGAAACAAAGATAATAGTTTTTTGTTAGAGGAAAATGGTTGAAATTAGTCCAGAAAGGCAAAGCTAAACAAAAAAAATCAGCTTTTCAAAATAAGCATTAGTTTTTTTAGATTGATCGTCTGTTACTGTATTTTAAAACCTTCCCCTTCTCTGGCTGGAATGCTCACTGTTGTCCCTAAATAACATCATCAGATCAAACCTGGTCATATAGTCCAAACTCCAGGACACAAAGAGGCCAGTAAATCCCCTCAGTGCATTCAGAGCAGCCTGTATTGATTCACTGAGAGGCCCCTCTGACAATCCCACGTCTATAGCTTGACAAGTAATTCCAGTCAACGGGCCCCGGGGTCTAAGAGCTACTGCACAATGCCGCTGTCTATCCTAAAACCCAGCAGCAGGACAGATCTTAACGTCAGTGAGTTATCACCTCCATGCTCATCTGAGACGGACAGAATCACATCTAGCTGGTAACAGATTGCTCTGTCAGAGCCGCCTTGGAAACCTTTATTACTGCCTGTTGTAAAGCTGACAGTCATTCCAACTTTAGCTGTGATCATCCTTAGGATGCTAAAATGACTAAATACTAAGCCTTATCCAGTTTTTAATTTCTAACCTCTTAAATAAAGCACAGATATTAAGCAATAGTCTTGATCTAGAAGCAATGGCTGAAAACAACATCTATATAGTAATTGGTCAGTTTTATAATAACATTTTTAAACTGTTTAGGGCAGAAAAAAAAAACATATTTTCTGTTAGGGTGTGTTTTTAGGATGCTTTTTGTACCCATAGAATTTGTTATATATTATATAATCATTGTTTATACAAAGCTTTCAAATGGCTTAGTTACTTTAAACAAGTTAGAGTGGCTCAGGTTATCCTGATCTATCTCTATAGTTCTGCTGCTATAGGCTTAGACTGCTGGAGGACATAGGGACCCCTTTTTCATCATTCTGCTTCCTTCTATCTCTATTCTCCCACTCTGCAGAATCTGTTAGTTCAATCTCTAACGTTCTGCTCTCTCTGCTTTTTCTCATAGTAGCTTCATCTTGTTAGGATTCCAGTTTGTGTGGGTTGTTTTTGTGTTTTTCTTCTCTCCACCACCAGATGGTGCTGTTCTCGTTAGGCCTCCTTGCACACCTGCGGCTCGTTGGGTCTTTACCAGAGGAGTATTTGAGCAGCAGGCTGTCACCACCTCGACGCCAGAGTGTTTGCCAGTGTTGGGTACTGTGTGTTGGCCAAACTGAGATTAGCAGAGTCTAACCTAAGCCTTGTCTCTCTAAACTTGCTTTGTCTTTGTTCTTCGGCAGGAAGCCTTCCTGTATCACTGGATAAGCCTGGACCTTCTACCCCTGGAAGGATTAACTGAGTCACACTGAGCAAGGGGAAACCTCCACATGATCTATTCAAGTCCATTTCTGGAAAACCAAGTGACAGTCCGCTCCTTTACTCCTCTGGGTCCAACGTTAGTCTGCCCGTCTGCTCTCCAACGAGTTCATTCTTCTCTGGATTTAACCTCACAAACTGGATCCAAGGAATAACCAAGAGCCCCCCCCCAAAACGTGAGTGCCTCTAAAGAAATATACAAGCCTCTGTCTTTTTCCCCACGGTCCCTGAACTGATCATTGTGATCTCCCCTTTAGAGTTTCCGGTTCACCAGTCCACTGAGGTCCAACAGTATTACCCAGCAGAATATCTCTCTCCATCTGTGTTTTTGCTAATCCTCAATAAACCAGTTAACTTTTTCCCCTGGTCTCTGAGTGTTTCTCTGCATGTGGGTCAGATCTTTAACGCCCACTATGACACATCTGGTCTGTTCCTGTTTGGCTGTGACTCCATCCTGGAGAGAAATATCAGCTGTGCTGCTGCCATCAACACCTTTGTTTCTAGATGTTGGAGCTTGGCCTGTTTTCCAGTGTAGTCCTGTTTCTCTGACTGTGACTAACTGGATGTGCTCTCTTCATCCTCTGACATGGGAGCTGGCTCGGAGCTCGTCTGCCTGGCTGTGTGTTTCCTGGACGGGGCCGCCTGTGGAGCTGGTTGACAGCTGCCTTTTGTATCTATGCTTCTTTTTCTATGTCTGCTTCTGTCTCCTTGAACCCCAGTGGGCCTCAGCAGATGGCCGCTCACACTGAGCCTGGTTCTGCTGGAGGTTTCTTCCTGTTCAAAGGGAGTTTTTCCTCTCCACTGTCGCTACAAGCATGCTTAGTGTGAGGGATTGCTGAAGAGTCAATGAGTCGATGCAATCAGCTGGTTTTCCTTAGATAGAAAACTTTGAATCAATCTGACTGGATGATCTGCTGAACTGGAAAGTGACCTGAGATGACATGATGTGAATTGGAGCTATAGAAATAAACTGAATAGAATTGAATTGTGGTGATTTAATTGAGAAAAAATAAAATATTTCACTCTGTGCTTAGCTGAAAAATCAGCAACAATATACAACAGATAAATAAAGTACATAGAAAAGAAGAAGAAAGCAACTGAAAAGGACAGAAGTGTCACCATTCAGGTTTTCTCAGGGGAACCTTTGCAACTAACGTGAAACAACAGAAGCACAACAAAGCAATAATAAATGCTGACTAAGCTGTCATTTCACACACATAGGAACACACTGAGAACTTAATTATTTAAGGTATTTTAATCTTCCTTCTCTCCAATAGGGATTCTAGTCTAAAGGAACAACTCCTCCAAAGCGCACATTATTTGGATGATAAAACAGACTGATGAGAAGCGCAGCATGCAGTAGCAAATTAATTTGGATCTGAGAACTGTTCCCTTTAAAATGCCTGCAAAGCCGCTGCCTTAAAAACAATGTGTTGATATTGCATCCTCATCACTGTTTACATTTAAATAATGGAAAACAGCCTGCTGTGTCACTGCTCTAATGTTACACAGGTTAAGAAAATGAAAATATTCAATATAAAAAACAGGCATTACATTTTTTTTTTTTATTAAACTGAACTGAAATTAGCTGAATGTATATTTATCTTAATAAAACCTACGTAAATTCAAAGCTAATACCTTCTAGTTTCTGAAAATATAAATGAAAATAGTGCGGCTAAAACACAGCCTAAACTGTATCAGTTCAAACATGACTCAAAGTGGTTTTCTCTCTCTCTCTCTCTTTATATATATATATATATATATATATATATATATATATATATATATATATATATATATATATATAAAGAGAGATATATATATATATATATATATATATATATATATATATATATATATATATATATATATATATAAACTCAACTTTATTGTCAAATGTGCTACATGGTAAACATACAACACAGATGAAATTGCAGTCCTCTCAACCCCACAGTGCATAATAAAATATAAAATATAATGAACCATAGCATAAAATAAAAATAGAAATAAAAACCTAAGATATAAAAATAAATATTAAAATATTTAAATATGCAAACAGTAGTGCGAATGGTGCAAATAGTGCATAAAGTAGCAGTCCTGACGTGGGGGAAGTAGTGGGGGATGGGGGTATTGGGGGGTCAGTGAGGGGGCGAAGGGGGGCAGGGCAGGGAGGGAATTGAGATGAAAAAAGAAAAAGATTATATATATATATATATATATATATATATATATATATATATATATATATATATATATATATATATATATATATATATATATATATATAAAACAACATGGATAATAATACCTAATCAATATTTTCTGATGAACATATACAGCACTTGCTGTTTTATCTCATCATTTAATTTTGATAGCTGGGGAAAATATGGCAATATATGGTGATACTGCAATATTGTGATAATATCGTATTGTGACCCAAGTATCGCGACATGTATCGAATCGCAACACTCATGCCAATACTCACCTCTAATGACTATAGTGGGAGAAAACCCACAGTACACATAAGGCGAAACATCTAGTAACTCAATGTTCTAATATCCATAAAACAGCAACTGCTCTCACAACATGAGATTGATGAGATATGAAACCACTGTTCTGGTAAGAGGGAACCAGGACCACCGGTCAGAGGGGAGTTAACAACAACCCCCTCCCCAGAGATCGGGTACAATGCTCCAATAAGCGCATCCACGCTGAACGAGGCGGCGACTGACCTTAAAAATAGGATTGTGGCAAAAATGTCCAGCAGAAAGCCCATATTCTGATCTTCAGGTAAAACAGAGTACCGTATTTTCACGACCATAAGGCGCACCGTACTAAAAGGCGCACTCTCAGTTATGTGTCCCATTTCTGTATTTAACACACGCATAAGGCGCACCGGACTATAGGGCGCGTTTTTTATATACCGGTACATGTCCTCTACTACCTTTAAATACCTCTACTGCGTATTTAAAAATACAGCGGGGGCAAAACTGAGTATGACTGTGCTTTATTCATGTATTTATTACAAAGTATTAATCAAACCTGGCAGCTGGCCGTGAGACAGACACATCGCAGATGACACAGCGCTGTGGTCACTCCTAAATTAACTTAAAATCCTGAAACCTGCCGACGGAATATGTTCGCTTTTATTACCGGCATCCTGGTGCCTGCAGTTTAAATTATTTAGATGAAAAACACCTGCTAGCCGCCGCGGTAAACGAAAGGATTTCTACTGTCGGTGCACCGCTGGTTTGTGGGGGTCTGAGCGCCTCCGACAGAAATAGATAATCTGGATGAACTGACTGCAATTATGAAGTTTTCAGGTGGACTTTCTCACTTAAAAACATATTAAAACTACTTTATTCCCACTGATCACAGCAAATATAGCTGCAAGATTTAGATTATTTAGATGAAAAAACACCTGCCAGCCACCGCGGTGAAGAGGAGGAGACCCGCCCAGAGGCTGCTGTTGAATTAAGTTTTCAGGTAGAAAAATAGAGCGGGAGCAAAACTGAGTATGATTGTGCTTTATTAATGTATTTATTACAAAGTATTAATCAAACCCATCAAAGTCATCATCCTCTGTTTCTGAATAAAACAGCTGCGCTAAATCAGACATGCCAGTTTCCCCTTCTTCGCTGTCAGTCATTTTCCGTGCAGCGCGGCTCCTCAGAAATGATGCCGGCTTTTGCAAAAGCTTGAACAACAGAGCCAGCAGACACTTTAGTCCAAGCATCTACAATCCATCCGCAAACGGTGGCGTAACTTGCCCGGCGCTGCCTTCCACTTATCGTGAAACTGTGGTCTCCGAATGTCATCCATCGCTCCCACGCCGCTCGCAGCCTTACTTTGAACGGCCGCTTCACACTGATGTCGAGTGGTTGAAGCTCCTTTGTCAGACCCCCCGGGATAACGGCGAGCACAGCGTTCATTTGATTCACCATGTTTTTCACATCGGCTGTGAGATGGGCACGCAGCGATGGTGATGCGTGGAAAAAACCACCTGGTCTCCTCACATACACCTGCCTTTCATCATCTCCTCATCTATCCAGCCTTTTTCATTTGCCTTAATATGTCATCAGAGCGCTGTGTCTGTCTCGCTGTCAGCTCCCAGATCAGCTTCTCTGATTGGTTGATGCGGCGCGTCCAGCAGCAAAACTTCAATTTTTCCATCTCGAGCAGCAGCAGCAGCGTGTTGGCGGTGCCTCAGATACTTAAACGCTCCCGAGGCGCTGCACCTGCGGCTCAAAACGCGCTGCAGGACCTTTTGCTGCACCTATACGCGCGTCAACCATTGACTTTGCATGTAAACTCGCTGCTTCTGCTGCACCTGCTGGGTCCGGTTCACACCGATGTCGAGCGGTTGAACAGCGAGCACAGGGTTAATTTGTTTCCCCATGTTTTTCACATCAGCTGTGAGATGGGCACGCATGGAGTCACAGATTAACAGCGATGGTGAGGGGTGGAAAAAAAACACCTGGTCTCCTTACATTCAGCCACTCTTTCATCATCTCCTCAATGAGGTGGTCTCAAAAGTCGCAGTTACAACACACATAGGGCGCACCGCACCATAGGGCGCACCGCACATTTTGAGGGGAAAAAAAGACGTTTAAGTGCGCCTTATAGTCGTGAAAATACGGTACATGTCTGACTAAATAATACTACTTCAGCGATAGTATCTAGGTGTTACTTTATTGAATGTCTCGTACCATGTCTGTTGGTTGTTCTGTTCTTTTTACATCTCTTTGCAGGTGATGAAGCAGACTGAAAATGTTTTATCATTATCTCTCTTTTCTCTCCTCTTTCTTTCATCTTTTCTCCTTTTTCTCTTCTATTCTATTCACATTGCAGTGTCCATATAAACTGTAAAACTCCCTGCATAATTATAATAAAGCAATTTATATGCATAAATCCAGCGGAACACTATGGCAATAGCCGTACTGCTCCACTGGTGAAAGTAAAATCTGTTGGGCTCTTTTTGGCATCAAGACAATTATTCTTATTGCCACATTGCCAGACAGGACACTATAAAAAATAAAATAAAAATGTCCAGCAGGAAACCCCAAAGCCAGATACAGCTGAGTGAGCTTAGTGCTTGGAAAAAAATCTGTCATTCCTTTAGAGACAACATGAAAAGTCAGCTGAGTACAAAACATAGAGAGGAAAACAAGAAGAAAAGGGACAAGAAGAGAGGGACACAACCTAGAACAGATAATGGATGTCTATTCTATTAACAATTATCTATCTGGAGAATGGGGCTGTTTGATGTGTTGTCTACTCCAGTCAGAGCACTGCAAAAAATGGAAATCTAAATGAGTCATTTTTGCTCAAATTAAGTGATTTTTTTTTCTTGAATTGAGGAGGTAAGTAAGACACTTTGCCAATGGAACAAGACAATTTACATTTAAAATAAGAAAAAAAACTATTGCTTTGTCTTATTTCAAGTGTATATTATCTAATCATCTTATTTTAGGAGTAAAAATACTTTATACTTTATACTTATTTCTAGATGTTTTTTGCAGTGAGGGGCCCCTTCCTGTCTTTGCCTAGGGCCCCAGATTTCCTAAATCTGCCCCTGAGTTCAGAGACATATAGTAGGAAATCTGAGGGGATTTTTTTCTTTATTAATTACTGACATGACTGACTAGCACAGCTTAAACAACACATGAAATTTATTTCTGCAATCATTTCAAATAACATGCAGCGATTACGTAAAATGAATCCCATCAGAATACGGCTTAATCCAATTCCCACCTGAGGTGTGGATCTCGTCTTTTCATTGTTTTACAGTAGATCAGGAATCCCCAAAGTGGGACCTGGAGGGCCACTGCCCTGCAGGTTTTAGAGGTTTCTCTGCTTCAGCACAGCTGATTCTGATGATTGCAGTTCAGCAAAAGCCTTTTAATCAACTATCAATGGAAATCTGCTGTGTTGAAGCAGGAATCCTCTAAAACCTGCAGGATAGTGGCCCTCAGGGACCCACTTTGGGGATGCGGGTTTAGATGGACAGCTGCATGTTTCCAATTTAGCCGTCCTCTTGCTGTTTCTGCAGGATTAACTGTACGGCAGGTACATTTAAAACAATGACATTCTTCCTTTGTACGTCACAATTTCATTTAAGCAAATTTGTGATCTGGTCTACCAAATAAAATGCTATTTGTGGTTGCAATATCAGTGCACTATAAATCTAGGAGAAGTGAGAGCAGCAAGCTAACAGTCTATGGAATACTTTCTATGAGGACTCTAAATCCCTCACCTTGAATGGCTGCTATAAATCAGCTCCCACTGCCAGCACCCAGCTTTAGCTACCATACTAGGCTGAATATTTAGTGCAACAGCACATCATATTTCTTTCCAGGCCTTGCAATGCATGAAGCATGACCAGAGGCCTTGTTATTTGCCTTGAATGGACATCTGAAAATATGAGGCGGAGCAATCGTTCATGTGTGGATGTGGTGAGTGAGCTGAAATGGTGCAGGATGCTCAGAAAATGGAGCATTTTCAGTTAGTGTACAGTTGAGCCTGTTAGCATAGGCAGCAGGAATCTTACTTTTTAGTCAGACTGGAAACTTTAAAAAGTACTAAAAATAACCTTCATAGCAGGTCTATATACTGCAGATGAAGCCTTGAATGATAGAAGGAATTTATTATTGGCATTGATTCAATGAAAAGCTATGGGAAATGCATAAAACCTGCAGGTCCTGGTAGGAGGTGGTTGTCCTTAAAACTGGTCTACAGTTGCAGGTCTAGCGTTGCTAACTCGGTTGCTAATAAGGAGCACGTTTTGGAAAGTCATTGGCCGTTTCTCAATTCACAAGAACGCGAGTTCGGACTCGTGTCCTCGCCAAGTCTGTTCTTGAGAAGAACCCAGGAAAGTCTGGACTAACAGAGACCTGGCTGCTGCAGACGGGCTAACGAAAGCAATGGCTGCAGTTAGCCTCGGAGCTCCGCCGGTTGCCGTGGTCCGTCCTCTCATCATCAGAACTTTTTTTTTCAAATTACACATTAAATCAGTAAATGTTCCATATAGCGAAGCATAATATTCTCGCCTCAAATTATCTTAAAAAATACTTTTATTGAACAACGGCAACAGAAAAGAGAACTTTTAACTTAATCCTCTGAACTCTGTGAGCGCTAACCTGGAAGCTGCTGCTGCCGCAGTGCATGCTGGGACAGCTGTCAGTCTGGAGGACGGATAAGTCTGCTCTGATGCATGCTGGGTAAAGAGGGAGGGGCCAGAACAACATCCGGGGAATTTGTCCGTTCTTGGTCTGCTGTTCTGGTGAATTGGAACAGTGCTAGGGCTGAGGGTGATGACGTTTCACGAGGACACGAGGACGCACAAGAACACAGATTGAGAAACAGCCTCACTCTGCATCACACTGAAAACACCAAACCTAAACACTGCATATTTGCACCATAGATATTAATGCTCTGAACTTCCATATAAATGTGTTTTTTTGCACCTTGGTTTTTCTCCCACACTGTTTAGAATTGGTCACTGCTGCACTTTAAGGAATGTCTGAAAGCTCCACTAAACGAAATTTCGTTTTGAATAAAAGTTGTCTAATTTATAATGCATATTTCAGTTTTTTAAGAAACTCAAAACGCTTTACTTTTCTGTAGAGGTCTTAAAAAAACATGTATCAAATGTGAGATAAGGAGCGCTCTCTGAAGACAGGCTGATCACTTATCACTATGAAACAGTTTTAAAATTGATTCAAATAAAGGATGACATAAAGAAACGGGGCATAGAAATAACTTTGCATATTCGCTGTGCTGCATGACTGCATCTACTTAATCACACCTTTATACAACAAAATCAGCAATATCTGTGTGGCATTAGAAGCAGCCCAGTTGCTCAGCTTCATAAAGAGCCTGTCAGTCAGATGACAGGTTAAAGTTGGAAATAAAGAGGTGAAGTCTTCCCAGCAATTAGACAAATAAATACAGGATTAAATAAATAATTAAATGTGGAATTAAATAAATAAATGTGTCATTCTTTAATTAAAACCGCGTCACTAATATAAAGTGCCACAATTAAATAAATAAATACAGCGATAAACAATGAATTAAATGTGTAATTCATTAAATAAATAAGGAATTAAATATATAAATGTGTCATTAATTTAATAAAATACGTCTTCATTTTATTAAAAATATATATATAATTATGCATTTAATTATTTCATGGTCCTGTGTCGCAGTGCATCGAAACCATTAAAAGAATCGGGGCGGGGTTAACGCAAATCTAGTCTCTGTAATCGATTTGCTTCGCCTTAATGTGCAGGGTGACCAATCAGGTGTTAGATAACCGCCCCCTAACTTTGATGGGTGAGTTTGACAGATTCTTTTAATGGTTTCGATGCACTGCGACACAGGACCATGAAATAATTAAATGCATAATTATATATATTTTTTTAATGAAATGAAGACGTATTTTATTAAATTAATGACACATTCATATATTTAGTTCCTTATTTATTTAATGAATTACACATTTAATTAATTGTTTATCGCTGTATTTATTTATTTAATTGTTGCACTTTATATTAGTGACGTGGTTTTAATGAATGAATGACACATTTATTTATTTATTTAATTTTGGTACTTTTTATCCTCCATAATTTTACAGACCAAAATAAATTTATGAATCATTTTAAAGGAAAAGTCGCTCATATTCAGAATTCAAACTTCTGAAAGTTCTTTAAATGTGAAATGATTCCATCCTGTTCAATAAATGATCAGTGTTTTTAATTCAGAGTAATTTTCATGTGAATGTGCTTTACTGGAGGCATCCATGTTTGTCAAAGAACACTACTGCCACCTACTGGTTAGTGACATTGTCACGGTGCGGTATCGGCTGTTGATCAAGTCCCAGTGCTGTATCTGGTGTTTGTCACAACGCGCTATTATCCAATTCATCTTGAAAACATTCTTCTTCCAAATGTTGGCTACATATTACGGGTTTTTGGATTTTTTATTTTTGGTATACATAGACTAATTAATATATATTCTATGAACCTAAATCACTATGCATGGTCTGGTTGTTCCATGTCAGGTACGCCGGTCATTAAACTTGACCAAGACACCTTACAGTAGAACTGCAATCAGTGCAACTGGAAATAAATATCGGAATCTTTTCAAGTCAAGTATTTTTTTTTATTCAAATTCAATTAATTAAATTGAAACGGCTGAAATAATTTTCAAAATCTGAAAAACTGCTAACAAATTCAAATACATTAGAATTAGCCTGAAAATGAAATAAGCCTGTATAAATATAATGATTTTACTCACCTTTCAAATATTGATTTAGAGTATTTATTTTATAAAATGGACAATTTATCACAAAATCAGTATTGCTTCTATTGGCTAATTTAAAGTAAGCTAGGCTACATGCTGGCAATGAATGGGTTAAAACTATTCTATCAGGTCAGACGAACTGAACTATTTACCATTGATTGGATGACAGGCATTATAGCGCCTATTAGGACAGCCAATAGCAACCTTTCTTGCTGGGGGGGGGGGGGGGGGGGGGGGCAACACTGGTGTACGGATGAGAGGAGCAGAGAAGAGAAGCTATTGAAGAAAAATTCTTTAAAAAGAAAAAAGTCTTTAAATATATGAAAAAAAACGTATAATCTTTCTTTCTTTCTTTCTTTCTTTCTTTCTTTCTTTCTTTCTTTCTTTCTTTCTTTCTTTCTTTCTTTCTTTCTTTCTTTCTTTCTTTCTTTCTTTCTTTCTTTCTTTCTTTCTTTCTTTCTTTCTTTCTTTCTTTCTTTCTTTCTTTCTTTCTTTCTTTCTTTGGCATTTTGAAACAACTTTGTCAAGAAGCACCAGCACCATTGGAGCCATGCAGAACTGTGCAGGCAAAGGTTAGGACAGCTCAGTGACGGCACTAGGGGGATATTTCACAATTGGGCTACTAAAAAATACAGTTTTGACTTC
Organism: Cyprinodon tularosa; assembly: GCF_016077235.1. Classification (NCBI taxonomy): domain Eukaryota; kingdom Metazoa; phylum Chordata; class Actinopteri; order Cyprinodontiformes; family Cyprinodontidae; genus Cyprinodon; species Cyprinodon tularosa. The sequence continues at coordinate 324,194 of NW_024039565.1, read as the reverse complement.
TTCAAATTAACTGAAATATCATGATTATAATTCCGGATGTGTGAGACTTTAAATGACAAATCAGATGACGTCATTTGAGAAACCTCAAAATGCATTTTGACTCTCCAAAATGTGATTAAAGATATCATGAAATTTTATTTTTCCCTACAAATAATATACAAATACAAAACATCATTAAGGGCAGTCAAAATGTAGTGAATAATGTTTGTCTATTCTATTAAAATTTCTGTATCTCTATAATGAGTCTGCATTAGAATTCTACATTTCCCCTCAGAAAGTATGTAGTGGTGACCCTGGAAAAATGGTACAAAAAAAAAAATAGATCTGCCTCTTCAAGCAGGATGTCTCTATCATCCTATGACAACATCTGATCAGCTTACTGTAGACTGACACTAGGGGTGGGTATTGGCAAACAAGCCATGAATCGGTTCAAATCACGATTCACGTGCCACGATGGGATTCTATCACGATGCATCATGATACTTGAAATATTGAGATGCCTTGCGATATTTTCAAATACTGGACAGCAATATTACTATTACTGGCGTGGACACACTGACAAAACGATCTTAGGATTTATCAAACTTAATATAACAAAATAAGGATAATCAGTGCCATTTACATGGCGTCAGTGGTCCTTTAAACCAATGAAATGAAAACATTCAAATGTATATTTCCCCTTTTGCAAATGACGTGCGTCATATCAATTTCATTTTTACCTTCTTTGTTTTTAAAGCCAAAATGCATCCAAGCATCTTACTTGAAATGTGATGGAGCCACGGGGTGAATTTTCTCAGTGTCCTCCATATTTTGTTTACGAATGACTCGTCTCAGTATCCCACGGCCGGAAATGCTTGTGACACAAAGCAGCGGGCGTCAACACATCCGCAGCGACATCTGCTGGACTGGAAGTTGTATTCCACTTGGTTTCACCATTCATGTATTTTATTTGTTCACTTTTTTTTTTTTTTTATAATCAAGTGGGAATGCTTATGCATTCCCACTTATTGTTTTTCACTTTTAATTTTTCTGACTCTAACTAGTCCCGCAGTTTTCAACTAATTTCAACAATTTTGGTATCAAAACGTTCAGCTTGTTCAGGAGAATTCTGCTATGTCTTTTGGTAAAGATATTTTTTGTAGTTTTCGCGATATTCAGCTTTTTCTGCGTTTTTTTTGTCCCATTGAAATGCATGTAGAATTCTTAGATTTCAGCAAAATTCAGCTAAACCTTCATCATCTTTGACCTTTAACTACTTCAGCATACTTTCAGCTAGGAACACCATTCAACTTTTAAAACGTTTCCGTATCTCTCTGCTATTACTGTTTAACCCGGCTTTCTGCTAACTTTTACAGTTTTGCTTCAGTGAAGCTTCAAACTTTAAAAGAAAATTTTAAGATTTTCAGATTTATAATGGAAGTCTATGGACGGAATTCTTCAACTGCTAGAGTGCGTGCTCTAGCTTTTGAGCTGTTCTGGTTTTTCCAAACAAATTCTTCTCAGTCCCTCATTTTTAACTCAATTGAAATAAATTATACATCAAAACGTAGGAATTTTTGTCAGGATTCAGGAAATATAACCCTCATTTGTGTGGCATTTACGGTTTTCCGACAGTTTGGCCCAGACGATGAAGAAGTCCACACTTCCCCAATAGAAATCCAATGAGAGATTTTCCAGAAATCACAGACAAAATCCAAAACGATACATATTTTCTTATCGCTCCCATTTATTAACTATTTGATGTACTAACATGAAACTGGTATACAACATCTTCAGAACCTTCTAGCACTCACATTGAAGGAATTTCTTCAATATCATTTATGGTTTAGCTGTTTAGCTGACTTGTTCGGGCATAGGAAAACGCTGATTCTGAGAAAAATCCTAAAACTCAGAAAATGCAAATTTTTACATCGTCACCGTGGCCAAATAGTTTTTAGTAGAAACATGAAAGTTGGCACAGTCGAAGCCGACGGATGGCTGACGCCAACGGTGAAAGAATTTTTTGAATACCTAATACGGTTTTGGCTCACCGCCCGTTTGTTCGGAGGGAAAGTTTTGCTTTTGAGAGTTCTGCTCTACCATTGTGCTGCATGTTATTCAATGAGACCAGCAGGATTTCTCAAACCTTTTTATTCCTCCTTCCCATTAAGGTTGTGAATGAGCTACATCCATGAAAGTTACCCCAATTGGAGACAAAGGATAGCTCTCGCTTAGACTGAAAGAATTTTTTAGATACCATTTACGGTTTGTCTTCAGCACTTGTTTGTTCGGAGCTGATATTCCCATTCAAAAAAGCCTGAGAACAAAGGAACGAAAGTGAAGCGCATGTCTCTCTGTCACTGACAGGCTCTTTAACGTCGTCAAGGTAACCGTGCTTCAAAGGGATTTTACCTCCACCACTTTAAACAGCACATTTTAACCCTTATATTATGTTAAAGGTCAATTTGACCCATTTCAGTTTTTGTGTTGATCAAAGTACTGGTTATCTTTTTTTCTTCTTCATGAAATTTGGTGACTTTTCCTCATCTAGGGTCATGAACATGTATGTAAAATCTGGCCACTCTGATGTGTAGTGGAGTGTCTGTGCAGAGTATGTATACAAATATGATGTTATGGGTCATTTTGACCCGGACACTTTAATGTGGGTAAGTAGCCATTCAGGTAAATAAAAATGGCTCTTTGATGTACTTTACTCTTTTCATTTGCCTCTGAGACCCAGACCCAGGTGTGGTAAGGGAGGGAACTTTTTTACACTAGTTCTTGTCACTGCTCTCACGTCATCTATATGAAAAAACTCACCCAAAACTTAGCTCCTGAAGGATTACAGCTGAGTAGTCTTTTTCACAAATTTTGAACTTGGATAGTGATGTAGAGCAAGAGGTTTCTAAGGCAGAGGATATTTCAGAATCAGAAGACAAAGTTATTGTGGACCCACATGATCAATTCTCCTACTATGAGATAGACTCAGAGGAAGAGTCTTCTATTATCCCCCGAACAGATGAAAGCCCAGGAATGAGGCAATCATCTTCTGCAAGAGTGACAACATCACCACACCAGAGTTGATGCAGACTATCATCAGCTAATTTGATAAAAATTCCTGGTCCTACCAAATTTGCAATCGCATGAATTGAAGAGATTTAGACAGCATTGCTCAGAATGCCCATATCATAATATGGGCAACCTGAGGTGCAAAATCCAGCTATGCATAATATATGCAAGTATACTGTATACTGGAAAGCTATCTGGAGGAAAAGCTTAGAAGAATCAGGGAATGTGTTTCATGCTGGAGATGAATGAAGGGCTGCAAGTCATAACATCACTTGTGACAACCTCTATGTCCTACCTCCTTGGAGAAGAACTTCAGAAAAGAAAGCTGACCATGTTCGGAACAGAAGGTTCTTATCATGAATATAATGCAAGCTGATATATCTCCGAGAACAAAAAAGGACTTGAAGGCACAAATGATGCTGGATTATAACTTGTAGTTGACAATCTGGACAAAGTCACAGCAATATACAGCTGCCAGGGCAAGACTGCCCGCTACCCAACCAACATAAAGTGGAGACGGGTGAAGAGAAGAGGAAAAGATCCCAGCTCTGTCCCTCCAGAGAGGACAGTCAAACAAGTACATCTTGTGTGAAATGTATGAATTGTATGAAATGTATGAAAGAAAGCAGTTACATACTTCCCATCATGTGGAGAACTTTAAAATTGTTGAATGTTCAAAATATTAGTAACTAGCGAATTTTAAAGCTAAATTTCAAAAAACAAAATTTGTGAAGAGGGAACATTTTAAACCTAAATAAAGTGTGTGAATTAAAACTATGGTTTGTCACTTGACTTAATGTTTAAGTAATCTAAAATAAATTGGTTGTTGGTTTAACCAATTTCTTGACTATTTTGCTTGTATTTACACAGTGCTGGTCAAAATGACCCGCAACATAATGAATGTAATTTTTTTTCAACATAATATAAGGGTTAATCTAATGGAGGGAGACAACACTGATTTAACATTAGGAAGTGGATACAATATGACTACTGGCCATGACCCTTCCCTTCACACGCAACCCTGATAGACTTTCAAAATAAGACTCCGGGTACCCTTCAAAATAAAAGCTCCTACATTAAACTCATATTTTTTTCCAGCATATGGCTCAACATTATGACCCAAACTCAACCACTTTTTTAAAAATGAGACTCTAGGGGGTTTTCAAAACACACCCCACAGCAAATTTCAAAATAAAAGCCTCCCATTGCCACTTTATCTACTGCCCTAATAACAAGGGAAAAGAGTAATTTAACGATTGGAAAGTCATCAAGTATCACTGCTGGGTCTGACCCTTTTCTCAACACACTACTGCTAGACTTTCAAAATAAGACTCCATTGACCCTACAAAATAAAAGCCTCTATATTATACTCGCATAATAATTGATGCAAATGGCTCAGCATTATGACCCAAACTCTACCAGTTTGTTTCTATTAGACTCTAGGGACCTTTTCACAACATACCCCGGAGTGAATTTCACAATAAAAGTCTCCCATTTATGCTCTAATACAGCATCTATTCACCCAATGACATGGAAAACCAGTGATTTCATATTTAGAAATGGATTCTATATCACTGCTGGGCATGACCCTTCCCTTGACACACATCCATGATGGACTTTCAAAATAAGACTAAAGGGAACCTACAAAATAAAAGCCTCTTCCTTACGCACACTCATTCATTGTGCCGTATGGCTTGTAGCTATGACCCAAAGTCAACCAATTTCTTCAAATTACACTACCAAGGCCTGTGGACCACACACCTCAGTGCATATTTCTTAATCAGGTTCTAAGATTTATACTGTAATAAAGCATCTGCTAACCTTGTGACATGCAGCCTAAGCCTGCCAACTGTGCTTTCATTACCACAGCGGCTCGTAACATGCAGGTTCAATTTTTTAAATAAATTCAGCTCCTTAAGTGGTATTAGCTCTCTTTCTATAAGCTTCTCTCTCTGTCCTTCCTCTGCTTCTCATGGTCAGTCTTGCACATAGGTTTGTATATTTTCAATCCTCTAAGGATGACACTGTTTTCTTTATGCTGATCAACCGACACATTTTAAATCATTTTCCAATTGTTTTGCCAAGTCTTGACATTTCCACATATGATTTCAAAATGTTAATACTTATTCAATGCCATCGTCCTCAACATTTTACTTCCCATCCTTAAGCTACTAATTTTTTCTTCAACCAGATAATATGAAAGTTTTTCTTTGTAATTTCTTTTCTACTTCAGCTAATTTCATACTTTTCAGCCTATGCTGTGAACTTTGGCTTCATTCTGCTCTGTTTCTGGACAGGAATTAAGCTTTTCTGTTTGCTGCTAATTCATAACACGCCTTACATGTTTCTGGAAAGTAGGTAAACCCCCCTTCAAAATTTCTTTATACATTTTTCTAGAAACTTGGGAGACATTATATTAAGACCCTTCTAGTGCTCACATTGAAGACATTTTTTGATATCATGTATGGTTTGGCTGTGCAGCTTTTAAGATGAGTTTGTTTCTGCCATTTTACTGCCAAATGATTCTACCCTACAAAATCTTCAGATGATTCAATTGTTTTCTGCAGTTTGAAGTTTCTGATGACTTCCTATCACATTTTCATATGTTCTTCAGGTAATTTCAGCTTTTTTCATTCAGCAAAAGCATTCCCACTTTGATGTTTCTCCGAAACAGCTTTTTCTAGTTGATTCTTGCATTCTAGAATCGATGCAGTAGATCACAAAAATTAGAATCGCGATGCATCGTCATGACGATTATTTTGCACACCCTTAGCTGCCACTGGTTAAAAGGGTTTATTTAAGATTTTTTTCTCCACCTGTCTTATAACAGATACTGGAACCAAACTGGGATGATCGAACGGCTCCCAGTTAATGTGGTAACTTCTCCCTTATTTTCAAACCTAAAACTTGACAGGAATTAGCTAAATATGAAAGCAAACAAACATCTTAAGCTACTATTTGTAAAGATAAAAGAAAACAAGGATTCAATCTCTTTACGCGCTGACATGAAATAGAAAAGTGAAAAGCAAATGCATGTTGTATAAAACTGTAACTGGAGCGTGTAACAAAAGTAATTTCCCTCTGGGATTATTAAAGTATTTCTGATTCTGATGCAACAAATGAAAAACATGCACTCATGTACAGCCAGTGCTTTTAATCTGAGTGCCAAAGTTCTGCTGTTTTGATTGGCTGGGAGGGTTTTTGCATATTCATGAAGAGAAAACTGTTTGCGGTGTGATGAATACTGACAGAAGGGCCTGCAGGACATGTACTGACAGTCAAATTAACTGGATACCAATGTTATTTTCCTATAACCACACACACACACACCAATTGTTAGAAATAAGGCGCTTACCTTATTTCCCCTTATGTCTCCACTAACTTCTCAGAACTAGTATGTATAAGCAATGCCAAAAGGGTGTCATGACTTGCCTCCTTTGGAGCTACCAAATCTAAAAAAGAACTGCGATGGAGGCTAAATTACAGCAACCACCCACCTTCACCCCCCACAATTCATGGCGAGTTATCAACAAGTTAAGATATTTACCAAGTAAAACAGTAATTTGGATACTGTAAAATTATTTATTTATTATTTCCCCAGACACAGCTACAGTAGTAGCTATTCAAAGTTTCCCCACTTTCCTTGATGGGCCCTCGGCTGCCCTCCTAAGATTCATTTTTAAACATCAATCTTTGTACCTAAATAATTTTACGTAATTATTTTTATCATGATTTGTGGACAGTAAGATCTAAAGAGAAGCATCATCTCCTGATCAGACCCTGTGATTCAGTAAAAGGGTGGAGTTAGAGTAAAACAATATGCATATCCAGGAGAAGGACAGTGGCTGGAAGTTGGAGAGGATTTAGCTGCCATTCTGCTGGCTTTGACTGGGAAGGGCCATTTTAAATGGCTGCTACTGTAAACATAACCTGACTCCACCAGATGGATTTGCTCTGCATATCCATCTGGAAACCTTCCGTTGAAGTAATTTTGGGAAGGGGCGAAAATACTGGTTAGCTGATTGGCCTATGTTGGTGATAGACGGGCCAAATAAACCAATCAGATCAACGAAGCATATGACGTACTAACAGAGCGACGACGAAGAGGAGCCAATTGATAGATCAAGCTCTTGGTGAAACCAGTCGGGAGAAGAGCAAAAACATCTTTTCCTCTGAGAAAAGCCTCCAGATCAGTGTTTTGCTCTTCTTTCAGTGAAGAAATACTCTGTAATTCCCATAAAACTTGCTCGATAGCCACGCTAACGCTAGTTTCATCGGCTGAAGCCGCCATGTTCTTTAGACTGCATTTTAAACTGAGAATGGCAGAGATGGAAATGCTTTCAGTTTCAAGTGTGACTTTAAAACTGGGGTGGAGGGAAAAACTGAAGAAAACTGTATAAAAGACAACCTTTCATTTTCACACTGTTCACCAACGACAACGTGTCTAAATGTCTAATATTTGGTCTCATGAGGGAGTTTCCTTTACAGTTTAATCAAGAAAGGTAACCATTAGGCAATACTAGGTAGTTGCCTTGGGCCCCAAGTTCCTGGGGGCCCCATAAAACTCTCATTTTCATGTGTGGTTAATACAGCAAACCATTTGAAAACAAACCATGCAAAGAGCAGTGTTGCCAACTTAGCGCTTTAGTCGCTATATTTAGCCACTTTTCAGACCCCTCTAGCACTTTGATTTCTAAAAAGCTCCTAGCGCCAAATCTAGAGACTTTTTTCTGCTACTGGAGACTTTGGAGACAACATCTAAAAGCAGCAAACTCTGCTCTCCAGAGCAAGTAGATTGGTAACCCCGCCTCCTGCTCTCCTCTATCTTGTCTGCTGTCATGATTCATGCAGCTATTATTTCATCCAAATGAAAAATGGAGAACAGATAAGCAGATCATGGCTTGTCTACAGTGAAAAGAAGGACTGGGTTATTTACTTTGGCCTTTTTGGAAACACAGGAAGGAGCAATCAGCTAAGTGAGCTTAGTGCTTGGAAAAAATCTTTCATTCCTTTAGAGACAGCATGAAAAGTCAGCTGAGTACAAAACATAGAGAAAATAAAAAATACTACTTCTTCTTCTTCCTCAAAAACTTCTTTTTTACAGACTTAAAAACTTCTAAAGACGAGGGAAAAAATATTGATCCATTAAAATATCCCAATATCTTCATATGCTGATATATTGCCATTTAAAAACACCATATCAATCTCTTTTACTAATGAAATATTGCTATATGTCATCGTTATGCTACGAAATCCCCCGAAAATTCACCAAATGTTGCCATATTTTTATATGTTGATATATTGACGCGGTATCGATCTATTTTACTAACAAAAACTCACAAGAATTTGCAAAATATCACGAGAGTTTGTAACAGAACGATGAAATTTCACCAGATTTTGAAAGTAAAATAGATCGATACCGCGTTTTTAAAAATCTATTTGATATCAGCATATGAAAATATATTTGAGTATATTATTTTTCAAAGTGTCAGAAATGGATAACAAAACTGCTATTTTCAATGACTACTTATTTTTGTCCAGCTTTAACATCGGTATCGATATCGGTTATCGGCTACATGAGTTTTAAAATATCGGCATATCGGATATCGGCCAAAATCCCAATATCGTGCATCCCTATTTGCAACATTAATACAGGGTTTTATTGTCAAGACTCAATTATTTTTGATCTGCTTCATCCTCCTTCTCTTCACCATTGAGACAAACATCACAGCTGGTCTGATCAGACATTTACCTGCAGTGCCACCTGTACATCAATGGCCTTATTTTATGAAACCTTTCCATCTCTTAGCAGCAGTGTGGGATGCCTGGAGCCACACAAACAATCCGTCATAATGCAGACACACTCAGTGCAGTGATCATTTTGTTAGCAAAGCAAAGGCTCCTAACTTTGATTACACTTCTTCCTCCTCTCCTCCATAATTATTTTGAGTCCCACTGAGACTTTTAAAGCCTGTAGCTAGCAAGTCACACTAAACCACGTCTCTTGTAAATATAAACTTCACTAAAACCTCTTCAGTTGAGAGTAAAAAGCATCATTTTAGACAAGGTAAAAAGGCAAGGCTGTTTGGGATTAACCACTTACAGGTGCGATCGAAAATAAATCCCATCATTACTCAAACTTTCTAAATGAGAAAGAAAATGTAAAAGATACCGTTGAATTATTGTAACAAATCCACAGGATAATAGAATCAAGTTCTCTGCATCTAAAGCTAAGTTAACATCAACTAGAGAAGCAGCAGCAATAAGGATTCAAAAAGGTAAACTTATTGCTGCCTTCATTAAACTAACAGCGGGAGAGAAAATTCAGAAAATAAAACAAGCATTTAAGGCGTAGACAGAGACCCAAGGTCCAGTCTTGGGTTCTAAACAGCTGACAGAAAAAAAAGGGGCAAAGACAAACAGATTGGTTGTGAGGAAAGGCAAGGGGTCGGATATCGAGAGATAAGAAGCTGCCAGGAGTGTCCGACAGGGGCAAAGCCGGCAGGAGAGAAACTCCAGCGGACTCTGAAGATTGCATTTCAGCAAAAGCCTGTTGATCAGCAATCAATGAAAATCAAACGAAACCTCTAAAACCTGCAGGACACCGGCCCTCAAGGACCAACTTTGGGCATGATTGGTCAACTCACACAAACAGCTTTCGAGGATCTGGCAGTTAACTAGTGGGAGACACAAGAATAAATAGAGCTCCTCCCAGGTGCAGTAACTTTTTTTTTTTACGGAACTAGTGGCTCATAGTAGGGTTGTCACGATACTAAACCAGTTTACAAACACAAATAATTCTCAGCAGCTGCACCTCTTACAAAAAAAAAAGTCTGAAACTGAAAAGTGCGTAGAATTATTCAATCATACAGTGTTCACTTTAGATGAATGACTTCTTAGGTGCCACTGGTGGTAGCACTGTATCGATACTTTTAAAAACGAGTATTGTATCCGGATACAACGTTTCAGTATCAATACTTTTTTGAGTATCGATACTTTTGACAGCCCTAGCTCATAGGCTGACAGGAAAGGGGGTACGAGAGGGGGAGAGAGATGCAGCAAAGGACCACAGGTTGCCTGCGTAGAGCAATAATGCCTCCATACATGGGTCGTGTCCGCTAACCACTGCGCCACAGAAGCAGGCCCATGACCCAGGATCTTTCTGTATGTTCTCCCTGAGCATGCATGGGTTCTCTCCGGGTACTCTGGCTTCCTCCCACAGTCCAAAAACATGACTGTTAGGTTAATTAGCTTCTCTAAATTGACTCATTGACTCTTCAGCAATCCCTCACACTAAGCATGCGTGTAGCGACAGTGGAGAGGAAAAACTCCCTTTGAACAGGAAGAAACCTCCAGCAGAACCAGGCTCAGTGTGAGCGGCCATCTGCTGAGGCCCACTGGGGTTCAAGGAGACAGAAGCAGACATAGAAAAAGAAGCATAGATACAAAAGGCAACTGTCAACCAGCTCCACAGGCGGCCCCGTCCAGGAAACACACAGCCAGGCAGACGAGCTCCGAGCCAGCTCCCATGTCAGAGGATGAAGAGAGCACATCCAGTTAGTCACAGTCAGAGAAACAGGACTACACTGGAAAACAGGCCAAGCTCCAACATCTAGAAACAAAGGTGTTGATGGCAGCAGCACAGCTGATATTTCTCTCCAGGAGTCACAGCCTAATGTCAATATCTTTAGAATTTTATAGAAGGTATCAGGTTCCGGTCCAGAGCAAAATGTTTCATCAACCAAAGTAATCTAGAAGAGAGATTGGTGACTAATAGACTTTTTAAGTGTTTAACTCTAATGAACTTTAATGTTAAATACATGTTTTAGCAGGAACATGTGCCCCTTTCAGACAGCCGAGAAGATGGAGAGCAAACTGAGGTAAAGCAATTGTCAAACCAGAGCTCGACGATACGTCCAAAATGTTCCTTATACTGATAAGGAGAATTGAAGAAATACTGCTAATAAAGACCACATCATGAATCCTATACAAACTTATGACATTTATTTTGCCAAATTTAAAAAAATTAGGTTTTTAGATTTAGGTTTTAGATAAAAAAAAATATAAAAAAATCGAAATTGTTTTTGAAGTAAAGGACAACAATCGTTCAGTTTGGTTTATAGATAATTTCCTGATTCCCATATTTTCTCAAACCCCTGAACTGATGGTTTGTTCTTTTCTTTCTGTTTTCTGTCTTAATGTTGGCAGTGGTCTTTAGGCTGCCCTGCAAGGCTTTAAACCTGGGTTTAACCGGAGACTAAGCCATTCTCAAGCACATATCAAGGAGCTCATTTTGAGCCTGGATCCAGATTTATTGTTGATTCTGTTCATGGTGGAGAATCCTGCTTCACAGCAGCAGGTTGAGCCAAACATCCTCTAAATGTGCAGGGTCATCTTTGAGCACGCCATTTCACTTTTCTTTCACCAGTTCACCGCAGTTCTTCCAGCAGTCCACACTTTCTCTGCTCTCTTTTTCTCATGGTCTTCTCCTTCTTTCCCATCGCCCGGCTTGCCACAGGTTTGCCTGCTGGGTCTAAAAGTAGCAGCAGCAGCAACCCAGACTGACAGCTCATTGGCTCATTTGGATCACGTGCAGCCTGGAGCCGGACGCTCCCCAGGGCTTTACCGTATTAACAGGAGAAGAGGCGCAAGTTGGACAACATGCTGTAATTTATAAATGTTGTAAATCAGGTCGGGGCCAGATCAGGCAGCAGGTGGGTCTGGATCCGGGTCTACCTGCTGGCTAATCCGTGACCTCTGCCACTATAGGCAGATATATTATGTGAACTGTATCTTTCTCCACATTAATTCACTCTGAAACCTTAAGGCCTCTAAATCGATCAAAATCATGAAGGAACATGTTTGCACTGCAGCCCTGAAGGAAGGATATGGGAAAGACAGCAGAGAAATGGAGAGAAAGTAGAGAGGAAGTGATTTTTCATGGTTGTCTATTGATTTCAGAGAAATGGGCAGATCAGGGTGAAACAAATCCAATTTCAGTGGTTTCACTTATCTTTCATTGCTCTTATTTACATCGTGGTTTAAAGTTTCTTAAGAATCTGCTGACATGTTTTATACTCCAGCCAACATCAGGCTGTGGTATAATAAATTACAGCTCTGCTCCTGGCTGAGTGTTTTTATTTTAAAGTGTTTTATTTCTTACATTTCCTGCATATTCTGATTCAATAGAATGTAAAAAAAAAACTCAGGATTATTTAGCAAATCAATTAAAGCCCTTTTTTTTATTCATCGATTAATAATCAGATAGCCAAAGGTTCCATAAAAAAGACTTTTTAAGAAATCAAACTAGGTGAAAATAAAACTTTCCCACATGAGGATTCTGGATTATAGAGCAGATTGACAGAAGAAAATATTTTTTTTTTTATCTTAACCCTATATAGGTTTGTTTTTTTGGCATTTGGCCAATTAGATAACCCCTTGAATGATATATTATCTACTGTAAGTGAAGTGGAAAAAAAAAAAGTTAACAAGTCAACCCCAGTGGGCCTCAGCAGATGGCCGCTCACACTGAGCCTGGTTCTGCTGGAGGTTTCTTCCTGTTCAAAGGGAGTTTTTCCTCTCCACTGTCGCTACAAGCATGCTTAGTGTGAGGGATTGCTGAAGAGTCAATGAGTCGATGCAATCAGCTGGTTTTCCTTAGATAGAAAACTTTGAATCAATCTGACTGGATGATCTGGTTGAACTGGAAAGTGACCTGAGATGACATGATGTGAATTGGAGCTATAGAAATAAACTGAATAGAATTGAATTGTTACGACTTTATTCTCATATTGAAATTACTTTATTATTTATTTAAATGTGTTTCTTTCACTCAGAGTGTTTTTCATGAATTTCTTATAGAAGCACTTTTCTTATTTTTCTATATATATTCCATATGCGTTTCTTTTTATTACATTGACATTAATTTTTAAGATTAAAATATCCATATTTTTTGAATGTTTCAAAGGTAATAAGGTCTTATCCTGGATTCCAATAACACTATTGGCTGGAAACTTGGTGCCCTATAAAGGGGAAAATGCTAAATGTTTCCATATTTTTTACCAATTTTGGTCTAATTCCTGCTCTAAGTGAGTCTCTCTGTCAACTAAAGGCATGTTTAAGAGTTTTTGTGCCTAATTTAACGATTAATTACTAAATTAGTTGACGATTATTTCAATAATCAATTAATCTGATTAATTGTTTCAGCCCTATTAAACCATTAACATTTCGGGGCAGATAAGTTAAAGGATTTCCTTATCAATAATATCTCCCAGCTCCTTTCCACCCAGAATGAATTCTGCGCCGTTTCCCACAGATGCTTTGAACCTTTGGGAATCATTAGGACATTCTCTTAATATCAACCCATGATGTTACATCTCAATGACCAATGTGTCCTTCGTTTTCATTTTCTCTTTTAAAGAGATGCTATCGCTCACTATCGCTGACTCGCTGAATGACTGCATACATTCTCCTTTGGCGTCTGGAGCTCCTTAAATCTTATCTAACAGCGTCCACTTCTTTCTCTCAGGGTCCATAATGCTGAGCTCTAATTCAGCCTTCAGGAGATAGATTAGCATCTGTCAAAGCTCAGTCCTGCGCTGGCTGCTCCTTTTTCTCCCCATTTTTCCAAAGCCCTGCCACTTTCACTCATCCCTGTTACTCTCATTCACAGGTAATGAAGCAAGTGACTGGAGAAAGTGAGTGTAGAAGATAAAAGAGCTGGCAGCTGGAAACCAGAATGGACATCTGGCCATGAGATACCAGAGGGACGTCGTGAAGGATGGAGGATACAAATATTTACAGGTAAGAGAACAGCTGGGCGGACGGCAGGTTTTAACAAAGCCTGTGGCTAAAACCTTCATGTAATCAACAGAGTGAAGTTAGAAGGATAAAGTTTCTAAGTTTATTTAATTCTGTTGCTAAGAGACCGCTACAGACAAGTGTCCTATAAAAACAGGGTTAAACAGTTCTCTGATGCTACGTTCAGATCGCACACAAAAACCTAGCCTGGTGAGACCATCCTGATCTAGCGAGCTTTCAAGGTTTCACTCGCAGATCAGTCTGGAGACTCTCCATTGAAGAAAATTTGGAGCCGTTCACCAAACGAACGTCCAATCAGCGTTGGCTTTGAGGCGGGTTGAGGTGTGACACAACGAGAAGCGCAACAGTTCAGTCTAAAGAACATGGCGGCTTCAGCCGATGAAACTAGCGTTAGCGTGGCTATCGAGCAAGTTTTATGGGAATTACAGAGTATTTCTTCACTGAAAGAAGAGCAAAACACTGCTCTGGAGGCTTTTCTCAGAGGAAAAGATGTTTTTGCTCTTCTCCCGACTGGTTTCGGCAAGAGTTTGATCTATCAATTGGCTCCTCTTCGTCGTCGCTCTGTTAGTACGTCATATGCTTCGTTGATCTGATTGGTTTATTTGGCCCGTCTATCACCAACATAGGCCAATCAGCTAACCAGTATTTTCGCCCCTTCCCAAAATTACTTCAACGGAAGGTTTTCAGATGGATATGCGGAGCAAATCCATCTGGCGGAGTCAGGTTAGCAAAAACGTGCGTGCTGCTTCATTTCTGATGCTTGTACCAGTTTAGTTCTGACGCGGCTGAAGCATCTTTGCTGCTCTAGTGGGCGGAGCTACTCTATCATTTCTCTGCCTGGAAAGATGGCAGCTATATCTGCTGTGATCAGCAGGTAAAAAGTAGTTAGAATCTATGTTGAAGTGAGAAAGTCCTCCTGAAAACATGGTCTGTGCAGTCAGTTCATCCAGATTACCATCCTGCCTTCAAAGATTATTTCTCTGTGGGAGCCGCTCAGACTGATAAACCAGACTAAATGTGAGATGAAATGCGTTACTTAGTCTGGCCCCGATGAATGAGACATCGGAAGATTATTGATGAGAACAATCCGTTGTTTTTCAAACCATGTCTGTGCCTATTGGCCAACGCTCTGACCAATGAGAGCAACTGACTGTGACGTAGGGAGCGCGACAGGAAGCATATCCATCTGGAAACCTTCCGTTGAAGTAATTTTGGGAAGGGGCGAAAATACTGGTTAGCTGATTGGCCTATGTTGGTGATAGACGGGCCAAATAAACCAATCAGATCAACGAAGCATATGACGTACTAACAGAGCGACGACGAAGAGGAGCCAATTGATAGATCAAACTCTTGCCGAAACCAGTCGGGAGAAGAGCAGAAACATCTTTTCCTCTGAGAAAAGCCTCCAGATCAGTGTTTTGCTCTTCTTTCAGTGAAGAAATACTCTGTAATTCCCATAAAACTTGCTCGATAGCCACGCTAACGCTAGTTTCATCGGCTGAAGCCGCCATGTTCTTTAGACTGAACTGTCTCGCTTCTCGTTGCGTCACACCTCAACCCGCCTCAAAGCCAACGCTGATTGGACGTTCGTTTGGTGAACGGCTCCAAATTTTCTTCAACGGAGAGTCTCCAGACTGATCTGCGAGTGAAACCTTGAAAGCTCGCGAGATCAGGGTGGTCTCACCAGGCTAGTGTACTACACCACTGTTCACAACTTTCCCGCATTTCAAATCAACTGTTTTCAGTTGCAGAAAGGTTACAGAAAGTTGGAGTGAACTTTTCAGTTACACGGGAGAAATCCAACTGAGTCTCGAGGAGCAAATATTTAGTTTTTTCCACTCCAACATCTGCTGCTATGAAATTTTTTTACAATTTTTGAGTGAGAAAACCCAGAGTGCCCCAATAACCCATGGTCATTGGGGCACCTGTGGCAGTGACCCCCGAACTTCACAAAAAAAAAAAATAATAATGCTACCTTTTTTGGCATTTAATTAATCATATCTAGTTACTTTAACACAATTGTTTTATGTCCTTCCCTGCTAACATGAAACAATTGCACACAATGACCTCTGACCCCCGCTTGGAAAGGCCTCTAGTTTCCAATGATGGGGACCATTAGGGGGCGGGACTAAAAATCAATACCTGCTGTTACGTTCCTCCCGCAGAGTCACACATGTCAGGTGGAATTTAAAATCTCATTTCATTTGTTTTCAAAGTTATAAAACAAAAAGTATTTGTGAAAAAATGATTCTGAAACATGTTTTAGAAAATTTTAAGCCTCATTTGAAAGGCGTGTGGATGAAACACCATGTGACTGTGTTTGGGCCTTTTCTATAAATAGATAAAATGAGTAGGTGTCAGCTGGGCCTGGTAGCGGACCCGTTTGGCTTAAGATGTTAAAATTTAAGTTTAAAAATAGGATTAAAAGTTAAAAAAACACTAACCAAGGAGCACATTTTTTATTGCCTAAAGTTTGATGTGACGCTTTATGCTTTATCGTCAAAATCCAATTGTAATGGTAAAAAAGAAACTTATTTTAATAGATTTTTCTCCAAATAATATAAAAAAGATAACTGAACCAGTATTTATTACAAATTCTCAGCTATTTAAAGACAATTTACACACAAATATCACTGACGTATCAATAAAAAAGCACCTCCTCAAAGACTTTCAAGTTATAAAAGGAATAAAACATGAATCCTAAACAGGCTCCAAAATAAACTAAATGACTATTTTTATCTCTGAAAGCTGCAGTCGGAGGTTTGAGACGAAAACAGACAGAAAGGAGAGACAAACGAGCCGACGGGAGGAAACTGCGACTGAATAATCAGGCTGGATGGCAGAGCTTGTAATAGGTGTTGAGGTGGGCGCCCTCCACATGGTGTGGCGTAATCTGTGGCAGGCTGCTGTGTCTGCCCACTCCATCTCCGTGTCACGCCACACCTAAACACTCACAAACAAATCAACACAAATATAGCAGAGCTGCGTCTCTGATCTGCCTCCCTGCCAGCGCTTTGTGACAGCGGCGTCAGCTTCAATGAGCCTCTGACGTTCGCTGCTCTCCCCCTAATTGCATTATCCGTCAGCAACCTGAGACCCCGCTGTCTCTCCGGCTGATTGTGATGTGTAGATGAGCTCTTAGTGCAGCGGCAAGCATTGCCAGTCCCTTAAAAACAGACGTAGCGTTAGAAGTGTCCTATGGTGGAAACAATAACAGGTCACTTTAATGCTCATGCAAAGGTGTAGCCCTTTAAAAAGAACACCACGCCTGAAAAAGAACACAAATAATAAATCCCAGAGGATGGCTAATTAACTATTCATGAATTCCCCTGGAATGTGGATTATGTTCTATTTGAAAAATTGATGACAGCAACATGAAAATGCAAAGTCTCACGTGTGAATGTGCAGGCTTATAAATATGGAAAGACTTTACTGCTGCTTTGTTGGCTGCCTATGAAATAATATTCAGTGTAAATGTCTGTTTTCTATTTGTAACATACACTATATTGCCAAAAGTATTTGCTCACCCATCCAAATTATTGGAATCAGGTGTTCCAATCACTTCCATGGCCACAGGTGTATAAATTCAAGCACCTAGGCATGCAGACTGTTTTTACAAACATTTGTGAAAGAATGGGTCGCTCTCAGGAGCTCAGTGAATTCCAGCGTGGAACTGTGATAGGATGCCACCTGTGCAACAAATCCAGTCGTGAAATTTCCTCGCTCCTAAATATTCCACAGTCAACTGTCAGCTGTATTATAAGAAAATGGAAGTGTTTGGGAACGACAGCAACTCAGCCACGAAGTGGTAGGCCACGTAAACTGACGGAGCGGGGTCAGCGGATGCTGACGCGCATAGTGCGAAGAGGTCGCCAACTTTCTGCAGAGTCAATCACTACAGACCTCCAAACTTCATGTGGCCTTCAGATTAGCTCAAGAACAGTGCGCAGAGAGCTTCATGGAATGGGTTTCCATGGTCGAGCAGCTGCATCCAAGCCATACATCACCAAGTGCAATGCAAAGCGTCGGATGCGGTGGTGTAAAGCACGCCGCCACTGGACTCTAGAGCAGTGGAGACGCGTTCTCTGGAGTGACGAATCGCGCTTCTCCATCTGGCAATCTGATGGACGGGTCTGGGTTTGGCGGTTGCTAGGAGAACGGTACTTGTCTGACTGCATTGTGCCAAGTGTAAAGTTTGGTGGAGGGGGGATTATGGTGTGGGGTTGTTTTTCAGGAGCTGGGCTTGGCCCCTTAGTTCCAGTGAAAGGAACTCTGAATGCTTCAGCATACCAAGACATTTTGGACAATTCCATGCTCCCAACTTTGTGGGAACAGTTTGGAGCTGGCCCCTTCCTCTTCCAACATGACTGTGCACCAGTGCACAAAGCAAGGTCCATAAAGACATGGATGACAGAGTCTGGTGTGGATGAACTTGACTGGCCTGCACAGAGTCCTGACCTCAACCCGATAGAACACCTTTGGGATGAATTAGAGCGGAGACTGAGAGCCAGGCCTTCTCGTCCAACATCAGTGTGCGACCTCACAAATGCGCTTCTGGAAGAATGGTCAAAAATTCCCATAAACACACTCCTAAACCTTGTGGACAGCCTTCCCAGAAGAGTTGAAGCTGTTCTAGCTGCAAAGGGTGGACCGACGTCATATTGAACCCTATGGATTAGGAACGGGATGTCACTTAAGCTCATATGTGAGTCAAGGCAGGTGAGCAAATACTTTTGGCAATATAGTGTATCATGCTAACATCTAAGGTAACATTATAAAATAGTCTGCAGAAGTTTACACAATAACTGAGCACAGAATAGCTGCTTGGAGGTTAGCGGATGCAAAACCTGCTGAAATACTGCATTCAAAAATTAGTCCAAAATAACCCAGATTGGATGATGAGTATGACAGAGAATGTTTACCGGAAAAAAAGTTTAGGAAACAATGAAGAGGAAAAATAGAAAAGCATATTTTGTTTTGTTCCAGAAGAAAAGGATCCCAAAACTTGGGACCCCTTTTTCATCATTCTGCTTCATTCTATCTCTATTCTCCCACTCTGCAGAATCTGTTAGTTCAATCTCTAACGTTCTGCTCTCTCTGCTTTTTCTCATAGTAGCTTCATCTGGTCTGTTCCTGTTTGGCTGTGACTCCATCCTGGAGAGAAATATCAGCTGTGCTGCTGCCATCAACACCTTTGTTTCTAGATGTTGGAGCTTGGCCTGTTTTCCAGTGTAGTCCTGTTTCTCTGACTGTGACTAACTGGATGTGCTCTCTTCATCCTCTGACATGGGAGCTGGCTCGGAGCAGAACGTTAGAGATTGAACTAACAGATTCTGCAGAGTGGGAGAATAGAGATATAATGAAGCAGAATGATGAAAAAGGGGTCCCTATGTCCTCCAGCAGTCTAAGCCTATAGCAGCAGAACTATAGAGATAGCTCAGGATAACCTGAGCCACTCTAACTAGAAGCTTTATCAAAAAGGAAAGTTTTAAGCCTAGCCTTAAAAGTAGACAGGGTGTCTGCCTCACGGACTAAAACTGGTAGTTGGTTCCACAGGAGAGGAGCCTGAGAACTATTAGTGAATGCATCCTTAATTTTAACACCTAAAGATGATTGAGAGATTGGAATGAATATGATTTATTTTGATATCATGCACTTGAAGTACGATGTTTTTAATTTAAACAAAGTACAAAAAACCAAACAAACCCTTATTTAAAGAGAAACTGACTTCCTTTTTTTTTTACTGTAGGGTTAGATTCACCTGGCAGGTTTAATTCAAAAAGAAAAAAAAACGACTTCAGACAAAATTGTCAAAGTGAGGATTCCATGTTTTTAACTCAAGAAAGATAAATCCCAGAAGAAATACTGTACAACAGCTAGGGGCAGAATTGTAGCTGTAGACTATTTGTATTTGCTAAAAACATGTATTTTAGACCTGGATGAAACATGGGTTTTATTTGCTGAGTGGCTAGAGGCAATTTTCCCCATCGATTTCTAACGCTGTCATAGCTCAACCATTTTCAGAGCGTGTGGTCGTTAGCTGTAAGTGGGCCTGAGACAAAAAGAAAGAGGCTGCAGGGTGATGCTCATTTCGATGTCCTATAAGCCTACGGATATGAGACCTGCTCTGACTCATGTTCCTGGATTCACACTCTTGGACACTTTTCATTCTGCTTAGACTGATAGGCCGACTCTAGCGGGAGCCACAAAGAGCGCCTCAAGCAGGTCCATTAACCAAATGAGCATGATCAATCAAAATACATTAATCCTACTTGATCTCCCAAGGCAAATTAAGAAATTTAAATGGGGACCAACACACCCGCATGCACACCCACACTTCTACTTACATTTCAACATTAAGATGCCAAACAATGGAGGTAATTGCATTCTGCTTTCTCAATTGTTTAGAGGAAAAGAAAAGCAAACAGGAGATGCACCTAGAGCAACCATTTGCATTTTGTTTGTGTTTAATGGTAGTTTTTAATTTATCTGTTTGGCATACAATGTGAAAATATATTAAACTCTACCGCTGTTTGTTTGTAAATCATTTTAAAGCTTTATCCCCAGAATCAGCCTGCAGCCGCCGCTCGTCTCAAAGCCTGAAGACAGCCCAGATGAACTAAAAGATGAAGGTAGCGGTGGGAAATAGGAGCCCTGATGGGACAAAATATGTTTCCTTGAGGAAAGAAGGAGGCTGAAAAATCTAATCCCGTTTTCTATGACCACTGGGGGAGACCTGCTGACTCGACACTTCAGATACAAGCTGACAGGTTTCATTTTGAATACAAACCACTTCCATTGGATTTACATGGAAGGAATGTATTTTTCAGTGAGCTGAAACCTCGTACGTATTGCCATGCAGCAGTTCTCACTCCACGCATGCATTAACTCGTCTATGCATCAGCTCTCATTATAAAATTTACTGGATTCCCTTTGCTTTCCCCTGTGGGGCTGTTAGAAATACGTTCATTAGGCTCAGTGATCCGTCACAGATAGAATTGATCCATATAAACAGTGGCTTACCAACATATTCAGCCCCCCCTTTAACTTTTACATCTTTTGCCACATTTTCAGGCTTCAAACAAAGATATAAAATTTTTATGTTTTGTGAAGAATCAACAAGTGGGACATAATCATGTTTTTATTCTGAAATTTATTTGATATTTAAAACTTTTTTACCAAAAAAAAAAAAAAAAACCTGAAGTTTCGCCTGGTTCTGCTGGAGGTTTCTTCCCGTTCAAAGGGAGTTTTTCCTCTCCACTGTCGCTACAAGCATGCTTAGTGTGAGGGATTGCTGAAGAGTCAATGAGTCGATGCAATCAGCTGGTTTTCCTTAGATAGAAAACTTTGAATCAATCTGACTGGATGATCTGGTGAACTGGAAAGTGACCTGAGATGACATGATGGGAATTGGAGCTATAGAAATAAACTGAATAGAATTGTTGTGTATCTGCAGTTCCTGTAAAAAGACAATGTGGTTCTTCAGTGAAATATTCTCCTGACTCTCCTACGACGAGTCCTAGAGCTGAACTGGAGTGACTGAACAGACGCTTAGTGTCACGAATAGAAGAAATGGTTTAATCTGAAAGTGATTTAGGCTTAATGTGCACATTAGTGATAGATACGTGAATGATTTAACCTGCAAAGTGCTTCTAGAACTGCTATCCAGGGGGCATTAACGCTGCAGTGGAAAGACGTTATAACAGCAGATAACAGTGCAGTGAGCGAAGGTCACCAGAGACAAAGGACGGCTTTAAAGACTTACTGGTTATTTAAATGTTGTTGATTTTCTTACTTTATTTAACAATGAAAAAAGAATTATACTATAAGACAATAAAATATTTTATTTAGTTCCAGTATTTAATACAATGGTAAGAGAAGAGAAATTTGGTTTATATTCGATAAATTTATGTGAAAGTTTGTTGCCCAGGACCAAAGTGCAGACTTGCGATCAGCAGCAGCCGTTCAAAATGGCCGTTCCCGGTCAAATTCCAGCCGAATGGCAGCCCACTTCCCTGCAACTACCAGCAAAATCCACGCTGCAGCTCCTACTAGATGCATGCAACACCTGTCCGTCCATAAACCTCTCGTATTGAAATGTTCCAGCTCTGCTTTACTTCCCTCGTTTTGCTCATCAGATTTTTAGATGTTGTTGCATTTTTCTCTGTCATCAGTCACAAATAGACTCGACCAGCCCGTCTGATGAATGACAGACGGGAGCCGTGCATCAGAGTGAAGACAACAGTCTGTAGGAAACAACAAACTGACAAGAACAGCTTTAAGCTGAATTGGAGGACAAAGGATGAAGGAGTCTGTGAATGAAGTGTCAAAGAACCTTTCTAATAATAAAGAAATATTCAGCAAAGGAGGTAAAGACAAAAGCCACTTAGAGGAAAATAAACTAGAGAACACCTAATAAAAATAAACAAACAAAACTAATACAGCAAACAAACATCATCCATCCATCCATCTTCTCTCGCTTCTTCCGTCAGGGTCGCGCAGGGACCGGTCCCCATCTCTAAGGAGAATTTAAAGAAGCCAATCAACCTAACAGTCATGTCATTGTACTGTGGGAGGAAGCTGGAGTACCCGGGGAGAACCCATGCATGCTCAGGGAGAAGATGCAGACTCCATGCAGCCCAGCCCAATTTCTTTAGCTAATTAGCCTAATTAGCTAATTAGTCCTTCCGCTGGGGATTCCCAGTGACAGTGCACCGCCGGTGTTAGGTTTATTCAATGATGATTATAAAGTTAATGTGTGTACATACGTATGAAACATTCGAGAAATGAGATGCTTCTCTCTGTTTACTGCAAACTGTCATGCAACGGTGGTAGAAAACTGCTGATGTTTGTGCAAGGCTAATCACAGTTATCAGGAGACCACTCTATTCTGTGATTCAATCAGAGGAGCATTTTGTCCTATGACCTGATCAATTGTCTTGTCAGAAGAACACTCTATTCTGTAACCCACTCCATGTGTTATGATCTGCTAATAAAAAGGCTTCTGCTGAGGAAGCACGTCAGAGAGTAGATGTAGCTGAATGTAGCTCTCTCCTTCTGCAGAAGCTGTTAAAAGATCCCTCTTCTGTGTAGACTCAGTTTCTCTTTTATGAACCTACATTTTTTAACCTAACAGCCGGTATGTGGGGGTCTGAGCGGCTCCCACAGAGAAATAATCTTTGAAGGCAGGATGGTAATCTGGATGAACTGACTGCACAGACCATGTTTTCAGGAGGACTTTCTCACTTCAACATAGATTCTAACTACTTTTTACCCGCTGATCACAGCTAATATAGCTGCCATTGTTCCAGGCAGAGAAAGGATAGGGTAGCTCCGCCCACCGCGCATCAGACCCACTTTACCACCGCGCAGCTAGAGCAGCAAAGATGCGTCAGAACTAAACTGGTACAAACATCAATAATGAAGCAGCACGCGCGTTTTAGCTGCTCCTGCTGCTCTAGGTCTGTATCTTTACCCTTTATGTTTTATGTTTAATGAGGAACGCCGTTTATTTCTCCATTGGTCCTTGATTTTCTGTTATTCCATCATGTTCTACTCTCCCATATGAGTTTAGTGTCATTTGGAGCCGTTCTGAAGATATTCCGTTAGGTTATATCCAGTAACGTCTTCCTATGGGCAACGACTTGAAGGCACAAACTAAACTGTTCATCATTTATTCTTTATGGAACGCCAGCATTCAGAACATGGAGGCCAATCACTGTCCCCCAGACATCCGCCGTTAGATTTTATATATATCTTTTAAAAACAAAGCACCGTGTGCATGATGTCATCCGCGTGCGCCGGCTACCGTTTATTCTTGCTCTCCGCTGAACTGCTGCTAGTTTTCCTCTCATGCCTGGAAGATGTCTAGTGCTGCTACCACAGATGATCTCGCTCTCCAATTGAATGATTCAGATGAGCTAGAATGAATAGAAGGGGTAGAGCAGGGATCAGCAACCTTTTTAAGGCTGAGGGCTACTTCATGGCTACCAAAAACTCATTTTTATTCTTATTTTATTATTTTATTCATTTCTAATTTTCTTTTTAATATTGTCATTTTGAAACCACTGAAATATGATGAAATAATACATAAATGATTAAAAAGAAGAGCAACAGAATAAAAAAAATTTTAAACTTAACCCACTGAGTAAGTTCTTCTGCTTTCAGAAGACGAAGAGGGCCCCCCATGTGGTCCTTGAGGGCCCCTTGGTGCCCGCGTTGGTGACCCCTGGGGTAGAGCGTAGCCGCCTGTGGCCCTGGCTACCTGTCACTACTCCAGTCCAGCGCACGGACCACTGGTAATAACAGCTGACTGAAGCAAAACTCCACTTAAATGGGAACACCATTTATTTTATTTTTTTTTTACACTGTGCCCTTTACGTCATACACACGCCGCTTTGTTTTTAAAACATATAAATATAAAAATATAACGGCGGATGAACAGCTTTGAACGGCTCCAAATGACACAAAAATCATATGGGTGAGTAGAACATGATGGAATAACGGAAAATCAAGGACCTAATGTAAAAAGACTCTGATTCTTTGGCTCAAACTATAAATAGAAGCAAGAAGTGACTGTGGTTCCAGGTTTTCCCCTGTGAACAGAATCAATGTCACACGTTCAGATGTAAATCTCAGGAAAGTGACGACCTGCACTGTACCGCCTGTGAGGTGGTGGAGGAGCCTCCTTGGTAGAGAAGACAGACGTGTCTTCTAAAAGCTTTCTGCTTCAAACTGATGCATTGCTCAGCAGACAAATTCTGAACCCTGCATGACATAAAACCACGAATGAGGCATCCGGGAAAAACGAGTTTGATATGTTGTTTTTTTTTCTTTAGTTCCTGGGAAATAGACGGTCCCTATCATCCGAGCTGACAGGTAGAGAAAGAGAGCCGGAGGCTTGGCAGCTTAAAACACGTGTTTTACGGTCAACTTCCTCTGCCTCTAAACAGATGCTTGAAGTAAAGAAGAGCATCAGGATGGATCCTTTATGCCAGCATGAAGCTGAAAGGCCTTTAGTCTGCTCCTGCTGATCCTTTACTTTATAGATCAGTTACTGAGTCATGATGAGCAGAGGCCACTTCTTCATTCTACAGCAAACTACAGTAGTAGACAGTCAGAATTTCCCCTCTTTCCATGACTGGCCCTTGGCTGGTCCTTGGCTGGTCATTTGCTGGCCCTTGGCTGGTCATTCGCTGGCCCTTGGCTGGTCATTGGCTGACCCTTGGCTGGTCATTGGCTGGCCCTTGGCTGGTCCTTGGCTGGTCCTTGGCTGGCCCTTGGTTGTCTCTTGAATGTTCATTGGCTGGCCCTTGGCTGGTCATTGGCTGGCCCTTGACTGGTCATTGGCTGGCCCTTGGCTGGTCATTGGCTGGCCCTTGACTGGTCATTGGCTGGCCCTTGACTGGTCATTGGCTGGCCCTTGGCTGGTCATTGGCTGGCCCTTGACTGGTCATTGGATGGCCCTTGGCTGGTCATTGGCTGGCCCTTGACTGGTCATTGGCTGGCCCTTGGCTGGTCATTGGCTGGCCCTTGACTGGTCATTGGCTGGCCCTTGACTGGTCATTGGCTGGCCCTTGACTGGTCATTGGATGGCCCTTGACTGGTCATTGGCTGGCCCTTGACTGGTCATTGGCTGGCCCTTGGCTGATCATTGGCTGGCCCTTGACTGGTCATTGGCTGGCCCTTGGCTGGTCATTGGCTGGCCCTTGGCTGGTCATTGGCTGGCCCTTGGTTGTCTCTTGAATGTTCATTGGCTGGCCCTTGGCTGGTCATTGGCTGGCCCTTGACTGGTCATTGGATGGCCCTTGGCTGGTCATTGGATGGCCCTTGACTGGTCATTGGATGGCCCTTGACTGGTCATTGGATGGCCCTTGGCTGGTCATTGGATGGCCCTTGAATGTTCATTGGCTGGCCCTTGGCTGGTCATTGGCTGGCCCTTGGCTGGTCATTGGCTGGCCCTTGGCTGGTCCTTGGCTGGCCCTTGGCTGGTCCTTGGCTGGCCCTTGAATGTTCATTGGCTGGCCCTTGGCTGGTCATTGGCTGGCCCTTGACTGGTCATTGGATGGCCCTTGACTGGTCATTGGATGGCCCTTGGCTGGTCCTTGGCTGGCCCTTGAATGTTCATTGGCTGGCCCTTGGCTGGTCATTGGATGGCCCTTGGCTGGTCATTGGATGGCCCTTGACTGGTCATTGGATGGCCCTTGACTGGTCATTGGATGGCCCTTGACTGGTCATTGGATGGCCCTTGACTGGTCATTGGATGGCCCTTGGCTGGTCCTTGGCTGGCCCTTGAATGTTCATTGGCTGGCCCTTGGCTGGTCATTGGCTGGCCCTTGGCTGGTCATTGGCTGGCCCTTGGCTGGTCCTTGGCTGGCCCTTGGCTGGTCCTTGGCTGGCCCTTGAATGTTCATTGGCTGGCCCTTGGCTGGTCATTGAATGGCCCTTGGCTGGTCATTGGATGGCCCTTGACTGGTCATTGGATGGCCCTTGACTGGTCATTGGATGGCCCTTGGCTGGTCATTGGATGGCCCTTGACTGGTCATTGGATGGCCCTTGACTGGTCATTGGATGGCCCTTGGCTGGTCCTTGGCTGGCCCTTGAATGTTCATTGGCTGGCCCTTGGCTGGTCATTGGCTGGCCCTTGGCTGGTCATTGGCTGGCCCTTGGCTGGTCCTTGGCTGGCCCTTGGCTGGTCCTTGGCTGGCCCTTGAATGTTCATTGGCTGGCCCTTGGCTGGTCATTGGCTGGCCCTTGGCTGGTCATTGGCTGGCCCTTGGCTGGTCATTGGCTGGCCCTTGGTTGTCTCTTGAATGTTCATTGGCTGGCCCTTGGCTGGTCATTGGATGGCCCTTGGCTGGTCATTGGCTGGCCCTTGACTGGTCATTGGCTGGCCCTTGAATGTTCATTGGCTGGCCCTTGACTGGTCATTGGATGGCCCTTGGCTGGTCATTGGATGGCCCTTGACTGGTCATTGGATGGCCCTTGACTGGTCATTGGATGGCCCTTGGCTGGTCCTTGGCTGGCCCTTGAATGTTCATTGGCTGGCCCTTGGCTGGTCATTGGCTGGCCCTTGGCTGGTCATTGGCTGGCCCTTGGCTGGTCCTTGGCTGGCCCTTGGCTGGTCCTTGGCTGGCCCTTGAATGTTCATTGGCTGGCCCTTGGCTGGTCATTGGCTGGCCCTTGGCTGGTCATTGGCTGGCCCTTGGCTGGTCATTGGCTGGCCCTTGGTTGTCTCTTGAATGTTCATTGGCTGGCCCTTGGCTGGTCATTGGATGGCCCTTGGCTGGTCATTGGCTGGCCCTTGACTGGTCATTGGCTGGCCTTTGAATGTTCATTGGCTGGCCCTTGGCTGGTCATTGGCTGGCCCTTGGCTGGTCATTGGCTGGCCCTTGAATGTTCATTGGCTGGCCCTTGGTTGTCTCTTGAATGTTCATTGGATGGCCCTTGGCTGGTCATTGGATGGCCCTTGGCTGGTCATTGGCTGGCCCTTGACTGGTCATTGGCTGGCCCTTGAATGTTCATTGGCTGGCCCTTGGCTGGTCATTGGCTGGCCCTTGGCTGGTCATTGGCTGGCCCTTGAATGTTCATTGGCTGGCCCTTGGCTGGTCATTGGCTCGCCCCTTGGCTGGTCATTGGCTGGCCCTTGGCTGGTCCTTGGCTGGCCCTTGGCTGGTCCTTGGCTGGCCCTTGAATGTTCATTGGCTGGCCCTTGGCTGGTCATTGGCTGGCCCTTGACTGGTCATTGGCTGGTCCTTGGTTGTCTCTTGAATGTTCATTGGCTGGCCCTTGGCTGGTCATTGGCTGGCCCTTGGCTGGTCATTGGCTGGCCCTTGAATGTTCATTGGCTGGCCCTTGGCTGGTCATTGGCTGGCCCTTGGCTGGTCATTGGCTGGTCCTTGGTTGTCTCTTGAATGTTCATTGGCTGGCCCTTGACTGGTCATTGGCTGGCCCTTGGCTGGTCATTGGCTGGCCCTTGGCTGGCCCTTGGCTGGTCATTGGCTGGTCCTTGGTTGTCTCTTGAATGTTCATTGGCTGGCCCTTGACTGGTCATTGGCTGGCCCTTGGCTGGTCATTGGCTGGCCCTTGGCTGGCCCTTGACTGGCCCTTGGCTGGCCCTTGACTGGCCCTTGACTGGTCATTGGCTGGTCATTGGCTGGCCCTTGGCTGGCTCTTGACTGGTCATTGGCTGGCCCTTGACTGGTCATTGGCTGGCCCTTGGCTGGTCATTGGCTGGCCCTTGGCTGGCCCTTGACTGGCCCTTGACTGGTCATTGGCTGGTCATTCGCTGGCCCTTGGCTGGCCCTTGACTGGTCATTGGCTGGCCCTTGGCTGGTCATTGGCTGGCCCTTGGCTGGTCCTTGGTTGTCTCTTGAATGTTCATTGGCTGGCCCTTGGCTGGTCCTTGACTGGTCCCCTACAACTCCTTTTTAAACAGCAATCTTTGTACTAAAATATTCTTTCAGAGCTAAAGAGAAGCGCCATCTCCTGGTTAGACTCTGTAATTCAGTGAAAAGGTGAAGTCAGAGTAGAAAATATGCAATAGGGGGGGTCCCTCCAGTGGCTGGAAGTTGAAGGGATTTTGCTGGTAGTTGCAGGGAAGTGGGCTTCCATTCAGCTGGTGTTTGACTGGGAAGGGCCATTTTGAATGGCTGCTGCTGTAATAGCAGGGTTTTAACTTTTAAAGGGAGGAAATATTATTTCTCTGCCTTCAGTCTTCACTATTTGTCAAAAATAAAGTTTAGATTAAAAAAAAGACGTTAATAAACAACAGCAACAAAAATAGTTGTTGGATGAAGACTTTGATGAGGCAATCAGCAGGGAGAAGCCGGTGTGTGGGGGAGCAGAGCTTCTATTAGCTGCTGATGGATCAACAGGACATATCAGCACATTCATTCCAGCCGCAGGTTCGACTAGAAGCCTGAAACATTTCTCTGTTTGTTTGAATGTTGTAAAGCAGAGGAGGGAGCAGCTTGAGCTTCTTTTTGAGTTAAAAAAAAAACTTTACAAAAACTGATGTCATTACGTTTTCATCTAAAATCTCCTGTAAGCTTCTGCTGCTGCACTGAAAGGAAAACCCAGATTTCATCCGCTCTCCTGAACTCTCTGCCCGATGCTCTAAACATTCACAGTTTTGAAGGTCAGCGAGAAACGATGAATCTGTCTCCGATCGACTGCTTTCACCAACTCTCCCTGAACCCAAACACACATGCAGAGACCCAAGCAAACAAACTACATAGATTATCCTTATCTGTCTACAGAATGTCGAGATTAAGGAGCAGTCTCACCTTTATTCCCTTTAAGAATAATTCTTTAGAAACTGCAAGGTGATTTAAAAGATAAATTAAAGGTCTTTTTGCTTGTAAAGAGGCGGGATTAGAAGTTTGTTTTTAAAGGAAAAGTCTGGTCAGCAAGGAATAATCAATGGATCATTATTTATACCTAAAAAATCAATTCAATTCAGCCGGTCTCAGCAGATGGCCGCTCACACTGAGCCTGGCTCTGCTGGAGGTTTCTTGCTGTTCAAAGGGAGTTTTTCCTTTCCACTGTTGCTACACGCATGCTTAGTGAAGACTCCTCCTTCCCAGATGCACCACAGAGCGCCACAGGAAATCATTCCTACCTGTGATCATCAATCTCTATAACGCCTCCCTCAAGTGATTCAGACCCCCCCTCTGACATTTACTGCACCATTTTTGTACGTCACTATCACTTTACTTGGATTTAGTTAAACATATGCATATGCATATTAGGGATGGTTTATGAAAACCGTCCGAACCGTTCGGTTCGACTGTCTCAGTTCGGTTCACGTGTGTTTCGTTCGGTTCATGCGCTGCTCCTTTTTCTCATAGGCGAAGCGTTTACACTCCAGAGCAGAAGGTGGCGGTACTGCGACCAAAGCCAACCACCAGTAGTAAACAAGAAGAAGAAGAAGCGAAGCTGCGTAGCCGGGTGTAGCAGAAAAAAATCAGTTGTTGTGGAGAATTGTGTGGGTATGGCGAGTGGGAAAGAACAGGAGTTGGAAGACGCGCCAGCAGCACTTTATAGGTCTGCTGTATGGGACCACTTTGCATTTAGAGTGACCTACGATGACGGCGGAAAGAAAGCTGTGGATAAAAGTGCAACAGTGTGCAAGCATTGTGCAACACGTTTTGTTTATGCTAACAGCAACACGACCAACATGTCAGGCTAACCCCGAAATCCCACATACTCCGTCAGCGCTCCGCCCCGCTGCGCTCCAGACCGGCTGCTCAAAGCAAAGCCTACAGCCTCCACTGTGGCTCCCGTCGCTCCGCTCTGAGTTCCTTGGAGATGGTAGAGGGCATGCGCCAGATGATTAAATTCAAAGCAGCAAAACATGCGGAAATGATCCAGGGTTTCCGCGGATCATTAAAAATAATTACAATTCATTCATTTTTTTGGATTTTTTCATTAATTTCATTAATTTTTATGGGATTTCGTAGCCTGGGTGCCAGTCAGAACTTAGTCCCGCCCACAAGGTTTGAGTTCGGGGAAGTTCGGTCTGGCATTGCTCCATAGTAGCGCCAGTATTATCGCCCACTGTCAGGCGATCCAATCAAATTGTCAGGGCGGGCTTTATACGATGATGGACAGATGATCAACAGTAACGTAATCAACCACGTGACCAAAGCGCGCTTGGGTGACAACAACAATGGCTGCCGCTGGAGAGTTGAGGTGAGTAGATTCTGCTATTAGGTCTGTTCTAGAAGATATCGACAGCAAATTAATTTTAAAAGAGGAACAGAGAAACGCCATCAAGGCTCCTCTTCTCATTCTAGGCGTGAAACTGCACGCTTTGATTTTTGTTGACAACAACTATGCGTGGCTTAACATACGTCACGCACTCCGTTGCTCTTATTGGTTGTAGGTCTATCCAATTGAGTGCAGAGGCATTTTTTTTCCTGGTTCGTTCCAAACACGCCCCATAATCACAGCTCTATGGAGCAGCATCAGACTCATTCTGACTAGAATTGAGTCGGACTACGTCAGGCTAGGGATTTCGGGGTAACAATCATCATGAACCGAACCGAAAACCGTGGATTTTGTGAACCGTTCCACCCCTAATATATATATATATATATATATATATATATATATATATATATATATATATATATATATATATATATATATATATATATATATAAAACTGTATCTGGAGCGTGTAACAAAAATAGTTTCCCTCTGGAATTATTAAAGTATTTCTGATTCTGATAGTGTGAGGGATTGCTGAAGAGTCGATGAGTCGATGCAATCAGCTGGTTTTCCTTAGATAGAAAACTTTGAATCAATCTGACTGGATGATCTGGTGAACTGGAAAGTGACCTGAGATGACATGATGTGAATTGGAGCTATAGAAATACACTGAATAGAATTGTTACAGCTGAGGCTCAAACAATGTCATCCTGCCTGTTTACTGAAGACATCAGGACAAACAGCAAACGTCTTTATGCATCGCTCGTCCAGATTAACTCATTATTTGCTCCAGATAGTTGGATGTATAAACTGTGTCATTAACTAAACATAGAAGGTTATCAATGATCAGCATCATCCCATTAAACACCTACTACAATTTCTCACATAAAAACTACAATAAAATATATAAAAAGGAGCATAAGCAGCGATGGGGAGTTCATAGATGATGCTCTTTGTGTGGAGGATGAAACAAACCATGAGAGCCGAGCAGCTTTAACTCCTAGCAGAGCAATCTCCCTCATCTTTATCTTCCTCCTTATCAGTGCATTCATACGGCTTCTCTGCTGCCCAGGGAGACATGTCACATCCTATTCGCAGCCTTTTCCTGAAATAGCCTCGGTGCCCCTGAAAGGCGCTGAACTGCTACATAAGCAGCATTTCAACAAAGCACTTTAAATGCAGTGAAAACGTAATCCTTGATTTACTGTGCTGCTAATCTAAAATCAGCAATAGTAACGTCATTTATTTACAACACCCTGAGCATGCATTAGCTTCGCTCTAATTTCACCAATGCCTACCTGGCACTGCTAATGAATTGGACTTCTGCGTACAGTACTGCTGGAGGAATAAACGAGTCAATATGACTTCAGTTTCACAGAAAAACAATTATAATACCAACTTACAATCTTTCACTTCTTTATCCTTTCTTGTATAAAAACTGTTTGGCAAACAGAAAATCTGCAAAGATATGTTGAAGGTCTGACCATGCAACTCTGGGAGAAAAATGAGACATAAAACCTCCATAAACACCTAACTTACACCTTTTCACCGTTAGGATGTTTCCTCAGAAAATACAAACAGGAAAAATGAAATAAAAAGCTCACAGTAGAGGAAATAATGTCCTACAAAGAAGCTTTATTCAGCCTGGCTACCAGAGACAGATCAACCTTTAATAGGACATAACCGTAAGGCTAACGACTTTAATCGCTTTCAGGATTCCGGATTTATTTTTCTGAATTTACCTTTATCTCATCGTATTTTATCATGTTTCACGTTTTATTTCATTTATTTTAGTTTAGTTCTAGTCATGCCTTCGTGGCTTGTCACCCCTCTGCTATTGGCTGTTAGACTTCCTCACCAACAGACCTCAGTCAGTCTGGGTCCGACAGAACGCCTCGGATGTCATCAGTCTAAGCCCCTCCCCTCAGGGCTGCATCCCCAGGTTGACCACCGATCACATGGTGAAGTTTGCAGACGACACCACGGTGGTGGGCCTCATCAGAGACGACAACGACCTGGACTACAGAGAGGAGGTGGAGCAGCTGGTGGAGCAGAGATAACAGCCTGATCCTGAAGGTGGAGAAGACCAAGGAGATCATGGTGGACTTCAGGAAGAAGCGGCCTAACCACGCTCCACTGCTCATCAGCAGCTCAGCTGTAGAGGTGGTCAGCAGCACCACATTCATCACAGACACCCTCACCTGGACTGGAAACACCACCTCACTGGTCCAAAGGGCCCAGAAGCGCTTGGACTTCCTGCCCCCCCCCATCCTCCCCACCTTCTCCAGAAGCACCATAGAGAGCGTTCTGAGCAGCTGTCTCACTGTGTGGTGTGGAGGCTGCAGCGCCTCAGACTGGAAGAAGGTGAGAACAGCAGAGAGGATCATGGGGGCTCCTCTTCCCTCCATTAAAGACATTTCATCCCAGCGCTGCGTGTCCCGACCCCATGACATCATCAATGACCCCTCACCCCCCCACCATGGACTGTTCTCCCTGCTGCCCTCTGGGAAGAGGCTTCCCAGCATTCAATGCAGGACCAGCAGGTTCTGCAGCAGCTTCTTCCCCACCGCCATCACACTGATGAACTGATGGAAACTGAAAAACTGAAAAAAAAAAAAAAAGCTGAATGTAGAAAATTGTAAATCATGTCATAGACTTTGCATCAAACTGACCGTAATCGATGCGTTTTTTTGCACCAAGTTTTTTCTCCAAACTTTTGATCACCGCTGCACTTAAAGAAACTGAAATGCACTAAATTTTATTTTGTTTTGTGTGTTTCGAAGTAGAATGTTTTCAAGATGACTTGGATAATAGCGCGTTGTGACAAACACCAGATACAGCACTGGGACTTGATCAACAGCCGATACCGCACCGTGACAATGTCACTAACCAGTAGGTGGCAGTAGTGTTCTTTGACAAACATGGATGCCTCCAGTAAAGCACATTCACAGGAAAATTACTCTGAATTAAAAACACTGATCATTTATTGAACAGGATGGAATCATTTCAGATTTAAAGAACTTTTAGAAGTTTGGATTCTGAATATGAGCGACTTTTCCTTTAAGCAGCAGGTCTTCATCTAAGAAAGACACAACTACAGTAAGTCTCCAGTCAAAGCTGCCATTAAATCTTTACGTGTTAATTTATTCACCTCACTCCTGAAATTCACTGACGATGTAGTTCTGATCCACTTCCCCATGGCGGTGCAGTAATGTGATTATTCCTGTGGAATCATTTGGAAAGCCTGGTTAATGGTGTGCTGACAAAGTATTGGATTGCATCTACGGGAGATTTCCGAATTTACAAGTCCGACACAGGCTACTATTGCTGAGAAAGCCTTTGATCAGAGCCCCGTGGTGCAAGATAAAAAAAAATCTTGCATTTTCAAAAGTTTGACTTCTTTTGTTTTTCGGTAGGAAAAACATAATCTAATACTGATAAAGTTGTCTTCCATAAGTTTTCACACCCTTTCAAGCTTGACACATTGTGTCTTTTGTTGGGTTTAAGGTTGTTGAATTGTGGAAATAAATATTTCATAAAAAAATCTTACAGATATAAACTTAAGAATGTGGTTTGATTTCTGCTTTAACTTCCCTACTAAATACTCCATAGAATCACATTTAATGACGAGAACGGCTGCATGAAAGAGCTGTACTAACATACATTCATTCCATTTTGCAAAATAGGTTGACTTCACCAAAATCACACAGAATGCATCTTTAAACATCAATCTTTTCATAGACACATGGAATAAAGTATGTGCTTTGACTAGGCCGACAATGTCTTAGTCGTTAGTTAATTAGGTTTATGTCTCTATTTCTTTCCTGATGTTTTTGCACTCAAATGCTGCCATTCCATTTCATTCTTTGCTTTATTTTCTGGTATCTCTATTACTTTCTTCTAGAGACGCACGATATAATCGGCCCCCTATCGGTATCGGCTTAAAACTGAATATCGGACATCGCCCACCCCACCGATATTTAATCCGATATTTGATCAGCTTCTGAGTTTCTAAAGTCTAAAAAAAAAAAATATATACTACTTCTTCTTCTTCTTCAAAAACTTCTTATTTACAGACTTAAAAACTTCTAAAGACGAGGGAAAAAATATTGATCCATTAAAATATCCCAATATCTTCATATGCTGATATATTGCCATTTAAAAACACCATATCAATCTCTTTTACTAATGAAATATTGCTATATGTCATCGTTATGCTACGAAATCCCCCGAAAATTCACCAAATGTTGCCATATTTTTATATGTTGATATATTGACGCGGTATCGATCTATTTTACTAACAAAATCTCACAAGAATTTGCAAAATATCACGAGAGTTTGTAACAGAACGATGAAATTTTATTTTGAAAGTAAAATAGATCGATATCGTTCCCGTTCCTCACAGGTGGTTCCTTATATTCCTCTGTTCCATAGTCTGTGTCTCTGCTCTGTTTTGTCCTTAGTAGGAGAGTTTACTTTGACTCCTTCATAAACTCTTATCATAATGTGATATAGTTGCTGTTTACATTTTGGGTTACTTTGATCTAGAGGAAGACAGCGTAGCTCTAGTTAGATGTTAGTGCGTCGCACTAGTGAGTGAATGGCGGTATGTTAATGCTTTCCTTTCAGGAAGCACCTGTACTTTACTCCACCTGTGTTCTCATCATTTGTCCCTGTTAAAGAAAAGCATCCCCACAGACGCTTTCTTCCTCCACTCTTCTTTAAAAGGACCAAATATGTGGAATACACAACTATATTTCTTTTTATGCATTTCACACATTTATTCAAAAGAACATCCGGCGCCGCATCCAGCCGGACCTGTTTTTGTCCTCCTTTATGAGGCACTAGGCTTGTAAAGCAGATATTTATTTTTTTTTTTTGCTGGGCTGCAGCAAAATAAAGATAATTAAAAATCATTAAATTATTATTTTTTTAAATAAAGGCCTTAATTGGCTTTAAAATTCATTAAATGTGTTTATCGTGGTCCTTAAAGTGCTTTATTTAAAACAAACAAAAATGTTTATAAAAATGTTGTCAGATAGATTACAATATATTTACGTGGAACTGATTCTAGTTGATAGTAAAGCTGAATGTTCAGAAAGATAGATAGATAGATAGATAGATAGATAGATAGATAGATAGATAGATAGATAGATAGATAGATAGATAGATAGATAGATAGATAGATAGATAGATAGATAGATAGATAGATAGATAGATAGATAGATAGATAGATAGATGATAGATAGAATAAAAGGAGTGAAAGGAGTCGACTTTAAATGAAAGCCATAGTTTGCTAAATGTTTTAGCTGCACAATATAAAACAATAGATCCCAATTCACTTTATCCAGTCACCACTAGCATCGTATACGGAAGATGGAGGGATGGAAATATAGCTTAGATGTAGAAAGAATTTTATTGGATCACTTCATTAAAAACACAATTAATGTTTTCTGTTGTTTCCCCACAAACGCAAACAAAGACATTTTCTCTGACAATTTTCCATTTCTGGCATTTATTTGACGCCGTCATCCAGAGAGACTCATAAAGTGCTAAACCCACAGATAGAAACTCACCCGCCGTCCTTCCAGGGCCCTCAGGCGATGACTGCACTGATAGAGTGGCCTCACTAAGTGACTCCCCAGCTGCACCGAGCACCAGCGACAAGAAGTAGATTGCCATGCCAGATTTGTTCGACATGAAGCGATGGGACGGAAACATAACTGCAGGGAATGCACCTCAGAGATGAGCATCCTGTGTGGAAGGAGCGTGGGGGGGTACGATGTGCTTCGCTGATAGCCACTAGTAGTAAAAAGCTGTCTGTAAGCTGAAAGATCTCTGCTGTCAAAGGAGCTAACAGAACTATGCTGAACAGAACTGCTGTGAAATCTTCCACCACAGCATTTAGTCAACTGGACAGCGTGAAAAATACAAGACGATGCAGGGTTACGGGGTTATTCTCTTACGATCTAAGAAAACCTTTAAACTGTTGTTTTGGAATCTGCTTGTTTGAAACCAAGTTTTTAACTTTTCTTGCCTGAGGAAATGTTTGGTTTTATGTTGGAAAGTATGAGCATTAACAAATGTATCAAAATATAAAGCATTAGTTTATTGTTTTAGGCCTTTTTCTGTTCCTGTCAAGTTATCTGTGTAACAATGAGCCGTTGCTATTAAAGATAACAGTTAAACTCAGCATCTGGTTTTCTAGTTTGGTTGTTTTGAATGCAGTAGATTTGTTTGGGCTGTGGCTTCTTTGGCAGGAATCATTGTAAAGTGGGGTGGAGGCTTGACAGGACCGTAATGCCGACACTGAAGCTGAAGGGGGTTACTAGAGGATTTAGTAACAAAAAGGGTAACAGAAGCAAAAATCCAAAAACATAAATCCACAAAAAGTGAGAAACAGGAATCCTTATGCTGCTATAGGCTCAGACTGCTGGAGGACATAGGGACCCCTTTTTCATCATTCTGCTTCTATCATCTCTATTCTCCCACTCTGAGGGGAGAATAGAGATAGAATCTGTTAGTTCAATTAGAGATTGAACTAACAGATTCTGCAGAGTGGGAGAATAGAGATAGAATGAAGCAGAATGATGAAAAAGGGGTCCCTATGTCCTCCAGCAGTCTAAGCCTATAGCAGCAGAACTATAGAGATAGATCAGGATAACCTGAGCCACTCTAACTATAATCTAGATAAGCCTGTTTTCCAGTGTAGTCCTGTTTCTCTGACTGTGACTAACTGGATGTCCTCTGTTCATCTTCTGACATGAGAGCTGGCTCGTAGCTCGTCTTTTAAAAGGGAGTTTTTCCTCTCCACTGTCTCTGCGATCAGCTGGTTTTCCTTAGATAGAAAATTTTAAATTAATCTCACTGGATGATCTGGTGAACTGGAAAGTGACCTGAGATGACATGATGTGAATTGGAGCTATAGAAATAAACTAAATAGAATTAAAGTATAATTTGGACAGAAGAAGCTAAAAGCTGATATCAGCGCAGGAGGAGACGTGGTTTCTGTTATGATCCTAAATTAATGAAAAGCTCTAAAGTTTGTCTGCAGTATTTAATTCAAAGTACATTTTGGGATCAATGCTAAATATTAATGCCACACACAGAGGAACATTCCTCTTTCTCACCTCCCGCTTCAATTTTCACTTCCTCATGTTCACTATTGAGCCCTTACTTCTCCTGCTCGCAGCTCCTGATGAGTCACTGAAGGCGGATTTGAGACGAAGCTCTGAATCTCCGGTGGAAGCTGATAATCCACAGACGCAGGAGGTGGCAACAAAATTCCACTAATGCCCAAAGAATTGCTATCAGTGCAGCTCACTGTAAGGCGCAGCATCATTGTAGCAGCAAACATAATGCAGGAACACAAAAGACTGAGTTGGAGTGTCAGAGGGAATCCATTCAATGTGAGGCACAGTTTTATACACGGCACTTCTGTTTATTTTCCCTTCCTGTTACACTTTAAAATTCAGCTTAAAAGCAAAACTCACAATAAACTGAAGGGGGGATCTGTCACAGGAAAACAGGTAAAACATGTTACATCATTAATTTGATACGAATATAAATATCAAGCCACTCAATAAGAAATTTGTAAATTTTTAGCAAAAATGATGTATTGAAAAAAAAACTATACTATGAAGTATCAATAGTAATTCGGAATAAACTGATCAATTAGCAAAAATCTTAAACTGTTGATAAGTTAGACTCAAAACAGACAATTTATATCAGCAAAAAAACCTAAATAACTGAAATTCGTTTGTTTTTATTTTAAATAATAATGTCAACAAAGGAGTTCCATAATCTCCAAACTTAAATTCCTGAAAGTGTTTCTCCGTTTAAAGTCAGAGTGAAGCGGCCGTTCCAAATGTTGCAGTTCCGAATTCTCCCGAGTCGTGCACGATTTCACAAGAGTTGATAAAGTCAATTCGATTGGTCGTTTATCTACGCTATGCATATTTCCTTTTTTTCATTTTAACATTATGAGGATAAAGTCATCAAACAACAACCTGTTTCAGAGAGAAAGCTTGGAGCTCCGCCCAGCAGATGACGGCCGACCAGCTCCACCAATCAGCAACCAGAGTCCACTTTGACATCCTGCCCAGTTTGATGCTGCTGCTAAAAGATTTCCTGATTTATCAAACCGATGCTAAAGTAGAACTTCACAGGATGCTCCACATTCCTCATTTTAGGGAAGAAAGGGCTTCTGGGAAGAGTTGACATAAAATACAACTTGTCTCTCATAATTTAAGGACTTTTATTCTCTTAATATTATATTCTCGTTATGACTTTATTCTTGTAATTTTACGACTTTATTCTTGTGATTTTACGACTTTATTGTCGTAATTTTACGACTTTATTGTCGTAATTTTACGACTTTATTCTTGTGATTTTACAACTTTATTCTCTTAATTTTACAACTTTATCTCATAATTTTACGACTTTATTTTCTTAATTTTACAACTTTATCTCATAATTTTACGACTTTATTCTCCTAATTTTAC
Organism: Cyprinodon tularosa; assembly: GCF_016077235.1. NCBI lineage: Eukaryota > Metazoa > Chordata > Actinopteri > Cyprinodontiformes > Cyprinodontidae > Cyprinodon > Cyprinodon tularosa. Next base: position 285,105 of record NW_024039565.1, on the reverse strand, counting down.
GACTTTATTCTCTTAATTTTACGACTTTATGTCATAATTTTTATGACTTTATTCTCTTAATTTTACGACTTTATCTCATAATTTTACAACTTTATTTTCTTAATTTTACAACTTTATCTCATAATTTTACGACTTTATTCTCTTAATTTTACGACTTTATTCTCTTAATTTTACGACTTTATGTCATAATTTTTATGACTTTATTCTCTTAATTTTACGACTTTATCTCATAATTTTACAACTTTATTTTCTTAATTTTACAACTTTATCTCATAATTTTTATGACTTTATTCTGTTAATTTTACGACTTTATCTCATAATTTTACGACTTTATTCTCTTAATTTTACGACTTTATTCTGTTAATTTTACGACTTTATCTCATAATTTTACGACTTTATTCTCTGAATTTTACGACTTTATTCTCTGAATTTTACGACTTTATTCTCTGAATTTTACGACTTTATTCTCTGAATTTTACGACTTTATTCTCTTAATTTTACGAGTTTATTCTCTTAATTTTACGACTTTATCTCATAATTTTACGACTTTATTCTCTTAATTTTACGAGTTTATTCTCTTAATTTTACGACTTTATCTCATAATTTTACGACTTTATTCTCTTAATTTTACGACTTTATTCTCTTAATTTTACGACTTTATTCTCTTAATTTTACGACTTTATCTCATAATTTTTATGACTTTATTCTCTTAATTTTACGACTTTATCTCATAATTTTACGACTTTATTTTCTTAATTTTACAACTTTATCTCATAATTTTATGACTTTATTCTCTTAATTTTACGACTTTATCTCATAATTTTACGACTTTATTCTCTGAATTTTACGACTTTATTCTTAATTTTACGACTTTATTCTCTTAATTTTACGACTTTATTCTCTTAATTTTACGACTTTATTCTCTTAATTTTACGACTTTATCTCATAATTTTACGACTTTATCTCATAATTTTACGACTTTATTCTCTGAATTTTACGACTGTATTCTCTTAATTTTACGACTTTATCTCATAATTTTACGACTTTATTCTCTTAATTTTACGACTTTATTCTCTTAATTTTACGACTTTATTCTCTTAATTTTACGACTTTATCTCATAATTTTACGACTTTATCTCATAATTTTACGACTTTATTCTCTGAATTTTACGACTTTATCTCATAATTTTACGACTTTATTTTCTTAATTTTACAACTTTATCTCATAATTTTACGACTTTATTCTCTTAATTTTACGACTTTATTCTCTTAATTTTACGACTTTATCTCATAATTTTTATGACTTTATTCTCTTAATTTTACGACTTTATTCTCTTAATTTTACGACTTTATCTCATAATTTTACGACTTTATTCTCTGAATTTTACGACTTTATTCTCTTAATTTTACGACTTTATTCTCTTAATTTTACGACTTTATCTCATAATTTTACGACTTTATCTCATAACTTTACGACTTTATCTCATAACTTTACGACTTTATTCTCTTAATTTTACGACTTTATCTGATAATTTTTATGACTTTATTCTTGAAATAGAAATAAAAAAATCTCTAGCCTGGCCCTAATACTCCGACATATTCCGACAAAAAAAAAAACAACAAAAAAAACACTAATAGATTAAATTAGTTATTTTTGTCATTTTTTGTACATTAGGCCTTTCCATTAAATTCAGTGCAAATGTCTGACTATGTATCATCATTTTAAGAACAAAACTATACCATAGATAATAGGTTGCTTGATGCTAGCTGTTAGTGCTAAATGTGGAACAATCATTTAGCAGGTTTAGAACATTTTCACTCTAGTTACCTTTGATTGAAATGTTTTATTTAATTCAATGAACCGATACATTAAAATAAAAACAGCAGGAGTCGGTTTGGGGAGCGTAACTTTTTACAGCTTCGTATGCAGACAGAACAGCAGCAGCTTGTTCTCCTGTCTCTGTTAAATGACAGTCTGCTTGCTGTTCATATTAACTGTTAAAATTACATCTGGAATATTACAAGGCATTGATCCCTAAGTTAGCAAAGTTTGCAGTGCTGGTGAAGATTCTCAGTCAGAATCATTCCATAAAAGTTAAAAATAAATCCATTGAACATGACGTTTCTCTTCCATCCAGGAAGTTTTTTCACTTCAAAATGTCAGAAATAGCGTTTAGTTCCAGGTTTTATTCAGCAGCCCAACAAAGCCTGGTTTTAGTTTAGAAAACATGCAAATAGAAACGGATGAACGGGTCCCCCCCTTTGGAATGGGGGTCGTTTGGCTTCTTTGTTAGCCTGCAATGCCCCATACCTGTCTATGTCTCTGAAAGGGGGGGGCGGGGGGGGGGGGGGGGGGGGGGGGCATTAGAGGGAATTGTTGGCCTGGCTGAATAGAAGAGGTCTTCTGTTCCCCTGTACTGGGGTTGGGGTCCACCCCCTCTGTTTAAGGTAGTTTTTTTTTAACCTTTTTGGAACAACGTTTGTAGTCTTATTTACCTTTTAGCTATTCAAGGTGAACTCTGATGTTAAATGAAGAGTAAAGCAGGACATAAGAAAAATAAAAAGATGAAAATCAGAGACAACAGAAACCTGAAAGAAACTGAATTAGTATTTTTCAGTAAAGCTTAGAACCTCGTGAGGAAACCAGGATGTGCTTCATAAAAGCTTTTCCACTGTACTTTAGAACGACTGTGATTCTTCCCAGAGGATCTTAGAGGCTGTTCTGGTTTATAGACTGAGCATGTCAGCCAGAAGGGACAGAGCAAACCATCAAGAACTGAAGCAATAAAATAAAAAATAAAAAAATCTTTATTTTGTGAACAGTATAAAACTTGCTGAGTTTGCAGAATCTACAGACATGGAGCATCTGCAGTATTGATGGCTTCAAAAATTTGAACTGTCATCAAATATTTTAAAGATATAAGCTTAAAAAACAAACAAAAAAATAAAATCTCAAGTAATTCTTTCTAAAATTAAGTTCATTTTTTTCCTCAAATGAGGAGGTAAGTGAGACAATCTGCCAATGGAACAAGACATTTCCAGTTAAGAAAAAAAATATTTGAAAAAATCTTTGATATTTAGCGCATATGATCTAATTGTCTTATTTTAGCTTAAAATTCCCCTGGTCGCCGGTGACCATTTTTATAGTAATAAGAATATTTCATGATGAGAAAAATGAGAAAATCACTCATAACGTCCATTTTTTGACATCAGTAAAGTTAGTTAGCTGCTCATAGCTAATGCTTAGCATCTTGTTAACAAGGCTGACTTCCTAAAGGGTTCGTCTACGATGTTTCGTATTTTTGTTTACGTCGTCTTCTTACCTACAAGACTAAAGTGTCCGCATCTTTTTATGACTCAAGTTGAGTCAGGGACAAGCGCTTCCTGCCCGTCAGCTAATAACGCAGCGAGTAGAGCGATATTACGCCTCATAGAGTCCTGCTGTTATTGGTTGAGACCATGTGGGCTGTTTGGCTTTGCAGCCAATGAAATGAGGTTTCAAAGAAGGCTAGACATGGCTGGTTGCATAAAGCAGAGCCGTGTAAGCGGCTTGCGTAAGAGTGAAACACACAGCTGAGAGTGGATCAATGCGCAGCTCCAAGCTGAACAAGAACAACGCCCCGATATTTTTTAGGTTTGGACACGAATTTAGTTTTATTATAATGACTAATGCTACGTTCACACCGGACGCAGCAAGGGCAGCAAAATCGCATCTGCTGCATCATTTTTGCTGCTTGTACCAGTTAGTTCTGACGCGCGGCTGAAGCAGCTTTGCTGCTCTGGCTGCACGGTGGTAAAGTATGTCTGACGCGAGTTGGGCGGAGCTTCACTATCCTTTCTCTGCCTTGCAGCTATATTTGCTGTGATCAGTGGGAATAAAGTAGTTTTAATATGTTTTTAAGTGAGAAAATCCACCTGAAAACTTCATCAATGCAGTCAGTTCATCCAGATTACCATCCTGCCTTCTAAAAGTATTTCTGTCGGAGCCGCTCAGACCCCCACATACCGGCCGACAGTAGGAATCCCTTCAACAGCAGCCTCTGGCCGGGTCGCCTCCTCGCGGTTCACCGCGGCAGCTGGTAGGTGTTTTTCATCTAAATAATCTAAAATACAGGCAGCAGGATAATAAAAGCCAACATATTCTGCCGGCAGATTTCTGCATTTGAAGTTAATTTAGGCGTCAATAAACTGTTTAAGAGGAGTGATCACAGCGCTCTGTGTCATCAGCGCTGTGTCTCTCTCCCTGCCAGCTCCCAGATCAGCTTCTCTGATTGGTTGACGTGGGGCGTCGAGCAGCAAAAGTTCAATTTTTCCATCTCGAGCAGAAGCATGTTTGCAGCGCGTCAGATGCTTAAACGCTCCCGACGCGCTGCTTCAGCTGCTCAGACGCGCTGCAGGACCTTTTGCTTTACATGTAAACTCGCTACTTCTGCTGCGCCTGCTGCGTGCGGTGTGAACCCAGCATGTGTGGTCGTGTTTTACCTACAAGGTGATTCCAAAAAACTTTTAAAAAAAATAAAAAAAAAACAATACACAGGGCTTTTTCACACAGGGCAGTCTGAAAACGTTTCCTCCGTCCAGGAAGATCTTTCAATTCAAAATGTCAGAAATAGCGTTTAGTTCCAGTTTTATCCAGCAGCCCAACAAAGCCTGGTTTTAGTTTAGAAAACATGCAGATAGAAACAGACGAACGCCTCGATTGAACCAGATGCTGCAGCCCCAGTGAATGATCCAATCCAAGCCAGGTCAGGGAAACAGTTCAGAATTCAAGAGATCCAGGAGTCCGTAACCCGGTAAAAGCTGATTTATATTAAGAAACCAGGTCGTCTGCGTGTCCGTCGCAGTTAACGCAGTTATGCCTTCCACCCCGCTGCACCTCTCCAAAATTGTAGGTGAGCGCAGACAGGAGGCCTCTGATTGGTCAATTCTCCATCCGCTCTACTCTATGCGTATTTCCTGTTTGGTTCCTTACCGGCTTGTTTTGTTTGTCTGACCGCCATATTGGAAAACGACTGGTGAAGATGGAGCAGCTAGCAGAGCGAGGTGAGAACGCTGGGACCCTTTTCCCACCTGGATCCCCGCTCTTTTTGGCCCTCATGTCCCTCCGTTGTCGAACAAACTTGCCCCCACTTCCTCACCGCCTCGGCCGTATCTAGACCCACAGCTAGTTCCTGATTGGCCCTCTGGCGTTGTGGCGTGGAATAACATACACTGTAAAAAGTAAAAAATTCTTAAATTAATTGTATTTACTCTTAATTTGAGTAGGTAAATGAAATGCTTTGTCAATAGAATGAGTATTTTTACTCATAAAATGCACCTGAAATAAGACAATGCAATTGAGTTTTCTTATTTTAAATGTAAATTGGCAAAATGTGTCTTTTACCTGCTCAATCCAAGAACAAATGCACTTATTTTAGGAAAAAATAACTTATCTAGATTTCCATTTTTTCAAGTGTAGCGCATGCCACGCTTCAATATTGGGCATAAATTAAAAATATCTGCAACAATCTCACTGCGGCACGCTGCTGCAGGAGGAGAACCACAATGGGCCCCATATGGTAAAGTTCTGTCCGGTGAGTTGTGGTTAGAGTTAGGCCGTATAAGATGAATGCCAGGCAGTGGAATGTCCCCATATCTCATGAAAACACAGCTGTGTGTGTGTGTGGGGGGGGGTGCAGCTCTGCAGGTGGCGAGCAGAGGCTTAATGAAAGGGCCAGTTGTTTCTCAGGACTGATATTGCAGCGAGCAGATGGATCGGTCTCCGGGTCTCTCTGCTTTCAATCTTGTCCCGCATTGCCGCCGTCGCCCTATTTAACAGCCAATTTCAAGGCGTCTCGTCGCAAACACGCGTGAACGGACACACAAGCAAACGCCACAGGCGGCAAAGCAAGCAGACTCCTGAGGCGGGCAAAGTGGGGGGAAACCTACAGGAAAATCCAGCCACAGGTGAAGCGGACGCAGTTTTCTTTGTATGGAGCTTTTAAACATCTAACGGCATAAATGCTCCAGACAATCATGCTCAAACACACACATCCAGTTAGCTCCTCTGGGTGGATGCAGCTGGAGACTGTGCAGCTTTTAATGAGCTCGCTCCAGATGTCTTCTCCTGCTGCAACACATGAATGGCTGATTAATCAAGCACGTTTTACTCAAACACTGACTCACAAACACACCACTCCTAATTTATCTCACAGATTTAGAAATCTCAATTTATAACTGTATTCCCAAACGCTCCCCCCACACACACACACACACACACACACACACACACACACACACACACACACACACACACACACACACACATCTGTCCCTGTGCTGCTTAATTGCTCACACACCAACATCCCTACTGCTGCAAGCTTGAATACATTTATTTCTGATAGACACCACGTCCACAAGCAGCTGAATGATTCACCCTTGGAACCATGGTCTGCATGCTCTCACGCCTACTCACACTGACCCGCGTCCGGCTCCAGCCGCCGCAGGGGATGTAAACATGCAGCAATCATGAGGAAAAGTCCTCAGAGCTTCTGATTATAACAGGTCCTGGAGAGAACCGGCTTGCCTCCATCAATTCTGACCTTTGACTTTTAATCTTCACACCTTCAACGGCTGGAGATGTGATGAAGACCTCTTTATCTCTGCCCCGCCGTTTCGGCCCACGCTCTTGGACATGTGATGCATCGCTGATATGCGAAAGGGTTTCAAACTGCTGAGGTTTAACTTTTCTTAAAGGAAAAATCTTGGTCTCTATGGCAGCAAAGATCCAGAGACTAAATGATCAGAACAGCAACAGACGAAGGTTTAGATTTGACTTAATAGTCATTTCTACCCATTTATACATTTTATTTAGATAAAATGATGTAACAGAAGATTCAGTTTCTTTATGTAGAACAAATTCATAATGTCACAATGTCACCTAAGTCTAAATCTGCTGGCGCCCAGCAGGTTCTGCAACAGCTTCTTCCCCACCGCCATCAGACTCTGCATCACACTGATGACACCAAACCAAAAATAATGCATATTTGCACCATTTATATTAATGTTCTGAACTTCCAGATCTATGCGTCTTTTGCACCATGTTTTTTATCACTGCTGAACTTTATGGAATGGAAATATCTGCACAAAACAAAATTGTCTCCAAATCAACAATAACAGTTGTGCAGTCTTAATATTTTTATATTTCTTATGCATTGATGCCTTAAAATTCAGAGTTTTGGTGAACAGATTCAGTTCAATTCTTTTCAGTTTATTTCTATAGCTCCAATTCACATCATGTCATCTCAGGTCACTTTCCAGTTCAACCAGATCATCCAGTCAGATTGATTCAAAGTTTTCTATCTAAGGAAAACCAGCTGATTGCATCGACTCATTGACTCTTCAGCAATCCCTCACACTAAGCATGCTTGTAGCGACAGTGGAGAGGAAAAACTCCCTTTGAACAGGAAGAAACCTCCAGCAGAACCAGGCTCAGTGTGAGCGGCCATCTGCTGAGGCCCACTGGGGTTCAAGGAGACAGAAGCAGACATAGAAAAAGAAGCATAGATACAAAAGGCAACTGTCAACCAGCTCCACAGGCGGCCCCGTCCAGGAAACACACAGCCAGGCAGACGAGCTACGAGCCAGCTCCCATGTCAGAGGATGAAGAGAGCACATCCAGTTAGTCACAGTCAGAGAAACAGGACTACACTGGAAAACAGGCCAAGCTCCAACATCTAGAAACAAAGGTGTTGATGGCAGCAGCACAGCTGATATTTCTCTCCAGAGAAAATACGTCATGTCACGGAAACATGCATCGCACTAAACTCTCACACATCAATGAGAAAACAGACTCAAATATGAACAAAAGAGGAAACTTTTAAACATTTTCTTAATGTTTTATCAGAAATAATATAGAATGGTGTTTTTTGCAAAAGCGGGAAATGCTATCCATGAGCAGAGAATATATTCATCAGACACCGACTGTGGCACATTGACTGAAACATGTTTCCATAGTAAAAATCTGTGTTAGATAGATATACTTTAGATAGATATATATAGACAAATATAGTTCTGTTTTCTTCTGAATGCTAAATGTGCTAAATCTCAACAGGAGTCGTTAGTAAATGAAGTTAAACATGCAGCTAATTTCCGTAGCGAGTTTAGCAGCTCAGTTACGAGGCGTTGCTGGAAGCAACACAGAGGAATACATCCGCTCACAGACAAACACTGGTCATTACCTTCTGTACGGATGGTGAACGGGGAGTCTCCCAGTCTCTTGGCTGAGAACTGCCCCCCCAGAGAGGTCATTAGAAAGCACAGGCTGAAGAAGCCCACCCCCACCACAAATATCCTGCAACACATTAGAAGAAGGAGAGCGGATGATAGAGGACAGAAGTTAACGCATAGAGCACGGAAAAATACACATCCTTCAAAAGAAATAAACACTTTTCTGCACGTTTTGGTGTCTCAACACCGATGTAATAAAAATATAAACTGTTTTAAGTTTTTCTTTTCATTTAAAACATTTGCTGTTTCACTCGGAGGTCTGCCGGTCGCTGCAGTCCTCTCAACATCTGAACTTATTTTAAATTACGCACCAAATCTGTCATAACAGGGACAGATGGATCCAGTATTCAAGGTGAGACAGACTGTGGGAAAGTTCAAAACGTTTATTAACCCAAAACACATAAAAGAACAGAAGCAGGCTGCTGTGGGTCTGCAGACGGCAGCGGCTGCAGGGGGGGGGGGGCACCAGCCAATCAATGAGACTCTGATTTAACAGTTCAGTCCATCCTCTCTGAAGAAGGCAGGATCAGCCGATGGACTGCCAAACAAACTGCGGTGCAGAGTGAACCCGATGCAGCAGGAAGCAGGGAGGAATCCGATCCAGGTCAGGGAAAACAGTTTAATCAGGAACGGTTCTGGAATCCAGGAGTCCCCGTTCAGGGGTTCTGATCCACACAGGAACAGAGAGATCCAGGGTTCCAGGAACCCACAGAAGGTGAAGGCAGCTTCAGAGCTCCATCGGTCCAGCAGTGAGCTCAGACAGACACGCTCAGATGCAGACTGGCAGGCTCAGTAGCTGAGAGACAGAGACAAGACATGGTACCACGATAACTGCGAAACTTTAAAGCAGGCATCCCTAAAGTCGGTGCCTGAGGGCCGCTATCCTGCAGGTTTTAGAGGTTTGCTGATTTCCATTGATAGTTGATTAAAAGTCTTTTGCTGAACTGCATTTGTCAGAATCAGCTGTGCTAAAGCAGAGAAACCTCTAAAACCTGCAGGACAGCGGCCCTCAGGGACCCACTTTGGTGATGCCTGCTTTAAACTGTACTCCACCTGGGAGGCAGGACATGATCAGGGGACAACAAGACAAACACCAAACACCTCTAAACCCAGTGGGGACATGAACCTGGGAGTAACTCAGACTAATGAAACAAACATAAAACAAACCAAAATCTGGCCCTGATAGCTGGGCTGAGCCGAGAATAAAGCAACAGATGATGAGTGATAATTAGAGACCGGGCAGAGTTAGGCAGGAGAGTGACATGAACCACTAAGGTCAGCTATCAGGGCGGATCATGACAATGGGTCAGTAAATGTTCCATATAGTGAAGCTTAAAGTATAATGCTGCGTTCACACCGGACGCAGCAGGAGCAGCAAAATCGCGTCTGCTACTTCCTTTTTGCTGCTTGTACCAGTTAGTTCTGACGCGCGGCTGAGGCAGCTTTGCTGCTCTGGCTGCGCGGTGAGAAAGTGTGTCTGACGCGCGTTGGGCGGAGCTTCACTATCATTTCTTTGCCTTGCAGCTATATTTGCTGTGATCAGTGGGAATAAAGTAGTTTTAATATGTTTTTAAGTGAGAAAATACACCTGAAAACTTCATCAGTGCAGTCAGTTCATCCAGATTACCATCCTGCCTCCCAATGTTATTTCTGTCGGAGCCGCTCAGACCCCCACATACCAGCGGTGCGCCGACAGTAGGAATCCCATTCAACGGCAGCCTCTGGGTGTTTTTCATCTAAATAATCCAAACTGCAGGCAGCAGGATAATAAAAGCCAACATATTCTGCCGGCAGATTTCTACATTTTAAGTTAATTTAGGAGTTAATAAACTGTTTCAGAGGAGTGATCATAGCGCTCTGTGTCATCAGCAATGTGTCTGACTCCCTGCCAGCTCCTAGATCAGCTGCTCTCATTGGTTGACGCGGCGCGTCGAGCAGCAAAAGTAAAATTTTTCCATCTCGAGCAGCAGCGTGTTTGCGGCGCGTCAGACGCTTAAACGCCCCCGACGCACTGCGCCTGCTGCTCAAAACGAACCGCGGGACCTTTTGCTGCGCCTTGATGCGTGTCAACCATTGACTTTGCATGTAAACTCGTTGCTTCTGCTGCGCCTGTTGCGTCCGGGGTGAACGTAGCATAATTTTCTCGCCTCAAATGATGTTAAAACGTACTTTTATTGAACAACAGCAACAGAAAATGGAACTTTTAACCTGGAAGCTGCTGCTGCAGTGCATGCTGGGACAGCTGTCAGTCTGGAGAACGGACAAGTCTGCTCTGATGCATGCTGGGTAAAGAGGGAGGGGCCAGAACAAGATCCGGGGACTTTGTCCGTTCTCGGTCTGCTCCTCTTGTGAATTGGAACAGTGCTAGTGCTGATGACGTTTCACGAGAGTGCACAAGTACACAGATTAGGAAACAGCCTTACATTACAACTACACAAGAATAGAATTAAACTTTATAGTCATTATATTATCACAAGTACAAAGCAACAAATTTCCCTCTCTACATTTATTTTATATGGGCTGCCATTGTGCAGATCAGAGTGGGGTTAAGGGTCTTTATGGGGCGTGTGCAGGGGGAAAAACAGAGGGGTGGTGCCCGCTGCCGGCAGATGCTGCCCCCGGAGTGGCTGATGGTGCCCGCTGCCGGGCATTATAAAGGTTTTAATGCAGTTTATTAAGCAATAACATCACAATATTAAGAAAAAAAAACACAATCTAGTTAGAAGTACTATAAATAAGGCATTTGCCGAAAAACGGCAAGAAAAATATTTGATGAGCCACATCGAGCCACCGGAACTGTTGCAGCCTGCGAGCCTGCGAGTCTGCACCCAGGGCAGCAAATCCAGATATTACAGATACAAATCCTGTAATTTGTGCATCTCACACGGCAGAAGTGTAGCAAACATCACGAGTGTAAAGAGAGCCAAGTGAGAAACCGCTGGACTTGTAACCAATGATGTGTCTGTATTTCTGGGTTTTTTTTTTTTTTTTTTTGTAATTAGAATAGTTTATTGACATTAATGATTTATATAAGTCACTCAGATATGGGATGAAAACTCTGTGTTCAGAGCTGATGGAAGAATAGGTCGATGGATTTAGGGGACAAAGGATAAATCCTCCACCGGTGTCCAGACAGTGATGGTGGAATAAGCCCAGGATGAACGGGACGGCGCCCATCCCGCCATGCACTTCTTGGGTAGGAGGAGGGGTGGAGGTGAGTAGAGTGACGGCTGGTGAGCAGGAGGGATGTCAGGAACGACACTTGAAGAAGGAGACCATGCAAGTCAATTGGCTCCAGGAGGGGTGCGGTCCTGAGGCTGATTGGCTGCATTTCTGGGTGTTGAAGCGAAAATACTTCGGACACAGTGTCTCTGTGTGCTTACAGATTGTTCTAAACATTTGCAAATCTTACTACATATTTGTAGATCTGAATACAGATTTGTGGATTTTTTACACATTTGCAAACCAGATTACACACACACACAAGTAGTTTTGCACATTTGCAGATTGTTGTACAGACACACCAATCTCCTCACACATTTACAGTTTCATTTTCAAATCCCCCTGCACACGCACACATCGAGATACAGATATACAACTCTCCACACACATTTGTAAATAATAAAGGAACAATTTTGGCCCCATAGGTCTTGCTCAGGGACCCAGAGTTGCAGTCTATGGGAGTGGGGCTGGAACTCAGAACCTCAGGATTCCAATCTCTATGCCCACTAGGCCGCCCCTCCCCTACTAGACAGTGAAACATCAGTAGAGTTGCAAACTAGGCATTTTATAAAGAAGATAAAATTATTTTCTTCTTTAGTAAAAGGTTTATTTTCAGTTAAGCATTTTGTCTTAATATTATTCTGGCCTGTGTGAGATTACTGTGTTTATTATAAAGCACCTGCTGCCTTCCTGCATGTGTTGGATCTGATCTATTATGGATCACGGCCATTTATAACACGTAATAAATCTCTCACTCATCGCTGTACTTTATAGGCTTCTGCATTCAGACATTTTCATCCATAAAGCTAAACCTCATTAATCCTCCTACATGACAGTCCGGCCGCAAACTTGGCTCCCATGACTTCAGCTCCTTTATTGCCCCATTAGCACAATTAGAATGCAGAAAAAAGGCATTTTTCTTACTTTGCTCAGAGAAAACGGTTCGATTGACGCTCTAGGAAAGTTTATAGAATTGAAATCTTTCATGTTCATGTTTAATTTAAATCTTGTTGAACGTTTCTATTACTTGTAGAGCAACTGTGCTTGTAACGTATTCAGGGGCGGATTTAGGAAATGTGGGGCCCTAGGCAAAGACAGGCAGGGGCCCCTCTAAATGGAGAAGACACAGAACAGCCCCATTCTCCAGATAGAGAAATGTTAATAGAATAGACATCCATTCTCTGTTCTAGGTTGTGTCCCTCTCTTCTTGTCCCTTTTCTTCTTGTTTTCCTCTCTATGTTTTGTACTCAGCTGACTTTTCATGCTGTCTCTAAAGGAATGAAAGATTTTTTCCAAGCACTAAGCTCACTTAGCTGATTGCTCCTTCCTGTGTTTCCAAAAAGGCCAAAGTAAATAACCCAGTCCTTCTTTTCACTGTAGACAAGCCATGATCTGCTTATCTGTTCTCCATTTTTCATTTGGATGAAATAATAGCTGCATGAATCATGACAGCAGACAAGATAGAGGATAGCAGGAGGCGGGGTTACCAATCTACTCGCTCTGGAGAGCAGAGTTCGCTGCTTTTAGATGTTGTCTCCAAAGTCTCCAGTAGCAGAAAAAAGTCTCTAGATTTGGCGCTAGGAGCTTTTTAGAAATCAAAGTGCTAGAGGGGTCTGAAAAGTGGCTAAATATAGCGACTAAAGCGCTAAGTTGGCAACACTGCTCTTTGCATGGTTTGTTTTCAAATGGTTTGCTGCTGTCTGTTTGGACCTTTCTGAACATGTGCAGCAAATGGACTGATCCAATATGGTGGACACTGAAGGGGGGGGCTGAGACACACTTAATATTATCAGCGTTCTGATGGCATTTTAGCCAAAAGGATTTTTATCAAAAACAGAATTAATGTGCAGAAGTAAGGAATAGTTGTATTAACCATACATGGAAACAGAGTTTTTGGGGCCCCCAGGAACTTGGGGCCCTAGGCACCTGCCTAGTATTGCCTAATGGTAAATCCCCCCCCGGACGTATTAGTAACATACACAACTGTAGTCGACAATAAAGAAATTGATTGATTTGTTTGATTGTTGTTTTATAAAACTGATTCTTTTAAAAATGAGACGTTGGATCTCAATAAAAAACCTGATTTAACATAAAACAAAACATACAAAAAAAAAACTTCCACAGGTTGAGTTTAAAGAAAACACACCTTTGTGGGTATTTCTATATTTTTTACGTTTAAAATTTAAAAATATTTAAATATTTTGCAGTTTTTCACTCAGTTTAATATTTTTTTATGGGATGTAATGTAGTTTATCAAACCAACCAGCTATATATTTTATTTCAAAAAGATGTAATAAGGTTATATAGGCTGTTTATAATTACATCTGAATTGTATTTTTAATCTGATCCAGATGAAAATAAGCAGGAGTGAAAGAAAGATTGTTCTCCCAGCCAAAGTCCTTTAGGTCTTAAAAAAAACAAAACAGTATGTTCTCATGTTCGTTCCACCTGGATTCACACATTAATACTCTAAACACACATATGCAGTAAAGGCTGCGTAGCGAAGATCTGATATTTATAATTCTCTTACAGAAAGGATGAAAAACTTGATTCCGAGGATCAAACCTTCAGTAAATCCTAAGAGCTGAAAGGTCTTTGAAATCCTGCCCTACTTATGTTTCTGTGTTCAGCATCTTATTGCATTTAGACTCTCCAGGGAACCAGGAAGCAAACGCTGCCTGGGATTTTCTTCCGGTGGACAGAATTCCCGTCGGCCTCCATGACTAAAGTCACATCCTGCCTTTATAAGACCCGCTGCACCACTGCTTGACCCAGCAACAGGGAGCACTTGAACAAAGTGTGCTCGGCTGTTTAGCTGTAAAGTGGAAGAAAAATGCTGCACATTTTTCAGTGATTTCCTACAAAATAGAAATCAGAAAAATGACCTCACTGGAAAAACGATCTAGAAATAAGTAAAAATTTCTCAAATAAAGTGTATTTACCCTTTTTTTGAGTAGGTAAAAGAGATGATTTGCCAATGGAAAGAGTATTTTTACTCTTAAAATAAGATATTTAGAGAAAATGCACTTGAAATAAGACAATGCATTTGCATTTTCTTATTTAAAATGTAAATTGTCTTGTTCCATTGGCAAAATGTCTCTTTTACCTTCTCAATTCAAGAACAAATGCACTTATTTTAAGAACAAATTACTCATCTAGGTTTGGATTTTTTCCAGTGCTGCATCAGCATTCAGCCCCCCTCACCTACAAGAGAAAACTCAGCTGAGTTAAAATGTTAGATATCAAAAAGGGGCAGAAATTTACCAGCTGGTGTCTCTTTCTGATGATTATAAATAATTCATTTTTATTCAAAGACATTCTTTGGAGGACCAGAATGTTCACATTTTGGACAAAGAAGACATGTGGTTTGAGAGGGGCATGAAGGAAGCCAAGAAAGAAGCTTAACCTAAAACCTACAATGCAGCAATAGAGTTGATTCCTTCCTGCTTTCATTGCAGCCCCCATCGCTATGCAGGGGGAAACATTATCTCCCAGGTCAGCCAGGCCAACAATGACCCTTAACGACTGCCTTTTCAGAGGAGTAGGCCAGTATCGGGTGTTGCAGGCCAATAACGACCTCAATGACCCCCATTATTAAGGGGTGGAGCTTGCATGTTTTCTAAGCCATTAAAAGGCTTTTGTTGGGTTACTCTACAAAACTTGAACTCAACGCTAATCCAGACATTTTGAATTGAAAAAGCTTCCAGATGGGAAGCGAAACATCTTTAAACTTGGAAACAAAGTCCAGTGAATTGTTTTTTAACTTTAAAGTTCCGAATTCTCCCGAGTGGTGCCCGACTTTACAGGAGTGAATAAAGTGAATGTGATTGGTCGATTATCAAGGGGGCGGGATTGTTGTGGCGGAAGGTTCACAAGCAAGTTTGGTTGTGGCGGGTTTGTTTTAAAGCATCTTGCTAATCAGTTAGCAACTTAGCGCTAGCAGGTTCCCAATGGGAAATTCCATTGGGACCAAGTAGCACTAAATTGGTGACTTAGAAACGACGCTGTCAAGCAACGCTATGGACAGTGGAAACATGCAAGAGGAGGAGAGTTTAGTGTCCGAGGTCGTGGATGAGTCTCCTCCGTCATCCATTTTTTATTTAGAGGAGGAAAGCGGGGACGAAGATGTTGTGGAAGAGGACGCCAGGGCGGCAGAAGCTTGGTTTGGTGTAGAAGGCTTCCAGCCGTACATGTTTGAGCCCTTGCCTCGCAACGCTGCCAGTTCTGTTAGCTCTACGCCTGCCGAAGACACAGACGTCCATCCCCGTGAACACTGGGACGCAACTCAATGGGAAAGGAAAGGATTCTGGTTTCAACCGTTGCGTATATTAGCTGCGACATATGAATCAAGATGCTATGACCGAAAACATTAGATTGACAGATGACCGCTGATATATGATTGGCTGAATTTAGGTGTTCAGGCTGACGTAGAACTAACTGGCCTGCAGAAGATAACGGAAAAAAACAGAACTTTGTAAATTTTTGAACAATATCTTCTGATAAAGAGAACATTTATATACATGTTTAAGCCAGAATGATTTGACATTTAAATATGATTTCCCTGCAACTTTAACTTTTTGGTACACATAATTTAATATTTCCTGGATTAAGGTGTAAGTTATTTGCCTCAAAGACTTTTTGTGGAGGTTTCTTTCTGCTCCAGGTTGTTGCTAAAAGACTGAATATATTCAGGTCATTTATGGCCCTCCTGTTCATTTTTAGCACGGTAACTTTTAAGGATATTAAACATTTTTAGAGCTATGATTTTAGAAAAGTGCTGCTGTGGGCAGACTGGCCTACACAACATTAAATCATCTCATTTTCCTTTTAGCAGTGATCACAAAACAAAGGTGGAGGTGTTGCTACGTCCTCTAACGAAGGGGCAAAGCTGCAAACATAACCTGTTAGAAAAATGTACATTTTATTTGTATTAGCTTACAGTCATTTGACCTGCTAGTAGCTGCTAATGTTCTGTTGTTTTAATTTTAAACGTGGAGAGGAAATGTTTTTTTGAAGGTCCCGTCCTCATGCTGTTGCAGGTGATGACCATCACCCACAATAAAACGGTCGTCCTTTATCATGTGAAAACTTCGACCCCTCCTGTTACTGCTTTGGAGTCTGATAATAAAGGCAGGGGGCAGAAATGTCCCGGCAGAGTCGACCACAGACATTCAGGGAGAGAAAATCCTCTTTCTGTGTCTTCTCTCCTCTCCTGCAGAAAAGTAACTCTCCGTTTGTTTTAGTGATTTCTAGAACAATTAGGTGATTATTATTATTTAACCCTAACATAACTACACTCTAAATCAGCCATGGATGATAAGCAAAGGCAGAACACTTCAGTGGAAAAGCTCTAATTAAAACTCCCAGATGTAACAACTGCTTTGTGTTTTTAATCATTTTGTTTGTGTTTCATTTATTGCAGATAACTTGAAATGTTGTTTTTCCAAATAGAGTCTAATTATGACGGAACTTCAGGTTCAAAGAGAAAAACATGTCAAGTTAGGGAGAGAAAACCGCATATTTTCATGAAAATCATTTCTTCTAATGAATCATTTCAAACGCACATTGTGTTTCTGTTATGTTCTGAATTCTTTGTTGATTTAACGGAGAATAAACAAACGCTGCTGAAGCATTAATTCCATTCTATTCAGTTTATTTCTATAGCTCCAATTCACATCAGGTCATCTCAGGTCACTTTCCAGTTCACCAGAATCAGAGGTGGAAAGTAACGAAATACATTTACTCAAGTTACTGGATTGAGTAGGTTTTTTGTGTATTTTGTATTTTTCAAGTAGTTTTTAAAATCGGTAATTTAAATTTTACTTGATTACGTTTTGAATGAAGTATTGTATTTCGTTACATTACAAATCCCATCCGTTACTGAGTAAAATAGAAACTTTGGAAAACTGAAAGGAAGACATAAAATCGGCCCGGAAGCACTACAGTGAGTGATGTGATCAGCATGTAGATCTAGGCTACCAGGTGCCGAGTCTTTCTGTAGGAGATTTGGAACGAGATGGAGGTGGATCAGGAGACCCCCCTCCCCCGAAAAGAACCGGTTTTACGTAGCTTGAGTTGCTACGGCCAGCAGCTAACACAGCCTAGCAGCTACAGCGCTACACTCTGGGTGTATGAACATGATGGCGGCTCATGATAATGCCCCTAGCATGTAGCACTGTAGATGCCATGCTGTGTTAGCTGCTGGCCGTAGCAACTCAAGCTAGGTAAAACCAATTGTTTTCAGAGTTTTTTTTTCAATACCGACAAACAGATCTATGTGAAAACTCAGTGGACGTTTTTTTGACGTGTTTTATCATTAGATATTAAAGGAATAGTACACCCAAAACATGCTTAGCCTTCATTTTCTACTCCCCCCCATGCTGAACAACACTCTGGAGTACTTTTTTGATATCTCAAATGCATCTGGAGATCTGGGAGGCTTCTTGCTGTCTGCTGACATTCAAATAATGTAGGTCTATGGCGCCCGAGGCAGAAAGGTCCATAAAAGTCCACAAAAAACGTGTCAATATTCCTCCATACTGCTCGTCCAATGTATTCCAAGTGTCCTGAGTGGGTAGCGTCCAGAATTTACTCGAAACGAAGTCATTTAGAATGTTTTTAGAGCATAAACAGTAGTTTATAGGATTTCCTGAAAGCGTGTTCACGAGTCTACGGAAACCGCGGCAGACCAAACCAGATGAAAGTGCGCATTCAGCTCGGCAAAGAATTCATGCTCTTCCTCAACACTGAAGTCCTCAGACATTTTTCTTTCGTTGTTTCTTTCTTTGCACAGGTAAACAGCACATTTCTTCTTCTACGCTTGCATTATCGGCAGAGCAGACGCTGAATGCGCACTTTCATCTGGTTTGGTCTGCCGCGGTTTCCGTAGACTCGTGAACGCGCTTTTAGGAAATCCTATACACTACTGTTTATGCTCTAAAAACATTCTAAATGACTTAGTTTCGAGTAAATTCTGGACGCTACCCACTCAGGACACTTGGAATACATTGGACGAGCAGTATGGAGGAATATTGACAAGTTTTTGTGGACTTTTATGGACCTTTCTGCCTCGGGCGCCATAGACCTCCATTATTTGAATGTCAGCAGACAGCAAGAAGCCTCCCAGATCTCCAGATGCATTTGAGATATCAAAAAAGTACTCCAGAGTGTTGTTCAGCATGGGGGTGAGTAGAAAATGAAGGCTAATCATGTTTTGGGTGTACTATTCCTTTAAACGCCCAGCCTGCCATCGGAGTGTTGCACTATTTTGCTTTTATTTTTCTGAAAAGTCCCTGAAACTGAGATTTTAGTTCTATTTTGGTTATTTATGGAGTCAAAACACGTGATTTAGCCTTGATTTGCATTATAACTGTTTGTGTTAAAAGAAGGATGGCGCTCAGAATGAACAATTCATGGCAATTCCACTTTCAATTGATGTGGAAACATTGAAAACATTATATGGGATGTTCTGCACTAAAATGGCACATTATACATTTATAAGGGTCTTAAATGTCCTGTGTGACATGTGTTATCTTGTCATTACATGTGTATACATTTGTATAGATTTTTCTTTAATTAAGAACTAAATAGTTTTTGATTTATGACTCTTTATCCTGTTTTCACTACATGGGAGAGATCCCCTGCCCCGTTCAACAGTTTTTTTTTTTATGTAACTGAGTAACTTTTACTTAAAATACATTTTAAATTAGCTACTTATTACTTTTACTTGAGTAATTTTTCTGATGGGTAATTTTACTTGTACTTGAGTAATATTTCATCCAAGTATCCGTACTTTTACTTGAGTATGATATTTTAGTACTTTTTCCACCTCTGACCAGATCATCCAGTCAGTTTGATTCAAAGTTTTCTATCTAAGGAAAACCAGCTGATTGCATCGACTCATTGACTCTTCAGCAATCCCTCACACTAAGCATGCTTGTAGCGACAGTGGAGAGGAAAAACTCCCTTTGAACAGGAAGAAACCTCCAACAGACTTATTTAGCATTTGGGTAAAATTCCACCCAAACTTCTCACATGAGGTTTTATTTCATCTTGATTTTCTAAATTAGGAGAAGTAATGTTCTCCTAATGCTGTTGGAGCTTGGCCTGTTTTCCAGTGTAGTCCTGTTTCTCTGACTGTGACTAACTGGATGTGCTCTCTTCATCCTCTGACATGGGAGCTGGCTCGGAGCTCGTCTGCCTGGCTGTGTGTTTCCTGGACGGGGCCGCCTGTGGAGCTGGTTGACAGTTGCCTTTTGTATCTATGCTTCTTTTTCTATGTCTGCTTCTGTCTCCTTGAACCCCAGTCGGCCTCAGCAGATGGCCGCTCACACTGAGCCTGGTTCTGCTGGAGGTTTCTTCCTGTTCAAAGGGAGTTTTTCCTCTCCACTGTCGCTACAAGCATGCTTAGTTTGAGGGATTGCTGAAGAGTCAATGAGTCGATTCAATTCAGGAATTGAATTGAATAAATACAGCATATACAGTGCGTTGATATATGACAACTTTTTTTCAGATCATTATCAGATATAGAGAAACAGGTTATTGCACAGGGTATCAATAGTAATTGAACATTATTTTGCAACTTGTATTATGCACAAGTTATTGCCGTTGTAGTGTTGCATTGCAGAGTCTGGCTGCAGCAGAGATGAATGGCCTGCAGTAACGCTCCTCCCCACAAACAGTTCAGTGAAAGTTTGATCCAAAAAGCAGCAAATACAAATACGCAGCTATGGAGTGAATGTTCTACCAAAACGTTGCAAACAAAAAAGCATGTTGCTACCTTGACACGACACCGGCACGTTTCAGTTGTTCTGATTGGATAGCGCCTCCTACTGCCACTTAGCCAAAATTACAATTCTTCGTTTATCATGTGACTTCCGCAGAAACTTGCCTTGGAGTGCGGAGAACTATCTCGTACGCGAGGAGAGGCTGTTTTGTATGCGAGCAGAGACAATTTATTAAATTCTATTTTGAGTGCAACGTTAGAGTCCAGCTTGTAAAACATATTTTGTGTGTGCAACATTTAAGGACAGTTTGAAAAACAAGTTTTATTTGACACGCTTTATATGTTTGCTACATTTTGGCAGAAAATTCACTCCATACGCAGCACAGTTTGGATGTTTTTATTCATAAAAATGTGTCTATCCTATTTTTTTTTTATCCGCTGCAGAAACATCAACACTGTTTCATGATAAAGGGTCTTGGTCTTGCAGCGAGTCATTAATATTTCATGGTCTGCTCCTGTTGGGATATAAGCAGATATTTTGGTATAAATCTGGATTTCAGACCGGTTGTTAGGCCCCTCCCCTTTAGGTAATAATGGACATTACATTTTGTAGCAGACTCCACATCCAGTACCTGCATTTCAATCAGTACTACTGGTTGTAATATTTCTTTCTTCATTTACAGGCAAAAGGAAAGTGCTTACACCAACGTCGTAAAGAATCTAATCGCTCCTGAGCTCTCTCATTTATTTCTCCGTCTCTCCTAGGAAACAAGAATACAATAACATCTGCTTCCAGACATGCAGGATGTTTTAAAATAGCTTCATCGTTGTCAGAGAACATAAGAGTTTGGTGATTGTAACTGCGGCCGATCCAATCGGACATGGTGGTTATGATCCAGGGATTATTTGACATCAATATGATCCAAAGATACTTAGACCTGCATGGATTACGCTCTCTTTCTCTGTGCAGCCATCTGCTGCGTGTGGAAGCGACCTCACCTCCAGCATCTGTTTCCTTCACTTCAGCAGATCTATTATTTCCCTTTTTATAATCATCCTTTGTGAAATGTTATATCACCAAAAAGAAAAACTCGGTTTTGCAGGCAGAGGTTTGAAAAGATAAGAAAGGTTGCACAGAGGACACCATTCAAAGGCTCCATTTTGCAGCCAAGTATTATTTCCTTTCTTTGCATTATCTTAAATGTTCAGCAATTGAATGATGATTGGGTTCCAGCGTGGATGAGCGTGTTTAGAGCAGGGACAAAGGCTGCAGCTAATGTGGCTGTGCAGCAGCCGGGGTGATGGTGTCTGAGGGCAATCGTTTCCTGCTAATATCATTTAGCCGGTTTTGTGAAGTGGCCTTAGATAGGTGATATAAAAGGATTAGGCCCCCGATCCTGCCTGACGAGACTTTAATTAACAGGCTTTAAGTAAATGCTCCGCTCCCAATAATTGGATCAGAGACAGATCAGTTATCCGGCTTCTCTGCACACCAACAACTATCAGATTTTGCCTCTAGGTTAAAAGTGTTTAATCCCAGCATGGGGGGGGGGGGGGGGGGGGGGCTGTTGAAGGTTTTAATTGCACTTTTTTTTTTCCATGAAGATACTCTGGAGCCTTAATTGTCCTAAATGCCCAGAAAACTGCTCATGCAACAGCTGGATTATCGGCAGCTTTTAGTACGATAATCTGCACTTTGAAAACGATTTCAGTTTCAATTCTATTCAGTTTATTTCTATAGCTCCAATTCACATCATGTCATCTGTTTTAAAAAAGGCCTTAAAACATTTCTTTTTAGCAAAACTTTTGGTCCCCCTTAGATGTTTCTTTTTTCTCTTTTAAAACAGCTTTTATTATTATTGATTATTTTTTTTTTTATATTTCTATGCATTTCTTTTTTAAATGCTTTTTTTTGTAGCACTTTGAGGCCTTTTTGGTGAAAAGTGCAGTATAAATTAAATGAATTAATATTATTTATTATTATCTCAGGTCACTCTCCAGTTCACCAGATCATCCAGTCAGATTGATTCAAAGTTTTCTATCTAAGGAAAACCAGCTGATTGCATCGACTCATTGACTCTTCAGCAATCCCTCACACTAAGCATGCTTGTAGCGACAGTGGAGAGGAAAAACTCCCTTTGAACAGGAAGAAACCTCCAGCAGAACCAGGCTCAGTGTGAGCGGCCATCTGCTGAGGCCGACTGGGGTTCAAGGAGACAGAAGCAGACGTAGAAAAAAGAAGCATAGATTAGGGTTTCCAAGATACTAAACTTTTCAACTTAATACCGATACTAAGTAAAATATTCGATACTCTACGTCATTTTTGATACCACAAGGATAAAAACAAAGACTCCAAAATTCAACAGAAATTTTTTCATTAATAAACAAAATACAATAAATAGATAAATAAATACAATAAAGAATATTTTGAGGTTGTATGCTGTGCAGAATATTAAGCAAGCTTGATAAAAAACTTACTAAATTAAAATTAAGTGTTCCTTCCTTGGCTATCGATACTTTTGAAAATGAGTATTGTATTAGGATACAACTTTTCAGTATCGATACTTTTTTGAGTATCGATACTTTTGACAACCCTAGCATAGATACAAAAGGCAACTGTCAACCAACTCCAAAAGAGTGAGCTCTAGTAGTGAGCCCTTCACAAGTGCATTTTTTTTCACTACATTACCTTGAATAAGACAAAAATAAATAAATACAATATAATCCTATCAACAATGTGTAATCAGTAGCCTATTCAACAGCTATAAAGTTATAATTTGGATACTTATATCTGTTGGTAGACATTCAAATCACCAAACCTCTTTAACTGCATTCTGCTTTTTCACAGATTGCTCCGTCCAATGGGGGACCTGGGATACGGAGGGGGGAGCCATGTTTACTCTCAGGTGCTGATGGTTTGAAAAACGCTCCACTTCATTCCCCCATGACTTTAGGATTGTGGATGAGGAGTGTGTTTTATAAAAGAAACGACGTAGCTAAATGGAGAACGGTTCGAGGACCAGTAGAGTATAAATCGTAGGGTTATCATCCGTGAACAGCTCCCTCCACTCTCTGTTTTCCTCTTAAAATACAGCCGCGCCGTTAACTGGAGAGAGCCGTCCGTCCCGTCAGAAACTGAGTCAGATCACATCCTTGTTTACAGAACAAGCCTCAAAGGAAAACTAAAACTTTTCCACTTGAGTAGCTCTGGATAGAGCAGATTTTTTTTTATATTTAACCCAAAATGTTAACACATTTTATTTTATTTTTTTACAATCAAGCTATAATTCCTGCTCCAAATGGGTCGCTCTGTCAGCTAAAGGCACATTTTACAGTCTCTATACTCCAGCTCACACTGAGCCTGGTTCTGCTGGAGGTTTCTTCCTGTTCAAAGGGAGTTTTTCCTCTCCACTGTCGCTACAAGCATGCTTAGTGTGAGGGATTGCTGAAGAGTCAATGAGTCGATGCAATCAGCTGGTTTTCCTTAGATAGAAAACTTTGAATCAATCTGACTGGATGATCTGGTGAACTGGAAAGTGACCTGAGATGACATGATGTGAATTGGAGCTATAGAAATAAACTGAATAGAATTGAATTAGTTGACGATCATTTCAATAATTGATTAATCTGCTGATTATTTTTCAGTTAAACCACATGAAAGTAAAACTTTTCCACTTGAGGAGTTCTGGATGGAGCAGATTGACAGAAGAATTTTTTTTTTTTAATCAACATTATTATTTTTTAAATCTTGATATAATTGCTGCTCTAAGTGTGTCTCTCTGTCAGCTAAAGGTGTTTTACCGTCACTATATTCCAGCTAATTATTAATTGAAGGCTAAACGAGTTAATTATTTCAATCATTGATCATTTCCTGCCTATTAAAATGAAAACCTTTAGTTTCGGTGTTTTTATTTCCTTACCTGAACGGTTTGAACGTTAGTAAACATCTCCGGATCATCCTTCCTCCGTCTCTGCAGCCTCCAGTCATTCCTCCGCTGACATGGCTGCTAACCTGCCGACCTGGAGCAGCTCAGCCCCGCTGCGCTCCGCCGCTCCGGATCCCACGATCACGATGCTCCGCTCCTTCCGTGGAAAATCAGCCCGACTTTCATTCAGAAACTCAATGGAAACTGTTTGTTTCTGCGGGATTGCTGCGCTAATCAGAGGCTGATCGCGGAGCCTTTGATGAAAATGACGTTTTGTCCGTAAAAATAAAAACAATAAATAAACGCGGTTTAATGAATAATAATGGTTTTTGTTATTTCTGTAGAGAAGCAGCAGCTCCGCGGAGGGATGAAGTTCAGAGGAGAGCCGGAGCGACTCTGACCGCTCTGCGCTTCATTTATGTCAATTAGCGCAGGTAAGGCCTGCTATATCCGGTTCATACTTTCAAAGTAAAAGTCTCAATGATTTTTCTTCAAACCCACAAAACATACATTAAATTCGTAGCGAAGTCATATTTAAATGTCAAATCATTCTGGCTTAAACGTGTATATAAATGTACTCTTTAACAGACGATGCTGTCCCAAAATTTAGAACATTTCTTTAAAAATAAATAAATAAATAAAATCTGTTTTTTTTCCCGTTATCTTCTACAGGCCAGTTAGTTCTACGTCAGCCTGAACACCTAAATTCGGCCAATCATATATCAACGCTCATCTGTCAATCAGATGTTTTCGGTCGTAGCATCTTGATTCATGTGTCGCAGCTAAAATACGCAACGGTTGAAATCAGAATCCTTTCCTTTCCCATTGAGTTGCGTCCCAGTGTTCACGGGGATGGACGTCTGTGTCTTCGGCAGGCGTAGAGCTAACAGAACTGGCAGCATTGCGAGGCAAGGGCTCAAACATGGACGGCTGGAAGCCTTCTACACCAAACCAAGCTTCTGCCGCCCTGGCGTCCTCTTCCACAACATCTTCGTCCCCGCTTTCCTCCTCTAAATAAAAAATGGATGACGGAGGAGACTCATCCACGACCTCCGACACTAAACTCTCCTCCTCTTGCATGTTTCCTCTGTCCATAGCGTTCCTTGACAGCGTCGTTTCTAAGTCACCAATTTAGTGCTACTTGGTCCAAACATAGATAGGAAAACAACAAGAAAAGGGACAAGAAGAGAGGTACATAACCTAGAACAGATCTATCTATATAATGGGTCTGTTCTATGTATTGTCTTTTCAGTTCAGAGGGCCCCCCTCCTGTCTTTGCCTACGGCCCTAAATTTCCTAAATCCACCCCTGGCTGTTGTTGACATAAAAGCTATTTGGGTTGCATTATAACTGAACACATCAACTTATTAAAAATGTTGGTGGTTTTCTGTGTCGGAGCAAGAGTTTGAATTTAAAAGAAAATTTCTGTTTTTGGTTGGTTTGTTAAAACATTCGAAATATGTACCTTTATAACAATCTTTATAACAATGACATGAGGTGAATTGGAGCTATAGAAATAAACTCAATAGAATTTATTGTTTCTCTCTGTAACATGTATGACAGCCCAGATGATCACTGTGATCTTAAGAATCATGCAGGATTTCCCATATCAAGTAAATAAGTTAAGTTGGATTTTACAGATTGAACATAGTGCTGCTGTTTTATTTAGAAGGCACTAGATCGTCGCTTCCTGTTTGATTCCTGCTTCTTCAGGCTGACTTCCTCCCTTGGACACAATGATGTTGTGAACCTGATGGTTGAGATCCTGGGTTATAGTGTTTTGCACCTTGATAGGATAATCATTACCGAGAAATAAAAATAAAAAAAAGCCTTAAACAAGGAGTGTTTTATGACGTACTGAAGGTTTCACAAGCTATGTTTCAATAAAAAAAATAAAATAAAAAATATCACAAAGAAAATGTTGGGTATTTTTAATAGTTCTTATGCAAATACAGAACTAGTGTTTGCGGCTGGAACGTATTGCGTTTTTTTCAGCAGCACTGAATAGGTGAAAACATTTCAGAACCATGGACAGCGAATTAGAACAGGACGCAACAGCGGCACTCAGTGGCAGAACGTGGTACAGCAAGAGGAGATGACAGGACTGTCCAAATCACCTAAAAAAACTTAAAAAAAAAAAGAAAAACAATAAAGGACATTTAAAAATAGATAAAAAGAAACAGATAAAAGTGTAGAAAGCAAAACACTGGAGGTTATTTGAAGGCATAATAGGAGATATTTGCAGGGAAGAGAGACTGAGGGTGACAGGGTGATTTCTCAGACTCTCTTCATGCATCACTGGCCCCTGGACAGGGGAAAGTGACTGGCAGCTTGCTGCTCATGAAGGCTGTCCCTCTCTGTATGTTCGCTGAATATTTCTGCGTTACTGACGGAGTCGTGGTGCAGTGAGTGTGCTCCTGTCTTGGCATCAGAGTGAGGACCGTTTTTCTGATTTCACCATCAGATTGAGGAGAGGTTGTTATAAACAGAGGCGATTTTCCTGGTCCTTACAGTCTATTTTGCTAAGAATTTGGTTTAGGTTTAGTGTCAGGTTTACACTGGTAACGGTTAGGTTTAAGGTTATTGTCAGGGTTAGTGCATAGAAGGGGGGGGGGGGGGGGGTATCATCCATCACTGGCAATCTGGTTAGGGAGAAACACAGGTGACCATGATAATCTGAGGGAAGATGATTATCCATGAGAGTCACTTACCTGGTTTAACAGTTCAGTCCATCCTCTCAGAGTGAGGCAGGATCCGACCGATGTGGCAGAAGCTGCCCCGGTTGAACCAGATGCTGCAGCCCCAGTGAATGATCCAATCCAAGCCAGGTCAGGGAAACAGTTCAGAACAGGTAGGCTCAGAGATCCAGGAGTCCGTAACCCGGTAAAAGCTGATTTATACTAAGAAACCAGGTCGTCTGCGTGTGTGTCGCAGTTAACACAATTATGCCCCCGCCCCCTTCTACAGAAACTCTTGTGCACCTCTCCAAAATTGTAGGTGAGTGCAGACAGGAGGCCTCTGATTGGTCAGATCTCTATCCGCTCTACACTATGCGTATTTCCTGTTTGGTTCCTTACCGGCTTGTTCTGTTGGTCTGACCGCCATATTGGAAAACGGCTGGTGAAGATGGAGCAGCTAGCAGAGCGAGGTGAGAACGCTGGGACCCTTTTTCCTCCTGGATCCCCGCTCTTTTTGGCCCTCATGTCCCTCAGTTGTCGCACAAACTTGCCCCCACTTCCTCACCGCCTCGGCCGTATCTAGACCCACAGCTAGTTCCTGAACAAATGATAAGGATTCTTTGTGTGTCCTTGCATTGGTTACAATAGAGCCAGTTTTCCTAAATACTACATAATAAGGAACTCTGCTTATGGCACCCAAAGTTGGAGTGAAGTTACAGGTCAGATTAATTCAATTCAGTTCAATTCAGTTTATTTATATAGCGCCAAATTCACAACACATGTCATCTCAAGGCACTTTACAGTTCAACCAGATCAAATTGATACAAAGTTTTCTATCTAAGGAAAACCAGTTGATTGCATGACTCATTGACTCAAATACAATCCCCCACACTAAGCATGCTTGTAGCGACAGTGGAGAGGAAAAACTCCCTTTTAACAGGAAGAAACCTCCAGCAGAACCAGGCTCAGTGTGAGCGGCCATCTGCCGAGGCCCACTGGGGTTCAAGGAGACAGAAGCAGAGATACAAAAAGCAGCTGTAAAAGGCGGCCCCGTCCAGGAAACACACAGCCAGGCAGACGAGCTCCAAGGCAGCTCCCATGCCAGAGGACGAAGAGAGCACATCCACTCAGTCACGGTCAGAGAAACAGGACCACACTGGAAAACAGGCCGATCTCCAACATCTATAAACAAGGGTGTTGATAGAAGCAGCACAGCTGATGTTTCTTTCCAGGATGACGTCACAGCCAAACAGGAACAGACGAGGCAAAGCTACTCTGAGGAAAAGCAGAGAGAGCAGAAGGTTAGAGATTGAACTAACAGATTCTGCAGAATAGGAGAACAGAGAGAGAATGAAGCAGAATGATGAAATGGGGGTCCCTATGTCCTCCAAAAGTCTAAGCCTATAGCAGCATAACTATAGAGATAGCTCAGGATAACCTGAGCCACCCTAACTATAAGCTTTATCAAAAAGGAAAGTTTTAAGCCTAGCCTTAAAAGTAGACAGGGTGTCTGCCTCACGGACTAAAACTGGTAGTTGGTTCCACAGGAGAGGAGCCTGATAACTAAAAGATCTGCCTCCCATTCTACTTTAGAAATTCTAGGAACCACTAGTAAACCTGCAGATTGAGAGCGAAGTGCTCTGTTAGGAACATAAGGAACAATCAGATCTCTGATATCAGATGGAGCTTGGCCATTTAAGGCTTTATATGTGAGAAGGAGGATTTTAAATTCTATTCTTGATTTAACAGGAAGCCAATGAAGAGAAGCCAGGATAGGCGAGATATGATCTCTCTTTTTAATTTTCATTAGAACTCTGGCTGCAGCATTTTGGATCAGCTGAAGGCTTTTAACTACAGTTTGTGGACTTCCTGATAGTAAAGAATTACAATAGTCCAGCCTTGAAGTAACAAATGCATGGACTAGTTTCTCAGCATCACCCCTGGACAGGAGATTTCTAATTTTTGCAATGTTCCTCAGATGAAAGAAGGAAATTCTAGAAACCTCCTTGATATGGGACCTAAATGACAGGTCCTGATCAAAAACAACACCAAGATTTTTTACTTTATTATCTGAAATCAGTTTAATCCCATCCAAATGAAGTGACTGGCTAATCAGTTTCTTTTTCAGAGACTCTGGTCCAAAGACTATAACTTCTGTTTTGTCTGCATTCAGAAGCAGAAAGTTAAGAGTCATCCAGGTTTTTATGTCTTCAAGACATGCCTGTAATCTATGTAATGGGTTAGCTTCATCTGGATTTATAGACAGATATAGCTGGGTATCATCAGCATAACAGTGGAAATTAATCCCATGCTGTCTAATAATTCTACCAATTGGGAGCATGTATAAAGTAAAGAGAATTGGTCCTAGCACTGATCCCTGTGGTACTCCACAGGTAACCTTTGAGCGTGTTGAAGATCTATCATTAACATGAACAAACTGAATTCGATCAGATAGATAAGATTTAAACCAGTCTAGTGCTGTTCCTTTAATTCCAACAAAATATTCAAGTCTTTCTAAAAGAATATTATGGTCAACTGTATCAAATGCAGCACTAAGATCCAACAGGACGAGCACAGATACAAGTCCATTATCTGAGGCCATGAGAATATCATTAGTGACTTTCACCAGAGCTGTTTCAGTGCTATGATGAGCTCTAAAGCCAGACTGAAACTCTTCAAAAAGTTCATTATGGTGGAAGTGATCGCAAACTTGTTTGGCAACTACTTTCTCAAGAATTTTGGATAAGAAAGGAAGATTGGATATAGGTCTATAATTGACCAAGTCATCTGGGTCAAGAGACAGTTTCTTAAGCAGAGGTTTAATTACAGCAACCTTAAAAGCTTTAGGTACATATCCCTGTAACAGAGATAGATTAATCACATCTAAAATGGAGGAGGAGATCAAAGGGAATACCTCCTTAAATAACCTGGTTGGAACTGGATCTAACATACAAGTTGAAGGCTTAGATGAAGACAATAATTTTGCTAATTCAGAGAGTTCAACTGGATCAAAGCAGTCTAAACCCGGTTCAGATTCCATGACTACCTCAGGTACAATCGCGGATAGAGGAGTGCTTATGATCTTATTTTTAATAAGATCAATCTTATTTATAAAGAATCCCATAAAGTCATTGCTGCTAAGAGCAGGTGGAATGGACGGTTCAACAGAGATATGGCTCTGGGTGAGTTTGGCAACTGTATTAAAAAGAAATCTAGGATTATTCTTATTCTCCTCTATTAATGAGGAGAAGTATGCTGCTCTTGCTTTACAAAGGGTCCTCTTATACAGCAGTAAACCATTTTTCCAGACTAGGAAGGACTCTCGCAGGCCTGTGGAGCGATATTTTCTCTCCAGTTTCCTAGCATTTTGCTTCAAAGTACGCAGCTCTGCATTAAACCATGGAGCAAGCTTTCTATTTTTAACGGTTTTCATTTTCAAAGGAGCTGCGTTGTCTAAGGCAATACGCAGAGAACTAGCAACCCCATCAACAAAATCATCAACCTGTGAAGGGGAATAAGCTAAACTTTTGCACTCTGCAGCACTGCTCAGTGACACAGAGCAGAGAGAAAGTGAAGCAGATTCTTTAAAATTTATAACTGCACTATCTGATAAAGATCTACTAAAATTGAACCTTCTTTTGGGGGAGGAGAACTCTATTAAAGTAATCCTGAAGGTTATTAGAAAGTGGTCAGAGAGGACAGGGTTGTGAGGAAATACTGTTATTTCTTCACATTCTATGCCGTATGTCAGCACAAGATCCAAAGTATGAAGATGAGAATGCGTGGGACTATTCACATTTTGAACAAAGCCAATAGTGTCTAAGATAGCATTAAAGGCTGCTCTTAAGCTATCGCCTTCAATGTCAGCATGGATGTTAAAATCTCCCACTATGATGACCCTGTCAGTATTTAATACCAAATCAGAAAGGAACTCTGAAAACTCATCTAAAAATTCAGAGTAAGGACCTGGTGGACGATACAAAGTTACAAAAAGAAGAGGTTTTCTTGCCTTGAAATTTGGATCAGGGAAATTAAGGGTTAAATGTTCAAAAGAGTTGTAGGTATTAACTGTTTTGGGAGTAATCAGTAAGTCAGACTGGAAGATTGTTGCTACTCCTCCTCCTCGCCCAGAACTTCTGGGGATGTGAAAATTTAAATAGCTTGAAGGAGTTGCCTCATTTATGCTCACATAATCCTCTTGCTGCAGCCAGGTTTCTGTAAGGCAAAACAAGTCAATGTGATTATCACAAATCAAGTCATTAACTAGTAGACTTTTAGAGGAAAGCGATCTTATGTTAAACAGACCGCATTTAATTGTTTTAACTTTTTCCCCAATTTGAGTTATTTTGATTTTAATTAGATTATCATGATTTACTCCTTTGGGAATCTTTGCTAATTTATTAGATTTTGGTCGTGGGCAAGACACTGTCTGGATGGAGTAAAGAGTGGGTAACAGTAGAGAAGCTGCAGAGATGTGTGTTAAACTACAACTCTGCTTCCTGGTCTGCACCCTTAGGATATCATTCATTCAGACCTCATTGCTTAAAGGTTATAATCTGGCAGCATAAGTGTTTTTGCTGCATTGGAACCAGTTTTGGGTTTGAAGCCTGCAGGGATCCGCAGCTGGTTGAAAATCCTCCTGAGTTTTTTAGAGACTCTAGCAACAAGTACAGAATATACAGGGTCATAGGATTACCGTAGTTGTTCGTTTAAATAGTAACACATCACATGGGATCTGAGCTGGATAAAAGGGACTTTTTTGTGATATTTTTAGTGCACAGCTCCAGTAAAAGGTTGTGAAACTGCAAATGAATAATGTTGCATTGATTTTGTTGGAACTAAATGAAATGGCCTTGGAGAAAAAAAACACATTCCTAAGACTCCTTAGCTGTTGTATAAAAAATGCTGTGGGTTGTGCAGGGTCAGAACAATGTCTTCAAAAAACATTTTTGGCTGGATTTCATAGCATTTATCAGGAATAAAAGGACCCTCCTTTTGTAACTGCAGCGATCTTTCCCTCGAGGAGAACAAATGTTTGTTTTGTTTTTTATTGAAGACAATCTGGGAAACCTAACACCTGGTGTTTTTAAAGGAAAAATCGCTAACATTCAGAATTCAAACTTCTGAAAGTTCTTTAAATCTGAAATGATTCCATCCTGTTCAATAAATGATCAGTGTTTTTAATTCAGAGTAATTTTCATGTGAATGTGCTTTACTGGAGGCATCCATGTTTGTCAAAGAACACTACTGCCACCTACTGGTTAGTGACATTGTCACGGTGCGGTATCGGCTGTTGATCAAGTCCCAGTGCTGTATCTGGTGTTTGTCACAACGCGCTATTATCCAAGTCATCTTGAAAACATTCTTCTTCCAAATGTTGGCTACATATTACGGGTTTTTTCTCTGGCCAGAAGTTCGATGGCAAATCCTCCCTCTTCCAGTTGGCGATCCAACGACCAACCCGTCCGTGGAGGATCAGGAATCAGAAAGGTGGAATAACTCTTTTTTTTCACTTTTACCCGATGTATTCCAGCATCCAGCTGCCATGCACGTGGGCATTGTCAGTTTCACTATAGCTCTGGTGAATTTCAATGGTGAAGTCCTCTGGAAATCTTCAATAATTGTTGTTGATTGCAGATGTGTCTAGTAGTTCCCATTGATTTAGCTTGGAAAGCGGGGAGAATGGCGCTAGGCTTACCGCACCGTGACGTCACTGCTGGAAGATGGCAGGAGGGAGGGGCTACTATATTTGGGCAATATGGCCGCTCTTAGACTTTCTACTGATTAACGCTAAATTTATTAAATCACTGCAAACATATTAGTTTTAGGTATAAATAATGATCCATTGATTATTCCTTCCCACTGTCTGTCTCGCCTGAATACTGGGTCCATCTGTCCTGTTTTATGACAGAGGCCTGATCCGTCTTAATAGCTTTTCACCGTTGTTGCTCTTAGGATTATCCAAAGCATTTAAATGTTCTAAATTTCATCTAAATGATGTAACCCACAGAAATTGGGGATTTGGATGATTTAAAATAAAAACCAAAGCGCTTAATAGAAAATTTAAAAAATCAATAAACAAACAGAGTGGTTGTCATTCTCCTTAGCAGTTAATCTGCTACTTGTTGGGATTTGTAGACTTTAAACTCAGTCAGAGGCAGTAAATTCAAAGGCTTTCCTTCAATAAAATCCCAAAAGTTCCTTTCTTCATTAAAAAGCAGAACATTTCTGGATTTTTTTCCAAAAAGATTTTTGTCAGAAAACTATGCTGTGATGCAGTGAAAGGCAGTTATTTTCTATTTCCAGTTCACCTCCTCATTCCTAAACTAACATACAGATTGACTCGGAGTCATTTCTGCAGGTTATTACTGAAGTTGCAGAAGTGATGAGACAAACAAGAATTCAAACGCAAGGACAAATAACATGTTAGTCATATATCCTGCCAGACAATCTAATGATTTTTCTCTCAAAGTGTAAAATAGAGAAACTGATGGTGAAGCTGGTGATGCATGAAGTAGCTCCAGTAGTGCGTGTAATACAGACGGAAGATGCTTCATCGGAGTGTCGTGTGAATGAAGGCCGGGGAACAAGATTATATAGCAACATCAAGTTAGATTTACACTAGTCAACAAATGCATGTATTCATGCAAACTATCAACATCCTTATGATTTCTCATCTCCAGCTGGGACTCACCTTTAAAACGATTGTTAGTCCTGTCAGGGTGGCGCTGAGGCCGGTTCATATGTCCTTCAGTCTATGGGGGGGGCTGGTGGGGTCAACCAGGGACAGGTCGGCAGGCTGTTGCAAGGCAATACACACACACACACACACATGTTGTGTCACAATATCCTTTTGGGGACCTTCCATTCACTTCCATTCATTTCCCACTAATTTATATGGCCTAACCGTGACCCTTGCCCTAACCCTAACCATTACCGACACATACCTTTCCCTAAACCTAACTTAAACTCAATTCACACCTTAGTCCTAAACCTAACCCCCACCCCAAGAAGAGAAACTTTCCTTGTGGGGACCAGTTGTTGGTCCCCACAAGTACCTATGAGTCCCCAAAATGTAGCATATACCAGGTATTAAAGACATGGCCACACATTACACACACACACACACACACACACATTAGGACAATTTAGAGAAGCTAATTAACATACAGTCATGTTTCTGGACTGTGGGAGGAAAACAAAGTACCTGGAAAAAAAACACACATGCTAAGAGACAGAGATGGCAAAAGTACTCACTTTCCGTACTTGAGTAAAAGTACAGATACTTGTGTTAAAAAATACTCTGGTAAAAGTGGAAGTACTGATTAAACTTCTTTACTCAAGTAAAAGTAACAAAGTACAGGCTTGTAAATTTACTTAAAGTATAAAAGTAAAAGTAGAAACCACTTTTTTCATGCCGTTGCCTACATTTTAAATGGATGTCTGCCAATAGGACTAGATCTCCGTTGTGTTCATTTTCAATCATCTCGTCGTCCATGCTACTATGCTAACGCCACCGCCACCAAGCTGCAATGATTTGCCGCCAATGAATACCGCCGAATCTGTCGATTCATCTTGTAGTGGTGCGTCAAATGCAACGTAGATTCCCATCCAATTAGATTGAATTTGGTATAGGGCTCGGGATCCGCTTTGCATTCTGGGACGTGGTTGCCATGTTGACGGCTACGCTAACAATTTCATAGCGCCGACATAACGTTTTTGCACGAGGAAAAGCAGAAGAGAAGAACGATGTTGAAGTCCCAAAAAGGATCCGGAATTTACCGGGATACACTTAATAGAGAAGCCAGGGACCGGTATGTTGACAAAATCAGCATCATAAATAATTTGGATCCGTAAGAGGTTCCAAATAATGAGTGGAGCACCGACGACGAGTTGTTGCCACTGTTCTCCTTCTCGGACGTCTTCGGCTACCTTGTTTGTGGAGTAAGCGCATATACCTCAGAACAATACAGAAGCTACAAGTCCTTGGAGTCTCATGTGCAGTTCACCAATGGATGGGTTCAGGAGCTGCAGCTCAGAAAGCCAGCAAACACTGGGAACACAGTGATACGCACCAAGGTAAGCTGTGTTCAGACGAGCTCTGACAACTGCTAGTTTAGCAACTTCTAACCGCTAGTGCTGACAACCACTGACGCATGTAATGTTCTTTTAACTAGCTGCTATGTGTTTCAAAGGTGTAGTTTGTAACGGTAACTGCCAACCCTCCGGGTTTCTCACGTATCTGAGCCTTTTCCTGCTGCAGATGTAGGATCAACATGAATGTTAGCCAGACCCGGCTGCAGAAAGAACTTAAAGGGGGGGGGCATTCCATTTGATTTACTTCAAGCTTAACACTAGCTTTGTGACCATTCATTCAGTGAAAGGAATCTCAAATCTTTATCAAAACATTTATTCAAATTATTTAAAAAAATTTTAAGAATAATTTGCTGAAATAGAAATCAGCATTTGTTTGATTCTTAGTGTTAGAAAAAAATGTGTCCTGACAGGTTTTCTGAACCATCTTCTAATCTAGTCTCCCCCAGCTGATGGTAGAAAAAATATTTTTTATCATCATTCAGAAACTGGATAGGTGTTACATCTGTATTTTGTTGAAAATCATATATTGAACATTGTTATTAATAAAATTTTAAGGAACAGATTAAATAGTCAAAGATCCGCAAAATATAAAAAAATAAACAATAGTGCAGTGCTGTGGCCATTCAAGTTAACTCCTAGTTTGAATCAGAGTCTTTCAAAGTGAACTATTTAGAAAAATGAGTGCAGTATTGACTGCGGGTTATTAAATCTGACCTCATAAAACACTGTAACGGGTAACTTTGAGCTTAAATCATTCAGTCAGAGGCATTATGCAGGTTTAAATGTCCTGTGCTCATTTCATTTCTTTTTCTTTTAAGTGATATAACAATATAACAGCGTGGTTGTTATACTTTACTGTTGTATAACTGTGATTTATATATGTATACACATGCATGAGGGGTTGAGGTTAACGTTTGCTTTCCTGCATAGAATGAAATATAATGGTGTCCTTACCTGCATAATTTATGTCTATTTTTTTTCTCCTCAGGTCTTGCACTCTCAGCGCATTAATGAGACTCCCCTGAAGCCATGGGTCATCATAGACATTTTTTATAAAAAGCATAGTATTTTTTATTATTACATTGTATTGTTATATTTGCATATTATTGCACGTTGTTATATTATTATACAATTATAGATTATATTATTGTATATCATGAAATATTGCATCGCAGCCTTTATTTATACAATTTAAGTAATGCATATTATTACAAATACTTATATAAGAATTTGCACTAACAGTGTTTAACTGTTAATGTTTACTATAACTACAATTTGTATAATAATAATTTGCAATACCTCCACTTCTCATTTCTCCATTGATGTTTCATTAAGACCGACTTAATAGGATTGAACATTTTGTATAAATACATACTATGTTATTGTAAGTAATTGCACTGCATTTTCATTGCGTCCATTTTTTATTTGTAACCATTTACCTACAAGCATTCAAACTGCACTGCTCTGTTCTGCGCTACACTGTGTTCTCAAGTTTCACTACTTGCAAATAAACACTGAAAAGGATCTGATCGTTTGAGACCTCTTGCTTTTGGGTATGGATGCAAAACACACCTATGGCTAAAAAACAACCCACTTGTTAAATGTTTGCTTAGAGTGTATTGTTGATACAAAGAAATTGTCAATTCCATATTGAGCATCAATCTTTTCTTTAATACAGTAATTCATAAACACCAGAATAAAGTGGTTGACTTTAAGGTGTGGAAGTCCAGTGTAGTATTTCACTTTGACGGTGTCTTCCTTCAGGAAATCTTCATCCATTTTTCTCTGGCCAAGCTCACGTTTCAGGGTCTTGTTCTCCTCCAGCAGCCGGTTGATTTCAGCACGCCGGCGCTGACAGAATCTGCTCAGCTCCATCCTCAGCTGGTGTCTCCACTATGGATAAAATAAGGACATCTTTTAGCTAAATGTGCATCATGCAGCTGAAAAAGCCACAGAAGCAACATACGGTGTTGAATCTTCTGGCTCTGTAAGGCTTACCGGGTGGAACAAGGTCATCAATAGCTGTCTCATCCATCCCAGGTGTACTGTCAGTCCTTTGCCGTTTTCTCTTTTCCTGTCTCTCATAGCGTGCAGTCTGTGTGGCCTTTATCTCAGTGTGGCCCAAGTGTAGTGATGGTGCCCAATCCGGATGCGAGGTGTACATTTCATTTGCTGGTTTTCCTGGTGACACAATTTAAAATTATTATCCACAGCAGCAGTGTTGAAAACAAATAGAACAATAATGTTATCAATGATCCTCAATATACACATTATTATATTGTATTATATGATTACATTACATTACAAGACGGCTGGTAAGCGCTAGGATCAGCAAAATTTGTAAGTGGTGCTATGACAGCTGTCAACCTCAGGGGTTTTTTTGAACATGGAGAGGGATGTCCCTGTCCTTGTAGGAACTGGCAGTGTGTTCTACCAAAGAGGATCAAATGCTATATCAACCAACGAGGATGAAAATGCTATATCAACAGTCTCTGGGCGCGCGTTCATGCATGTATGTGGTGCCACGGATGAAGGAAGGAAATACTGTAGGCTATAAAATAAAACCGTGCATCTTTAACTTACCAGAATGAAAATGCAGGGAACACACTCGCATTGACATCGGGATACTGTGGAAAGTTATGTTCGGTCGTCTTACAGCCGCGATCCAAGCTAGCCGACGACTCTTTGTTATCTGTGAAACTTGGTCTCCGTGTTTGCGCCTCCAGGCAGGAAAGCGTGGAAAGTTATCCCATTTTGTAGGTTTTTCCCTCGGCGATCATGTGATGCGCTGTTACAGCCCACAATACTGCAACGGTTTACCATGGTTGAAATCAAGTTACGGTGAAATTAAACGAAATAAAACACGGCTGAGAGGGAGAATAGTACGCGTTAGTCACAGGTAATAATCTAAGGAAGCCGTAAAGTGCGCCGTCAACATGGCGACCACGCAAAGTGGTGACGTCACGACGACCAAGCCCTATAGATGACGTGAAAAATAATAATGGTAACTCCATTGAAATTATTCAAAACTAAAGTAACGAGACAATTTTTTTAAATGTAAGGAGTATAAAGTACAGATATTTGTGTAAAAATGTAAGGAGTAGAAGTAAAAAGTCGCCATAAAAATAAGTAGTAAAGTAAAGTAAAAATATCAGAAAAATCTACTTGAGTACAGTAACGAAGTATTTGTACTTAGTTACTTCCCATCTCTGCTAAGAGAGAACATGCAAAGTCCATGCATAAAGACGCTGGGCTGGGAATCGAACCCACAACCTTCTTGTTGCAAAGTAACAGTGCTACCCACCACGCCAGTGCAATACGCTTTTCATCAAGTCATATTGAGGGCTGAAACAATGAATCGTGATCAATCGATTATTGAAATAATCGTCAACTAATTAAGTAATCATTTAACACTAGAAATCCTAGATATACGAGAATTGTCACCAGTTCCCCCGACAGTACTTCACAACTCATGAATTTCAGATGTAAATTAGCGCTGTGGCTGGAGAACCATTCCATCCCCTTCAGTTTAGGTTTTAGCTCAAGCCTCTCTCTTGGAGAGTGTTTTACCTGATATTTGTTATTAAATATAACTAGGTCTACATCATCAGTGTCGCCAACACCAGAATGATTTCAGCGCAGCGAACAGACGATTACTGCTCTATACTATAGCTGCATGAGCTGGAACGCTGTAGAAAGCAAGAATATTTATATAATAAATATTCATCTACATATAATATAACTCAAGCGATCTCTTCTCTCTCTGCTCCGCTGCAGACGAGACGGCATCGTGAAACTGCAGTAAAGTTGGCAATATATTCACAGATTCGGCTTTTCCGGATTAATAACTCGTTGGCGGATGATTTATTCTAAAAAACAGACTCTCTGTAACCACAGCGAGGCAGACAGTGAGCTACAACCACAGTTTCCTACAAACGAGTCTCCTATCGGGCTGGGAGAATTACATTGGACCCTATGTAGAGCATGCTGCTCCAAAAATGCTCCGTCTGCAAGTTGCAAAATAATCAGAGAGAAATATTCAAAAGCGTCACCAAGGAGAGGTGGATTATTATCACATTTATTAGATTCGAACAAAGTCGTTTTTGAGGAAATTCCAAAAGGGTTAGGGTCCTAAATGACAAATGGCACCTCTATTTTATTATTAGAATAAGTATAAAATGAGCAATGACTACACTATAGATCATTGTAGTACGACCAAACTTGTAGGACACATAGATAACCTCATCTAGTTTATACTACAACTCTTACTTTAGAAAATGTGCTAAACTCTATTTTTTTAGATTTTTTCATTGTTATTATAAGCAGGCCAGGTGTTCAATCTCTGCAACAGGAACCACAGCACTGAGCGCTGTGTTCACAGCACACAGTATACCTGTCACACATGCAGGAAGGACTCAGCTTGGGTTGTAGAAACTACTAAATGGGACAATTGTAGCTTCATATGTAGAGTTTTTCCTTGGGTGAAATAAATGTTACTGCTATACTGAAATCAGACTGTTTATCATTCTCTAAGCTGAAATGTTGAATGATGTGAAAAGTCGTTCTTTCTTTCACATAGTGAACTTTGCAATATAAATGAGTCTGTTGCTGAATGGACAATATTAATAGGCTCTGCCTTGCCTTGTTGGGAAAGCTGGTTATGATCTGTTCTCAGCTCAGGAACTAGGACCCGTATGATATCTGGTTGTTCAATAGCTTTGCCTAAATTAAAGATTTAGATCTGACTTATCAAGATATTCCTGCAGAAAGGTCTGATGTTGCAGGGGAAGGTGATGAAAAGTGTTTGGAGCATGCTCTGGTTCTGATGCCAGTTAGTTTCAGCCTTTATCCAGCCTCCTGTAGAAGGACTGGTCACATAGCATAGACATAGCATGGCATAGATTCAACAAGGTGCTGGAAGCATTCCTCAGGGAGTTTGGTCCATATTGACATGATGGCATCATACAGTTG
The DNA here is from genome assembly GCF_016077235.1 of Cyprinodon tularosa. Classification (NCBI taxonomy): domain Eukaryota; kingdom Metazoa; phylum Chordata; class Actinopteri; order Cyprinodontiformes; family Cyprinodontidae; genus Cyprinodon; species Cyprinodon tularosa. The sequence goes on along the minus strand of NW_024039565.1, from coordinate 245,218 downwards.
CCGCAGATTTGTCGGCTGCACATCCATGATGCGAATCTCCCGTTCCACCACATCCCAAAGATGCTCTATTGGATTGAGATCTGGTGACTGTGGAGGCCATTTGAGTACAGTGAACTCATTGTCATGTTCAAGAAACCAGTCTGAGATGATTCCAGCTTTATGACATGGCGCATTATCCTGCTGAAAGTAGCCATCAGAAGTTGGGTACATTGTGGTCATAAAGGGATGGACATGGTCAGCAACAATACTCAGATAGGCTGTGGCGTTGCAACGATGCTCAATTGGTACCAAGGGGCCCAAAGAGTGCCAAGAAAATATTCCCCACACCATGACACCACCACCACCAGCCTGAACCGTTGATACAAGGCAGGATGGATCCATGCTTTCATGTTGTAGACGCCAAATTCTGACCATACCATCCGAATGTCGCAGCAGAAATCCAGACTCATCAGACCAGGCAACGTTTTTCCAATCTTCTATTGTCCAATTTTGATGAGCTTGTGCTACTTTAAGTAGTTTTAAAAATAGTACTTTTACACTTTTACTGGAGTAAATAGCTGAAGTAAACTTTTTAAGCTTAACTTCTACAAGAATGTTTTTAAACAGTAGGATTTATAGTTGTACTGGAGTACAGTAGAAGCCATTCAAAATGGCCCTTCCCAGTCAAATGCCCGCTGGAAGGCAGCTGACTTTCAGCCACTGGGGTGACCCCCTCCTTCGGGGCGTGCATATTTTTTACTCACTGAATTACAGGGTATGACCAGGAGATGGCGCTTCTCTTTAGCTTTTACTGTCCACAAATAATGACAGAAAGAAAATTTTAGTACAAAGATCGATGTTGAAAAAGGATATGTAGGGGACCAACCAAGGACCAGCCGAGGACCAACCAAGGACCAGCCAAGGACCAGCCAAGGAAAAGCCAAGGACCAGCCAAGGACCAACCAAGGACCAGCCGAGGACCAACCAAGGAACAGCCAAGGACCAGCCAAGGAACAGCCAAAGACCAACCAAGGACCAACCAAGGAACAGCCAAGGACAAGCCAAGGACCAACCAAGGAACAGCCAAAGACCAACCAAGGACCAACCAAGGACCAGCCAAGGACAAGCCAAGGACCAACCAAGGACCAGCCAAGGACCAGCCAAGGAACAGCCAAAGACCAACCAAGGACCAGCCAAGGACCAGCCGAGGACCAACCAAGGACCAGCCAAGGAACAGCCAAGGACCAGCCGAGGACCAACCAAGGACCAGCCAAGGACCAGCCAAGGAAAAGCCAAGGACCAGCCAAGGACCAACCAAGGACCAGCCGAGGACCAACCAAGGACAAGCCAAGGACCAACCAAGGACCAGCCAAGGACCAACCAAGGACAAGCCAAGGACCAGCCAAGGAACAGCCAAGGACCAGCCAAGGAATTGGTAGCTTTCAACAGGGTGCATAAGTCATTACCTCTAAACTGTCACTAAAAACAACCAAGAATAAATTACAGGTTAAATAGTCGATTGAACTTCTGTGGCATTATTTTATTTGAAAGAAATGCAACTTCAAATGTCTGGGGGGTAAGCTGCTGTAAGGAGGGATAAAGACGAAACAACCCGGTCAAGTAGAGGGATGACCGAAATCAATAGACAGGAGGAGAGAACATAACAATAAAGGGGATTGATTTATTTGTAATGAGTGATGGAGACGGCTTGGCGGAGTGATTTGTAGGCGTCACATCTGGCCGGATTGTTGGGCTGTTATGTCAGTCACTGAATGGAGAATTGTGATGCTGACTGACAGCACAGGTCGGAGCGGGAGATGCAGATTTGCATTTTCATTACGTTCAAGATTGACTCTTTTCTCTTGGGGTTCGACTCAAACAGACACACACACAAACGGGCTCTATGTTTTCCATGCACTGCTGTGCAAAGGGCTGCAGAAAGACGGTCCTGCCAGAGTTAATATTCTATATCAAAGCATTTTTTCTCTCTGACTGGAAGATACAATGAAGCTCTCTAAATCGAGCTCACACGGATAGTGACTCCTGCTAAGCAAATATTTTTAACTGCAAATATCCCTTAGGTGAAAGTAGAAACGGTCTCGCTGTAAAATCATGGCAGGAAATGAAAGTAAAAAAGTGACTGAAGGATCAATAACCCGATTCGGGGCATCAGGGCAAGGAGCGAGTCTACTAAAAAAAGGATGAGGAGCCCAAACTCTGCTGCTGTGAGATGGAAGCAGCTGAATCCTGATCCAGCCTGATCCTGCAGGCTGTGTATTCACATTCTGAGCTGGCAGACAGAAATATGGAGCCAGAAGTTCAAACTAGCCTCTGTGAAGTTACATCCAACACGAAGCACAACACTTGCTCCTCTTATCTCCTCATTCCGCTCAATCCTTTGAGAAGGATATTACATTTTATATAATTAACTAAACATTTGCATTTTGGGTTATTGTTGGAATAGACTTGCTGTTGCAGTAATTAAACAGAGATCTTTAAAAATAGTCATTTTTGTGGTTGATCTAACAACAGTGGAAGGTCTGTGAGGAATCTTTCCTCCTCACATCCCTGCCCTCAGGCTCTTTAATGCATTTAAGGTGAAATTGCAACTCTGGCTTCAAGCTAAGCTTCATCACCCACCAGCTGTGCTTAACTTACAAATAATTTCCTTCCCACGGGGGAGGAAATTCCTGCAGCCAGGCTTCAAAATTGCCGACTGACAGAAGCTCTTAAAAGAACATTTTGAAGTTTCTGGCTTCAGAATGAGATTTTTCCGACATTATAGGTTTGGACTTAGATTGGATGCTGGAAAACTATTTGCAAACCGATTTCAATTTTCCAACCAGAAGAGTTTCTTAAGATTCAGGGGGTAATAGCTGATTAACAAAGATGTTGACGCTTTCTTAGCTTCGGATCAAAACACAACGTTTGAATTTAAATAAAGCAACGCCTGCAGTTATACTGTCCAAAACCTAAAATACTCCACATCTTTGAGACAAAACAGTTTTTTCAGGCAGACCTTCCAGATGACTGAGCCGGTCACGGTATTCTGTTCATAGAGCTAAAGATGTATTTACATCATGAAGCTGGTTTATTTTTGTCCCTGAGAAGAAGTGGTTGTGGTATGAAAACTAAGATAAGGCATTAAGTCATGATGTTCTAGATATTCTGATCTAATTAAAGAGATATTCTAAAAAAAATTAAGTAACATGAAATAGGCCACAAATTAAAAAAGGAAACATGTTTACAACTTGTTTTGAAACAAGATTCCTTAACGCTGTTGGTGCGATGGACTGAACACACATCAGGATACAGCTGAGCTTGAAAGTTTACATACCCCCGCATAAAGAAAAAAATTTAAAAAATGTACCACACTAATTAAAGTATTAACAGAAGCTCCATTCGGTCTGTTTACTTGCATATATATATATATATATATATATATATATATATATATATATATATATATATATATATATATATATATATATATCAATTCAATTCAATTCAGTTTATTTATATAGCGCCAAATTCACAACACATGTCATCTCAAGGCACTTTACAGTTCAACCAGATCAAATTGATACAAAGTTTTCTATCTAAGGAAAACCAGTTGATTGCATTGACTCATTGACTCAAATACAATCCCCCACACTAAGCATGCTTGTAGCGACAGTGGAGAGGAAAAACTCCCTTTTAACAGGAAGAAACCTCCAGCAGAACCAGGCTCAGTGTGAGCGGCCATCTGCCGAGGCCGACTGGGGTTCAAGGAGACAGAAGCAGAGATACAAAAAGCAGCTGTAAAAGGCGGCCCCGTCCAGGAAACACACAGCCAGGCAGACGAGCTCCAAGGCAGCTCCCATGCCAGAGGACGAAGAAAGCACATCCACTCAGTCACGGTCAGAGAAACAGGACCACACTGGAAAACAGGCCGATCTCCAACATCTATAAACAAGGGTGTTGATAGAAGCAGCACAGCTGATGTTTCTTTCCAGGATGACGTCACAGCCAAACAGGAACAGACGAGGCAAAGCTACTCTGAGGAAAAGCAGAGAGAGCAGAAGGTTAGAGATTGAACTAACAGATTCTGCAGAATAGGAGAACAGAGAGAGAATGAAGCAGAATGATGAAATGGGGGTCCCTATGTCCTCCAAAAGTCTAAGCCTATAGCAGCATAACTATAGAGATAGCTCAGGATAACCTGAGCCACTCTAACTATAAGCTTTATCAAAAAGGAAAGTTTTAAGCCTAGCCTTAAAAGTAGACAGGGTGTCTGCCTCACGGACTAAAACTGGTAGTTGGTTCCACAGGAGAGGAGCCTGATAACTAAAAGATCTGCCTCCCATTCTACTTTTAGAAATTCTAGGAACCACTAGTAAACCTGCAGATTGAGAGCGAAGTGCTCTGTTAGGAACATAAGGAACAATCAGATCTCTGATATAAGATGGAGCTTGGCCATTTAAGGCTTTATATGTGAGAAGGAGGATTTTAAATTCTATTCTTGATTTAACAGGAAGCCAATGAAGAGAAGCCAGGATAGGAGAGATATGATCTCTCTTTTTCATTTTCATTAGAACTCTGGCTGCAGCATTTTGGATCAGCTGAAGGCTTTTAACTACAGTTTGTGGACTTCCTGATAGTAAAGAATTACAATAGTCCAGCCTTGAAGTAACAAATGCATGGACTAGTTTCTCAGCATCACCCCTGGACAGGATATTTCTAATTTTTGCAATGTTCCTCAGATGAAAGAAGGAAATTCTAGAAACCTCTTTGATGTGGGATTTAAATGACAGGTCCTGATCAAAAACAACACCAAGATTTTTTACTTTATTATCTGAAATCAGTTTAATCCCATCCAAATGAAGTGACTGGCTAATCAGCTTCTTTTTCAGAGACTCTGGTCCAAAGACTATAACTTCTGTTTTGTCTGCATTCAGAAGCAGAAAGTTAAGAGTCATCCAGGTTTTTATGTCTTCAAGACATGCCTGTAATCTATGTAATGGGTTAGCTTCATCTGGATTTATAGACAGATATAGCTGGGTATCATCAGCATAACAGTGGAAATTAATCCCATGCTGTCTAATAATTCTACCAATTGGGAGCATGTATAAAGTAAAGAGAATTGGTCCTAGCACTGATCCCTGTGGTACTCCACAGGTAACCTTTGAGCGTGTTGAAGATCTATCATTAACATGAACAAACTGAATTCGATCAGATAGATAAGATTTAAACCAGTCTAGTGCTGTTCCTTTAATTCCAACAAAATATTCAAGTCTTTCTAAAAGAATATTATGGTCAACTGTATCAAATGCAGCACTAAGATCCAACAGGACGAGCACAGATACAAGTCCATTATCTGAGGCCATGAGAATATCATTAGTGACTTTCACCAGAGCTGTTTCAGTGCTATGATGAGCTCTAAAGCCAGACTGAAACTCTTCAAAAAGTTCATTATGGTGGAAGTGATCGCAAACTTGTTTGGCAACTACTTTCTCAAGAATTTTGGATAAGAAAGGAAGATTGGATATAGGTCTATAATTGACCAAGTCATCTGGGTCAAGAGACGGTTTCTTAAGCAGAGGTTTAATTACAGCAACCTTAAAAGCTTTAGGTACATATCCCTGTAACAGAGATAGATTAATCACATCTAAAATGGAGGAGGAGATCAAAGGGAATACCTCCTTAAATAACCTGGTTGGAACTGGATCTAACATACAAGTTGAAGGCTTAGATGAAGACAATAATTTTGCTAATTCAGAGAGTTCAACTGGATCAAAGCAGTCTAAACCCAGTTCAGATTCCATGACTACCTCAGGTACAATCGCGGATAGAGGAGTGCTTATGATCTTATTTTTAATAAGATCAATCTTATTTATAAAGAATCCCATAAAGTCATTGCTGCTAAGAGCAGGTGGAATGGACGGTTCAACAGAGCTATGGCTCTGGGTGAGTTTGGCAACTGTATTAAAAAGAAATCTAGGATTATTCTTATTCTCCTCTATTAATGAGGAGAAGTATGCTGCTCTTGCTTTACAAAGGGTCCTCTTATACAGCAGTAAACCATTTTTCCAGACTAGGAAGGACTAGGAATTTGCTGTTCCTAGAACTGCACATTTCTGGACACAGATGTCTGATGTATTTCTACTTCTACTTTTAAGGCTAGGCTTAAAACTTTCCTTTTTGATAAAGCTTATAGTTAGAGTGGCTCAGGTAATCCTGAGCTATCTCTATAGTTCTGCTGCTATAGGCTTAGACTGCTGGAGGACATAGGGACCCCTTTTTCATCATTCTGCTTCATTCTATCTCTATTCTCCCACTCCGCAGAATCTGTTAGTTCAATCTCTAACGTTCTGCTCTCTCTGCTTTTTCTCATAGTAGCTTCATCTGGTCTGTTCCTGTTTGGCTGTGACTCCATCCTGGAGAGAAATATCAGCTGTGCTGCTGCCATCAACACCTTTGTTTCTAGATGTTGGAGCTTGGCCTGTTTTCCAGTGTAGTCCTGTTTCTCTTACTGTGACTAACTGGATGTGCTCTCTTCATCCTCTGACATGGGAGCCAAAGGGGTCTTCCTGTTCAAAGGGAGTTTTTCCTCTCCACTGTCGCTACAAGCATGCTTAGTGTGAGGGATTGCTGAAGAGTCAATGAGTCGATGCAATCAGCTGGTTTTCCATAGATAGAAAACTTTGAATCAATCTGACTGGATGATCTGGTGAACTGGAAAGTGACCTGAGATGACATGATGTGAATTGAAGCTATAGAAATAAAGTGAATAGAATTGATTGGACTGACCTTACTAAGGCAGAAATGTAACCCATTTTCTAACGGCTTCTTTAAACAAAGGCTCAGTAGCTTCAGTACCCATGAGACAAGTCTTGTTCATTATACCGTTCACAGTTCAGACTTAGACAACATTTATTGTCATTTCATATACACAGTGTATACAAAACCAAATTTCATTTTGCACAGCTGCATTAACTCTTATGCCTCAAAGTAAAGATATTATGGACCGTTTTCAGCCACTTCTATGCTAGAGTGACTGAGGCCACTGCCTTTGGGTCTAAAGTTGGGGAAAAGAGGTGTGATTGATCCTGTCCTTCTCCACATGCAGCAATAAAAAGAGAGACTGAGGCAAAAATCGATATGAGACTTATAGGGGTTGCTCCAGTGCTGTGAATATAATGCTATAACCACTCTGAGCAGAACAGACTGAGGTCATGGAAGATCAGACGGGGAGGAACATCCAGTTTAATGACCATACAGGTTATCACGCTTTTCAAAAAGAGCAGCATAGACGTTTGATTAAACTGCGATTTTCCCCAGTCAAGATGTCAGACCAGATGTGCCAAAAAAAAACCCCATGTCTGAGAAGAGCAGGGGAAATATTCATCCTAAACATTCAGAGCCATTTAGCCCCCAGGCTGCACCCCAGCTGTATTTTACCAGCTCCCCTCTGCCGCTGTCACTATTCCCAGTGTCTAATTGTCTATATGGCGAAAGACAGCGTTCTAAATAGGACAAATGGGCGAGGGCTGAGAGGAGGCAGTGACGTGTCAAACCCTGGCACTGTCAGTGAGAAGTTGGAGAGTCAAAGTGATTAAAGCAATGAATCACTATTGAGGGGGTCTCAGCCCCAGTGTCATCGCTAAGTCTGGTATTAGGAGAGCAACATAAGCAGTACCTAGAAGATTCTATGGAGAATGGATGACAGACTGATGTATGCATGTATGTGGGAGATAACCAGCGTTCTGAGGTGTGGACATGATGTTTCAGCATGGCCGCTGTGTGACGACGAGCTGCATAGACGTGTCCAATTTTATCCTTATTTCAGCCTCAGTGAGACAAGACTCATAAATCCAGAGTTGGGATGTGATCTGTGACACTGCAACAGAATGGCTTACAAACTCAGGTTAGACAATTAGGCATGAAAGAAAATAACAACAACATGCTCAAAGAATCAAAATTATATTGGACGAACCATATTTAAAGAGAAATAATAAATACCCAAAGAATAAGACGGTGGCAGTTAAGTAGATCTTGTCAAGGGTTGGTTGGTGGTTGGTTGAGGACCCAAATGCAGAGACCAGGAGGCAGAGGTGAGTCTTGTAGATTTAATGAAAAAAAAAATAGAGGCAGAAATCCAAAAATCCAAAATACTAAGAACCAAAAAACCAGAGAAGCATCAGCGAAAACTCCGGTGGAAAGCCAGAGAAAAACAACAACAAACCAGCACTGAGTGACTGCAGAGGTGGTGTATATATTGGGAGACTGAACCAAGACAGGCTAATCAGCAGATTGGGAGCAGGTGTGGGCAAAACTAACTAGGAGGAAGCCAGGATGAGAGGAAACGACCACAAAGGGGCAAGAGAGGGTAACTAAAGAACTCAGCACTGGTAGAAATGAACTACAAAGACACAGAACACAAAGAGACTAGAAATAAACTCAAGCAGAGGGCGGAACCCTGACAGCGCTGAACTTAACCTTCAAGCAAGAAGAATTGTAGCTAGAATTCGCAAACGAATGAAAATGCATCTTGTTAGAAGCATTTGTCTCAAAGCAGTAGCAGCCATTCAAAATGGTTCTTCCCGTTCAAACGCCAGCCTAATGGCAGCGAACTTCCCGCAACTCCCAGCAAAATCCCCTCCAACTTCCAGCCACTGGACAGACCGCCTCTTGCATACTTTTTTACTCTGACTCCACCCTTTCACTGCATTACAGGGTCTGACCAGGAGATGATGCTTCTTTAGATCCTAATGTTCACAAATCATGACAGAAAGAATGTTTTAGTACAAAGATTGATGTTTAAAAAGAAATTCTAAAGGATCGGCCAAGGGCCCATTAAGGACCAACCAAGAACCGGCCAAGGACCAGCCAAAGGCCAGCCAAGGACCGGCCAAGGGCCCACTAATGACCAACCAATGACCCATAAAGGACCAGCCAAGGACCGGCCAAGGGCCAATTAAGGACCAGCCAAGGACCAACCAAGAACCGGCAAAGGACCAGCCAAGGACCAACCAAGAACCGGCAAAGGGCCAGCCAAGGACCGGCCAAGGGCCCATAATGGACCAGCCAAGGACCAGCCAAAGGCCAGCCAAGGTCCGGCCAAGGACCAGCAAAAGGCCGGCCAAGGACCGGCCAAGGGCCCATTAAGGACCAGCCAAGGACCAGCCAAAAGCCAGCCAAGGACCGGCCAAGGACCAGTCAGAGACCCATCAAGGAAAGTGGGGTAATTTTGAATGGCTACTACTGTCCAAAACTGTTTTGGACCAATAAGATGCAGTGAAGACATCAACACTTCCACCGTAGGTAGAAGGCTGAAGCAAAACAAACACGGCTGCATCGGTTTCAGCTGGAATATTCTCTTTTTCTTTTTGGAAAAACTAGCAAAAGGAAGCGATTTTTGCCTTTGAGGATGGGAAGATGTCATGGTTCTCTCCTTTTGGTTCTCTGAGTGTTTAGTTTTCAGTTCTTCTGTTTTGTTGATCTTTGGTTTATTTTCCATTATATTCAAGCAGCCTTTAGTTACTCTCTGCTGCCCCCTTGTGCTTGTTTCCTTTCCTCTTGGCTTCCTTCTAGTTAGTTCCACTCACACTTGCTCCTTATTCAGCTCATTAGTCCATCCTTTGTTCTGCTCCCCTTATATACTCCACCTCTGCAGTCACTCAGTGCTGCTTCCTTGTTGTTGTTTTGTTGCTGTCAGTTACTTCCTTGTCCCTAACCTCCCACATGAGTTTTCCCTGGTGCTTTCTGGTTTTTTGGTTCCTAGTATTGTGTATTTTTGGTCAGGAGACAGGAGACAAACACTAATACCCTCTCGACACACAGCCCCCAAGAGTATGGATATGAACCAGGGACTTAACTAAACTAAAATCATGAACCACTGACATGAATATATAACACAATGATGGCCCGATAGCTCGGCTGAACCATATATATAGCAGAGGGAGTAGGTGAATAAGAGGAATGATTATCAGAGAGCCGGTAGGGAACGGCAGGTGAATGAAGTGAGTAATTAGATCAGCTACTGGGGCTGCGATCCTGATAGTTACTTTCTATACGGTCTGAGGTGGAGGGAAAGTTAAACACTAGTGATGTTGAGATGAAGCCTAATGAGGCATTTGAACCGTTTGGCTAATTGCTTCAAAGATCCACACAGTTCATGACGACTGTGAACATGTCACCACCTACTGGTGGAGTGCAGAACCACAGTTAGTAATATACTCTGTGATGAATGCAACTGTTTGTGCTTTTTTTCCTATTTAAGTTATAAATTGTTCATGTTTGGGGTGTATAATGAAATCTTTTGTAAGGTTTTGTGTGTCTAAAATTTCTTAGAAAAGAACAATATTTAAAGGTACATTGTTTGTCATTTTAGTGATATACGCTCAGACAGACAGTAAAAATACTTGTGCAACTTGGGCAATGATGAGTAAAAGGAAAGGTGTTATTTATTTTTATCCAGGAATAGTAATTTTTCAGCAGTTATTGGCTTCAATCTATTCCTTTTTTTTTTGAGAAAACTTCACCGGCCTTTGAAAAAATAAATAAATCACAGGGCGCTGAAGATGCTGACGTGCATAAGAAGAGAAGTGCAAATATATGAAAAATTGGGTTACTGGAGATTTTTCCCCTCCAAATACTCCAATGGATTTTTCCACGTGGCTTAAGTTGACCTCTGAAAGGTAGCGCTGTCATCTGCAGTCTCATTTCCTGATTTTCTGGCCTCCATCACGCTTCCATCTAAACGATGCCACAGCCTGCTACCCAGGGATGGGCACAACTACATCAAAATGTATTTCCAAATATAATAAAAAACCCACCTTAAAAATGTATCAAAATAAACTACAAAATACGGCAGCCAAAACAGGTACCAAAATAAATTACTGTATTTTTTAAAATACTACAAAATACTTCCTTCTAAGAGACTTTTTCTTCAATCCCTTCACTTGTACACTATCTGAAAAAACAGCAAAGTATCAAAGTAACAAAACAAGCAAAGTAACTTCAGTAACTGAGAATTGTACCGAGTAAAATATTACTGAAATTGTATTGGTGATGCCTTACATTACTGCAAAAAGCAAAATATGGCTCAGCTGTTATCCAAAACCTAGCTTTTTTTTTCTTTATTCAGACTTGAACCTCCAAAAGCATTTAAAGACAATTACAAGGTGGGCTTTCTATCACCTGAAGAACATTTCCAGGATTAAAGGACTAATGTCTCAGCATGATCTGGAAAAACGAATCCATGCGTTTATTTTTAGTCGAATTGATTACTGCAACGGTGTTTTCACAGGTCTTCCTAAAAAGTGGATCAGACAGCTGCAGCTGATCCAGAACGCTGCTGCCCGTGTCCTCACTAAGACTAAGAAAGTAGAGCACATCACCCCAGTTCTAAAGTCCTTCCACTGGCTCCCTGTATCTCAGAGAATAGACTTTAAAATCCTTCTGTTAGTCTATAAATCTCTGAATGGCTTAGCGCCTAAATACATCACAGACTTGCTATCAGTGTATCAACCCTCCAGACCACTCAGGTCTTCTGGCTCCAGCCTGCTCTGCAGACCTAGAACCAGAACTAAACATGGAGAAGCAGCATTTAGTTCCTATGCTCCACTTATCTGGAACAAACTTCCAGAAAACTGTAAAAGTGCAGAAAGCCTGAGTTCCTTTAAATCAAGACTAAAAACACATTTGATTATGATTGCCTTCCACTGTTCTAGTTAAACAGTTCAACTAAAACATGTTTTCTTTAATCCAACTGTTTTTCATATTCTGTTTTTGTTTCTGCATTTTTTATTTTATTTTATTTATTTTTTATTTTTTCCTACTTGCTTTGATTCTGTTTTATCTTCCTGTAATTTAATCATGTAAAGCACTTTGCATTGTCTTTGTACTGAATTGTGCTATACAGATAAATTTGCCTTGCCTTGCCTTGCCTTTATTTTCACAACAAAAACATAAAAACAGAATAATGTTTCACTAAAAAAGAAAATGTGATGGACAACTGCCGAAAAACGGGCTTAATGAGTGGCAGTCTCCATAAAAACAAATATGTTTCACCATTTCAGACATCTATAGGATATTGTGTTAAAAAAAACTGCATTTCTTTGTATAAAACAATTTAACATATAATTTAAACCACAAATCCATATGGAAAGTTCAGACAACTTAGTAGCAGCAATTTTACTCTCGGTTTAAATTGTTCAGCTTTTAAATGACTGCATTTCTTAGAAGCTATTTTCCGTTTTAGGATTCTCTGATTGTAGCAAGATTCCTGGAAATTCTGTTTCTATTGGCCCACAGTGATAAAAGGCTCAACCAATCAGTTCTTTTCTGCCTTTTTATGGCTCCTTTTGCATTATTAATCTTGTTAATAAGGACCATTATTTGCTAAATGAAATGCAACAGCATAGATACAGGGAAGGACCCAGACAACTAAGACATAAAACATTACCTTTCAAACTTTAATGTATAGTTCCCTAAATGTGCTCATTAGAAAGGAGAAATGTAAGAGTAGGAGATTTGGGCTTCTGACTTGTCACCTGCTGAAAGGTTTGATCTAAATCTGACGTTGCTCAGTGCTTGATCTTGAAGAAGGACAGCTATGCTGAGCTGCACGCCATCGTGTTCACAGGTCTGGAAACAGCGGGGTGTTTTCAATTTTCTATTCCTTTTTATAAAAGCTGAGAGAAATATGCATGAGTGATGGTATTCTGATCAGGATTTTTTTACCGTCTCGCTAGGAAAGAGGAGAATTCATTAGTTGTTAGCTGCCCAGGTAAGAAAGAGATAAAAAAAATTTCTTTTTATAAAATTTCAGGCTGAGCGAGGTCCCACAAAGATTTCCAGAACCACTACTCATTTGATCTGTCCGTCTTACTCATTATAAAACTATGTGAAATAAAATCTGTCCCATTTTATGACACTAATCTGACATTTAAAACATTTGTTGTGTGTGTGTATGATGAATGCATTCAATATGTCCGTGAACGCTGACCACAGGCAATGTCCTTGATGAGATGGAAGTTTATCAACAACAAAAATGTTTGCTTATTGCCTCGCTGTAACGCAGTAGCTCCTCTGCAGTATAGGAGAGCTCTGGGTGCAGCTCTACTATGGTGGCAGGAACTGTGGTCACAGTCGTAGTGAGGCTTATTGACAGGCTGAGTTAAATGTATAAAAGAAAACATTTCTGTACTTGAACTGCCTTGTTGAATTGATCGGTTGTGTAGCAGCAGTTATCAACGATGTCATAGAAGAAGTTGTTTTGTGGATCAACATTGTCTTCCATGGCCTGACTTTTATAATCAATGAATGTTTTCACTTCCAGGTTATTGGCAATGACAGTTGTAGGTGTTGGTGTTGTGTGCATAAGGGATGAAGAAACAGTTCATGAAAATTGTGACATGGTGAAAGTGAGTCGTGCGTGATATCACCTGTACTCTGTGAGGTCCTGAATGACCAAAATCTTCCCCTCCTCAGGTGTTCCACTCAGCTTGATGAAGACCTCGCAGTTCGTGGTCCATGTGGACCGGATCTTCTTTTGCTTCCTCAGGAACCGGACCTTCTTGGTCAGGTGCTCGTTAATGAACATGTCTGACACCTTTAGGTGACGGCTCCCCTGCCGGACAGGGCCCTGTGAACAGGGCTTCACATTCTGGTGAACTGTTCCAATTTAGCCACCCTCAAAATCCTCTAAGGGCGGGTTCTTCTAAGGACCGATGCTGGCAACAGGAATGTAAACACCGCCATTAAACAGCCAAGACGCTGCTAAGCCCAAGACGCCACTTTCCCAATTCCAATTAATTTTACAGCAATCACTGCAATACAATTAATTCTGTAACTGTAGAAGAGACTTCTGCTCCTCTCTGCCGGTATTATGGCTCAATGAGCAAACTGCTCGTAGTGTCTCAGGTTTAAAGGCTGCCTTTTCCAGATGGCCTTTCAAAGCTTCTTCCACGATCTAGACCATGGTTCCTAGAGTGCCACTTTAGAACAATCCAATGTTTTCCCTTAGCAATTCTTAGGTGTTTTTAGCTTTGTGCTTTTTGTCATTATCCTGTTGCAAGACCAATGACCTGCAACTGACAACAACCTTTCTGACATGGGCAGCACCTTTCTGTAGAATCCCTTATTAGGCTTGAGATTTTATCGCACCGTTCAGAGATTTAGGAGATCCTATGCCCAATGAAGCAAAGCAGCCCTAGAACATAACAGAGCCTCTTGCATGTTTCACAGCAGGGACAGTCTTCTTCATCACCTAAAACAATGGGGCAACTCTCAATTCAATTCAGTTTATTTATATAGCGCCAAATTCACAACACATGTCATCTCAAGGCACTTTACAGTTCAACCAGATCATACAGTAAAATTGATACAAAGTTTTCTATCTAAGGAAAACCAGTTGATTGCATTGACTCATTGACTCAAATACAATCCCCCACACTAAGCATGCTTGTAGCGACAGTGGAGAGGAAAAACTGCCTTTTAACAGGAAGAAACCTCCAGCAGAACCAGGCTCAGTGTGAGCGGCCATCTGCTGAGGCCCACTGGGGTTCAAGGAGACAGAAGCAGAGATACAAAAAGCAGCTGTAAAAGGCGGCCCCGTCCAGGAAACACACAGCCAGGCAGACGAGCTCCAAGGCAGCTCCCATGCCAGAGGACGAAGAGAGCACATCCACTCAGTCACGGTCAGAGAAACAGGACCACACTGGAAAACAGGCCGATCTCCAACATCTATAAACAAGGGTGTTGATAGAAGCAGCACAGCTGATGTTTCTTTCCAGGATGACGTCACAGCCAAACAGGAACAGACGAGGCAAAGCTACTCTGAGGAAAAGCAGAGAGAGCAGAAGGTTAGAGATTGAACAAACAGATTCTGCAGAATAGGAGAACAGAGAGAGAATGAAGCAGAATGATGAAATGGGGGTCCCTATGTCCTCCAAAAGTCTAAGCCTATAGCAGCATAACTATAGAGATAGCTCAGGATAACCTGAGCCACCCTAACTATAAGCTTTATCAAAAATGAAAGTTTTAAGCCTAGCCTTAAAAGTAGACAGGGTGTCTGACTCACGGACTAAAACCGGTAGTTGGTTCCACAGGAGAGGAGCCTGAGAACTAAAAGATCTGCCTCCCATTCTACTTTTAGAAATTCTAGGAACCACTAGTAAACCCGCAGATTGAGAGCGAAGTGCTCTGTTAGGAACATAAGGAACAATCAGATCTCTGATATCAGATGGAGCTTGGCCATTTAAAGCTTTATATGTGAGAAGGAGGATTTTAAATTCTATTCTTGATTTAACAGGAAGCCAATGAAGAGAAGCCAGGATAGGCGAGATATGATCTCTCTTTTTAATTTTCATTAGAACTCTGGCTGCAGCATTTTGGATCAGCTGAAGGCTTTTAACTACAGTTTGTGGACTTCCTGATAGTAAAGAATTACAATAGTCCAGCCTTGAAGTAACAAATGCATGGACTAGTTTCTCAGCATCACCCCTGGACAGGAGATTTCTAATTTTTGCAATGTTCCTCAGATGAAAGAAGGAAATTCTAGAAACCTCTTTGATATGGGATTTAAATGACAGGTCCTGATCAAAAATAACACTAAGATTTTTTACTTTATTATCTGAAATCAGTTTAATCCCATCCAAATGAAGTGACTGGCTAATCAGTTTCTTTTTCAGAGACTCTGGTCCAAAGACTATAACTTCTGTTTTGTCTGCATTCAGAAGCAGAAAGTTAAGAGTCATCCAGGTTTTTATGTCTTCAGACATGCCTGTAATCTATGTAATGGGTTAGCTTCATCTGGATTTATAGACAGATATAGCTGGGTATCATCAGCATAACAGTGGAAATTAATCCCATGCTGTCTAATAATTCTACCAATTGGGAGCATGTATAAAGTAAAGAGAATTGGTCCTAGCACTGATCCCTGTGGTACTCCACAGGTAACCTTTGAGCGTGTTGAAGATCTATCATTAACATGAACAAACTGAATTCGATCAGATAGATAAGATTTAAACCAGTCTAGTGCTGTTCCTTTAATTCCAACAAAATATTCAAGTCTTTCTAAAAGAATATTCTGATCAACTGGATCAAATGCAGCACTGAGATCCAACAGGACGAGCACAGATACAAGTCCATTATCTGAGGCCATGAGAATATCATTAGTGACTTTCACCAGAGCTGTTTCAGTGCTATGATGAGCTCTAAAGCCAGACTGAAACTCTTCAAAAAGTTCATTATGGTGGAAGTGATCGCAAACTTGTTTGGCAACTACTTTCTCAAGAACATTTAGATCAGAAAGGAAGATTGGATATAGGTCTATAATTGACCAAGTCATCTGGGTCAAGAGACGGTTTCTTAAGCAGAGGTTTAATTACAGCAACCTTAAAAGCTTTAGGTACATATCCCTGTAACAGAGATAGATTAATCACATCTAAAATGGAGGAGGAGATCAAAGGGAATACCTCCTTAAATAACCTGGTTGGAACTGGATCTAACATACAAGTTGAAGGCTTAGATGAAGACAATAATTTTGCTAATTCAGAGAGTTCAACTGGATCAAAGCGGTCTAAACCCGGTTCAGATTCCATGACTACCTCAGGTACAATCGCGGATAGAGGAGTGCTTATGATCTTATTTTTAATAAGATCAATCTTATTTATAAAGAATCCCATAAAATCATTGCTGCTAAGAGCAGGTGGAATGGACGGTTCAACAGAGCTATGGCTCTGGGTGAGTTTGGCAACTGTATTAAAAAGAAATCTAGGATTATTCTTATTCTCCTCTATTAATGAGGAGAAGTATGCTGCTCTTGCTTTACAAAGGGTCCTCTTATACAGCAGTAAACCATTTTTCCAGACTAGGAAGGACTCTCGCAGGCCTGTGGAGCGATATTTTCTCTCCAGTTTCCTAGCATTTTGCTTCAAAGTACGCAGCTCTGCATTAAACCAAGGAGCAAGCTTTCTATTTTTAACGGTTTTCATTTTCAAAGGAGCTGCGTTGTCTAAGGCAATACGCAGAGAACTAGCAACCCCATCAACAAAATCATCAACCTGTGAAGGGGAATAAGCTAAGCTTTTGCACTCTGCAGCACTGCTCAGTGACACAGAGGAGAGAGAAAGTGAAGCAGATTCTTTAAAATTTATAACTGCACTATCTGATAAAGATCTACTAAAATTGAACCTTCTTTTGGGGGAGGAGAACTCTGTTAAAGTAATCCTGAAGGTTATTAGAAAGTGGTCAGAGAGGACAGGGTTGTGAGGAAATACTGTTATTTCTTCACATTCTATGCCGTATGTCAGCACAAGATCCAAAGTATGAAGATGAGAATGCGTGGGACTATTCACATTTTGAACAAAGCCAATAGTGTCTAAGATAGCATTAAAGGCTGCTCTTAAGCTATCGCCTTCAATGTCAGCATGGATGTTAAAATCTCCCACTATGATGACCCTGTCAGTATTTAATACCAAATCAGAAAGGAACTCTGAAAACTCATCTAAAAATTCAGAGTAAGGACCTGGTGGACGATACAAAGTTACAAAAAGAAGAGGTTTTCTTGCCTTGAAATTTGGATCAGGGAAATTAAGGGTTAAATGTTCAAAAGAGTTGTAGGAATTAATTGTTTTGGGAGTAATCAGTAAGTCAGACTGGAAGATTGTTGCTACTCCTCCTCCTCGCCCAGAACTTCTGGGGATGTGAAAATGTAAATAGCTTGAAGGAGTTGCCTCATTTATGCTCACATAATCCTCTTGCTGCAGCCAGGTTTCTGTAAGGCAAAACAAGTCAATGTGATTATCACAAATCAAGTCATTAACTAGTAGACTTTTAGAGGAAAGCGATCTTATGTTAAACAGACCGCATTTAATTGCTTTAACTTTTTCCCCAATTGGAGTTATTTTGATTTTAATTAGATTATCATGATTTACTCCTTTGGGAATCTTTGCTAATTTATTAGATTTTGGTCGTGGGCAAGACATTGTCTGGATGGAGTAAAGAGTGGGTAACAGTAGAGAAGCTGCAGAGATGTGTGTTAAACTACAACTCTGCTTCCTGGTCTGCACCCTGGGTGGTCAGGGTTTTGGAGGACTAATAAATGTGGCCAGATTCCTAGAAAGAAGAGCTGCACCATCCAAAGTGGGATGGATACCGTCTCTCCGAATCAGACCAGGCTTTCCCCAAAAGGATTGCCAATTATTAATGTAGCCCACGTTGTTTTCAGGACACCACCTAGACAACCAGCGGTTGAATGACGACATGCGGCTAAACATGTCATCACTGGTCAGATCAGGGAGGGCACATTATGCTTTTAGCATCATACTGTCGGATTGTTTTCTTTTCTGTTATTATGCGGAAGCACATAATGTAAAAAAACACAAAATCAAGTCATAAATTAGATGGCTACCTCCTCTTTCTTACACTTTCTCTAAAATTTTTCAGCCAGAACCTCAGGCAGACAGACTGATGGGATTAACAATAGTTTTTATTGACAATACATTGAATCTGCAACTCAGCAGCTAGGAAAAAAAAGGCCGGAATCTTTCTAGAGGGAAAAATTGAGGTTAGTGACTACCTAAATCTGGAGAATGATTACGAGCTTGTGAGTCACTAACCTTGTTTTAAAGTTCAGTCTGAGTCCAGAGGAAGGAATTAATCTAACGGGATGATTTCGCACAGCATGCAACGGATGCCACCCAGAGAGTTCCAGGAAGCAAAGCCAAGAAGACTGCTGAACTGGCTGATGAGCAGAAGCGAGCAGGTGAGGAAAAACAGGAGTTTCCAGAAGGCGAAGCCAAAGCCGGTGTCAATGAGGTAAACAGAAGTCCAGGCCAAAAGATCAGAGATCCAAAGACGTACCGAAGGGAAATCCAATTCAGGGTCAGGGGACAGACCCAAGGTCGTAAGTAAGCAGAATCCAAAGACAGGTAAAGCAAACAGATTAGAACAGATCAGAACAACACACAGGGTATGCTAGAGAACTCTTAATAAAGGCTTGAATAATCTGGCACTGATGACTGAGGGCAAGCAGCTTAAATAGAGCCAGAAGCAGGTGGATGAGATGAACAGCAATGAGAAACAGGGCAGAGCTAGGCCGTGAATAGAATTAACTATTAAGCCAGTCCTCAGGGCCAAGATCATGACCAACGGAGAGATGCAGATTTATTTTTTCAAACAAGTTAAAAAAAAGATGCTAAAATAAATTGCTCCAAGAATCCAGCAATATCACAAGCTGGAAAATTAATTTGAGTTTCAGCAATTTTATATGATGGCATTGATGTAGAAAATATAAATAATCCAAGTAAGTTGAGTAGTGAGAATTATGTGTTTCTTTCTTTGATGCATTGATGTAAATGTGCTCCGTATGAAATAGTTTTTCCAAAGCCAAGTTTTATGACTTTATTATTGTCCTCATTACGATTGTCCCATAGTTGCAGTAAATGATTTAGAGCAGAGATTGAAGTTTTATCCCTGCACCAATTCCTCCTGCAGCCTATATTTCACCTGTGTGGACCCAGACATTGTTTGTCTGAAATAAACACTATAAACTGAACTCCAATGAGTAATAGCTCACATTTTAGACTGGAGGGAATTTGCAAGCATTGTTATCACCTTCAGCCATGCCGCATTCACTGCAGCGGAAAAAGAGGAACATAACAATTTGCATGATATTGTTGTGTCCCTGTCAGTCCCATCCCCTTTGTTTAATCTGTTATTAGTCATTCACACATAATGGCTGTGCTGTTTCAGATCATTTAAAGTCCCTTTCCAGCAGGACGGTGCAATCGAGCGTGATGGAAAGCTAATTGAAGTCCACTGACACCATTAGCAAAGCGCCATCAGGCTGATAAACAGTCATATAAAAAGAGGCTGGATGGCTCAGGAAGAAGGAGAGATAAAAATGGTAAACACTGCAAAGGGTCAGACAGCGTCGCCCCTAACAAGCCTGGGAGAGACGACTGAAAGAGGAGGAGAGCAAAGGAGGAAAATCATTTAAAGCATCCATATTAACAAAGCTAACTTCTTTAAACATCCTGCCGTTTCAGTTAAAGCAGGCTTGAAAGAAAAGGAAAACGTTTTCATGGCAGTTTAGGATCTCTTCGGGATATTTTCTTCTTTCTGGTGAAGCGGGACTTCATCCGGTTCAGCACGCTGCAACACACAAGTCCGCTTCTGTCTTATCTCTAAAGGTCACACAGTACATTGACCTGCTAGCTTCTGTCATAGGCTGGCCTTTATCTCTGTGCTGCAGCTAATGCACCATGACTGTTGCCTTTGCTAAAAGGGCTAACCTGCACACAGTACCTGAAAATGTACTTTGTAGGATCGTCTTAAAGAGGGGGAATTTTGTTGCGTTTGTGAAGCAGGCACAGAATGCCTAAGCACTTTAACTGATTAACATTCCATTTTTTACCTTCATTTTCTAATCATTTATTTAAAAAGAAAAACAAATCTTTAAACTCTGCAGAGAGCTGGATATTAAAATGATCATTCTGGATGTTTCAAGTGAATTTACAACCAGTTACCTAACAAATGTTACGTCCACCAGGCTTGTTTGGTAACATTAAAGGAGACCACACAAGGATTTTCTTTAAAGTAAAAATTTAATTTATGAAATTATAATAAAGAAACAATACCTGAAAAGGAATAAATACAATGGGGAATAGGAAATGGCTTAATGCAACCAATAACTAAACAGAAATAAGCAAATGCAACCTAACCTAACAAAACCCAACCATAGGACAGGATACAAACCAAACCAAACCAAACGGGGTTCTGAGGAGGTAAGAGAGAGAAGCGTCCTGTCTGCTGCTTGCATGACAGCTTTTAAAGGAGACGAGCACCGATTAGGGCAAAACAGATCACCTGCAGAAGGCCTGCATCCAGAACCCTGCAAGGAAGGGTGGAGAAACCCACTGCAGCCGTAACACTAAGAAATGCTTCTTTAGTAAATGATTGTTGGGATCTTTTAGGATTGTTTGCACAATGATAAACTACGGAAGAGGATTAGGGCCACTGGAAAAAAAAAAAAAGTTAACTGATTTTTTTTATTTTATTTCAGTTTAGTATGAGAACAAAGTCAGAATTCTGACTTTTTTCTCAGAATTCTGACTTTAATCTCAGAATTGTGACTTTTTTTCTCAAAATTCTGACTTTTTTATTGTCAGAATTCAGTCAGAATTCTGAGAAAAAAATCAGAATTCTGAGATTAAAGTCAGAATTATAAGAAAAAAGTCAGACTTCTGACTTTAAGGCAGTTTCTGACTGCTCAGGGTTTAATAGGAGGTGTGCGGTGAGGATGGGGGACGTGGTTTTGCCCATTATGCCGGGAGTTGGCTGGCTGCCGATGCTGTGCGGTGCTGGACCAGCAGATGAGGTTTCACCTGAGTGCAGGCCAATCCCAACTCCAGCTGTCTCACTACCTCAGTACTTGTCAAACAGCGTCCTCACACCGTCTCTCCTTAGAGTTTCCTGGCTGTTCCCCCTGACAGTCTCATAGCTTTGTAGAAGCAAAGACTAAAGTTACTTTAATCAGTGTAGTAGGTACTAGGTTACTAACTTTGTAATTCTGTGAAGCTATTTGCTTGAAGATAGTTTGCATTCAAGGATATTGTTTTAGCTGATTCAATGGTTTAGGAAAGGACACTACAAGGATGCCAACTATGAAATTCCTGGCTACAAGTTGAGTACCTGTGTGTTTCAAGGCCAGGGTCTGATGTTTCTCTATTTTTATCAGGGTATATTTTAGTTTGTTGACACATTGAACACATTTCACAAAGGTACGTAATGGTGGTACATCATTATACTGTATAATTATAAAGGCTTCTGTGTTAATAAATGCCCAGTTACACAGTAATAATGCTTTAAAGGAAAAGTCAGCAAGGAATAACCGATGGATCAGTATTTATACCTTAAACTAATACGTTCATGGTGATGTAATGAATTTAGTGTTAATCAGTAAAAACAAATTATAATTTTTGTCATGATCACTGATTCTGGGAGCGGCCATTTTTGCCTAAATATAGTAGCCCCTCCCTCCTGCCATCTTCCAGCAGTGACGTCACGGTGCGGTAAGCCTAGCGCCATTCTCCCCGCTTTCCAAGCTAAATCAATGGGAACTACTAGACACATCTGCAATCAACAACAATTATTGAAGATTTCCAGAGGACTTCACCATTGAAATTCACCAGAGCTATAGTGAAACTGACAATGCCCACGTGCATGGCAGCTGGATGCTGGAATACATCGGGTAAAAGTGGAAAAAAAAGAGTTATTCCACCTTTCTGATTCCTGATCCTCCACGGACGGGTTGGTCGTTGGATCGCCAACTTGAAGAGGGAGGATTTGCCATCGAACTTCTGGCCAGAGAAAAAACCCGTAATATGTAGCCGACATTTGGAAGAAGAATGTTTTCATTCACTTGTCTTATGGGTATTGAATATACTGAGCCTTTGTTTAAAGAATTCCTTAGAAAACGGGTTACATTTCTCACATAATAAGGTCAGTCAATTCAATTCTATTCAGTTTATTTCTATAGCTCCAATTCACATCATGTCATCTCAGGTCACTTTCCAGTTCAACCAGATCATCCAGTCAGATTGATTCAAAGTTTTCTATCTAAGGAAAACCAGCTGATTGCATCGACTCATTGACTCTTCAGCAATCCCTCACACTAAGCATGCTTGTAGCGACAGTGGAGAGGAAAAACTCCCTTTGAACAGGAAGAAACCTCCAGCAGAACCAGGCTCAGTGTGAGCGGCCATCTGCTGAGGCCCACTGGGGTTCAAGGAGGCAGAAGCAGACATAGAAAAAGAAGCATAGATACAAAAGGCAACTGTCAACCAGCTCCACAGGCGGCCCCGTCCAGGAATTATTCATATTATTCTGAATATGACCAGACGTTTACTTTTAAGGTAGTGTTTAGATGTCATCTAATGTGTAAGTAATTTCTACTCTTTTTGTTGTATCCTATGAATCACTTCCGTTTTGTCTTCACATCTTGGCCACATCAGCCTTTCTTCCAGGAACATGTACATCCCAATGACCTGTTAGGTTCACTACACGCTCAAATGGCTGCAGATGTTACTCACTGGGGGACGTTGCTCAGCTGTTTTTACTCTGCTCCCTCAGCCTTGACAGGAAGCCAAAGAGACCAGCTGTTTATCTTAGCAGTTGATTTCCTCTCAGTGTTTGTCTTCCTACCTTTCTTTTCCTGCCGCGATGCTGCATTTGGCAAATCAATAATGTTATTCTTAACCAAGGGCTCCTTGGAGTTGGAGTAATTATTTCCTCCATTATCCAACCGCATCTCTTCTTTTGCCACGAGCATCCTTCATTAGGGACCACTGAAAAATGTCTCCCCCTACAAACACCCACCTACTCGCATAAATGTTCTCTAAAGACATACTGCTGTGGATTGTAGCGATAAACCTGAATGCTTAGAGGAGAAACAGACAACCCTGTCACCTTTTTGTACCCCCCCCATCTCATCTTCCTCTCTTTGCCAATTCAGTCAGACACCCATTAGCCTGTATTGGTCTCAAGGGGCGGTTCCTCCCATATTGCACATGTATGCGAGCAGTTTCATTCAGTGAGATGGCTTACCTCCTCATCTAACTGTGATAGAGGCAAAGCTCTGGGGAAATGAAGAGAGTCGCTGCCAAATCAAATCTGCAGCAAGGAGGGAGAGACAATAGTTCAGATCAGCAAGTCTCTGCCGCCTTAAGGCTCTTTCAGTGGGACCTCTTAAAGTGGTATTTAAGAGCATGGTTATGCTAAAAGCTTAGATGAATTCATTATCTTACATTTAGTATATAACTGTCTTCATGTTTGTTTTCTGCAAAAAAAAAAAAAAAAAAAACGTATTATTAATTGTTGATGTTTAAGCCAACAATTGGAATTGGAATCACAGAACATCTAAAGAAAATTTTATTTTAAAAACAAACAGCCGTTCATGAAAATATAATTTCATGATCCTTTAAAGGAAAAGTCGCTCATATTCAGAATCCAAACTTCTGAAAGTTCTTTAAATCTGAAATGATTCCATCCTGTTCAATAAATGATCAGTGTTTTTAATTCAGAGTAATTTCCATGTGAATGTGCTTTACTGGAGGCATCCATGTTTGTCAAAGAACACTACTGCCACCTACTGGTTAGTGACATTGTCACGGTGCGGTATCGGCTGTTGATCAAGTCCCAGTGCTGTATCTGGTGTTTGTCACAACGCGCTATTATCCGAGTCATCTTGAAAACATTCTTCTTCCAAATGTTGGCTACATATTACGGGTTTTTTCTCTGGCCAGAAGTTCGATGGCAAATCCTCCCTCTTCAAGTTGGCGATCCAACGACCAACCCGTCCGTGGAGGATCAGGAATCAGAAAGGTGGAATAACTCTTTTTTTCACTTTTACCCGATGTATTCCAGCATCCAGCTGCCATGCACGGGGGCATTGTCAGTTTCACTATAGCTCTGGTGAATTTCAATGGTGAAGTCCTCTGGAAATCTTCAATAATTGTTGTTGATTGCAGATGTGTCTAGTAGTTCCCATTGATTTAGCTTGGAAAGCGGGGAGAATGGCGCTAGGCTTACCGCACCGTGACGTCACTGCCGGTGTTGGTACGGGATCTGCTCGGGTCCTGCTTCATGCCAGTGATTTTACGCGCACATGATTGGCTGAACGTTGCCACATGACGTAAAACATTATGGTTGCCCAGACAACGATAATAACACCCGGCAGGGTCCGTTAGCGTGTCTAATGAACGATGAAGTTTTACATGATTGATTAAAATAGGGAAAAAAAATCTGTTTCTGGTGAACAAAGTAACTGTTAGACCATGATACACTATATTGCCAAAAGTATTTGCTCACCCATCCAAATTATTGGAATCAGGTGTTCCAATCACTTCCATGGCCACAGGTGTATAAATTCAAGCACCTAGGCATGCAGACTGTTTTTACAAACATTTGTGAAAGAATGGGTCGCTCTCAGGAGCTCAGTGAATTCCAGCGTGGAACTGTGATAGGATGCCACCTGTGCAACAAATCCAGTCGTGAAATTTCCTCGCTCCTAAATATTCCACAGTCAACTGTCAGCTGTATTATAAGAAAATGGAAGTGTTTGGGAACGACAGCAACTCAGCCACGAAGTGGTAGGCCACGTAAACTGACGGAGCGGGGTCAGCGGATGCTGACGCGCATAGTGCGAAGAGGTCGCCAACTTTCTGCAGAGTCAATCACTACAGACCTCCAAACTTCATGTGGCCTTCAGATTAGCTCAAGAACAGTGCGCAGAGAGCTTCATGGAATGGGTTTCCATGGTCGAGCAGCTGCATCCAAGCCATACATCACCAAGTGCAATGCAAAGCGTTGGATGCGGTGGTGTAAAGCACGCCGCCACTGGACTCTAGAGCAGTGGAGACGCGTTCTCTGGAGTGACGAATCGCGCTTCTCCATCTGGCAATCTGATGGACGGGTCTGGGTTTGGCGGTTGCCAGGAGAACGGTACTTGTCTGACTGCATTGTGCCAAGTGTAAAGTTTGTTGGAGGGGGGATTATGGTGTGGGGTTGTTTTTCAGGAGCTGGGCTTGGCCCCTTAGTTCCAGTGAAAGGAACTCTGAATGCTTCAGCATCCCAAGACATTTTGGACAATTCCATGCTCCCAACTTTGTGGGAACAGTTTGGAGCTGGCCCCTTCCTCTTCCAACATGACTGTGCACCAGTGCACAAAGCAAGGTCCATAAAGACATGGATGACAGAGTCTGGTGTGGATGAACTTGACTGGCCTGCACAGAGTCCTGACCTCAACCCGATAGAACACCTTTGGGATGAATTAGAGCGGAGACTGAGAGCCAGGCCTTCTCGTCCAACATCAGTGTGCAACCTCACAAATGCGCTTCTGGAAGAATGGTCAAAAATTCCCATAAACACACTCCTAAACCTTGTGGACAGCCTTCCCAGAAGAGTTGAAGCTGTTCTAGCTGCAAAGGGTGGACCGACGTCATATTGAACCCTATGGATTAGGAACGGGATGTCACTTAAGCTCATATGTGAGTCAAGGCAGGTGAGCAAATACTTTTGGCAATATAGTGTATAAAGGGAGAAAGCTAGGTATAGCTAACAGGTTAGCCTCTTTTAGCTCGATCAGTGAGCCATATTACGCTACACTACTTTTAACTTTGTGTCAACAACAACCGTTCATTTTCTACAAGTAAAATAACAGTTTTAATTGTTTAAATTCTCTATGAAAGTCATTTCTGAGATGTTCCATTTGTCCTTTCTGTCCTCAGATCTTAATAAAAAGAATAAAATTAAGCTAAAAAATGTATGTTAGAATGCAGTACTTTCTTTCAAGACTTTGAATGATTGTTTTCTACTTTCGGCTACTTTAGATCACCAATGAAATGTAAAATATTACCAAATATAGGTAATAATATGTTGAGACTCCAAAAGAGATTTGATTCTTAAAAATTGGTGCAATACAGTTTGTCCGAGTGGAGCTGCCATGTGTTGACGTCATAAGAAGGGGCGGGGCCCCGAGCAGATCTAACGGCTCGAGCAGATCTGGTAAATACACCAGAAGATGTCAGGATTGAGGTATCAGTGATCGCGACGAAGATGAATATTTTTTCAAGATGACTTGGATAATAGCGCGTTGTGACAAACACCAGATACAGCACTGGGACTTGATCAACAGCCGATACCGCACCGTGACGTCACTAACCAGTAGGTGGCAGTAGTGTTCTTTGACAAACATGGATGCCTCCAGTAAAGCACATTCACATGAAAATTACTCTGAATTAAAAACACAAACAATGGAATCATTTCAGATTTAAAGAACTTTCAGAAGTTTGGATTCTGAATATGACTTTTCATTTAAACACTCAACAACAATCCTTCAATCTTTACCTTTCAGACTCAAAGGAAAATCTTTGCTCATTTAAGAAAGCTGTATTAGATTTCAGCTAAAAGAGAAATAAAATGTTGTTTTACTCTATTCTCTGCTGAAATAGAGACTACCAATGCACAACCATATTTTTAAATCTAAATTGTCTTGTTCCATTGGCAAGATGTCTCTTTTATCTCCTCAATTCAAGAACAAATGCACTTATTTTAAGAAAAAAATGACTTATCAAGATTTAGTTTTTTGGAGTGTAGAAGTTATGAAGTCTGTAAAAAAGAAGTTTTTGAGAAAGAAGAAGTAGCATTTTATTTTATTTTTTTTTAGACTTTAGAAACTCAGAAGCTGATCAAATATCGGGTTAAATATCGGTGGGGTGGCCGATGTCCGATATTCAGTTTTAAGGCCGATACCGATAGGGGGCCGATTATATCGTGCATCCCTACTTAAAACAGATTTCTGGTTCTTTTAATCTCATTCTTTTCCATCTTATAAAAAACACTAAAGCTATTGATACCGGTATATATTAAAGTAAATTATTTAGCTCTTTATATACATTTTAGCCACTATTAAGAGCCGCTGGAGAGGGTCCAAAGAGCCATATGTGGCTCTGGAGCTGCAGGTTGCAGACCCCTGGCCTAGATCATCACAGACGTTAGACCAGGAGTGGGATATTTAAAGTTCCTGAGGGCCGGTATCCTGCAAGTTTTAGATGTGCCTTTGGTTGAGCCTGGCCTCAGCCTGGTTCTGCTGGAGGTTTCTTCCTGTTCAAAGGGAGGTTTTCCTCTCCACTGTCGCTACAAGCATGCTTAGTGTGAGGGATTGCTGAAGAGTCAATGAGTCGATGCAATCAGCTGGTTTTCCTTAGATAGAAAACTTTGGATCAATCTGACTGGTTTTGGCTTCACGTGCAAACCAACAGACCGTCGCACAGAGCTACTAACTAGCGTCCTGCACGGTGTCTGGGATAGCGTCTGAGGTGCGCCAGGCGTGGTGGACGGAGCTACAGCCAGAGTTTCTGCCATTTCTGCGTTAACTGCGACACACGCAGACGATCTGGTTTCTGAACATAAACCAGGCTTTAGGGCTGGAGTTTCACTTCCACAGAGACACACAGAACATGGAGGATTTTATTCCGCTGTGGGGTTTTAGCAACATTTTATGTTCTGCATCAGATGAAGGACAACTACAATTTAACAGGCTCCTCATTTAATGATTTTAGTTGACACTTGTTTTTGGATTTTAATTGTTGTTAAAATCCAAAAGAAAACCTCCCTCTGGCAGAAGAGGCTCTAATTTTCCTGAAGGACATTGCATACTATAGATGTTAGGGGAAACATACTGTTGATGTTTGTTTAGCATATTGTGACCTCTAAGGCGAAACAAAGGATAGCGCTTCCTTTGCTCCCCTTCCTGTCAGGAAAAGCAGTTTTGAAAACACTGATTGAGGCAATTTTCATCAGCAGTCAAACGGCTCATTTTATGTTCTAAACCTGATGGAGAGAAGAATCATTTAGGAAGGTTAATACCTTTAAAGGAGGCTTAGCTATGGGTAGCAATCCCAACACCTCGCTCTGTGAGGGGGAGTTCTGTAATGAGCGACATTTAGTCCAAGTTCCCAATGCTGCTTATGTAGATAAATTAAAGCACGGTTGACAAATGGCAAGAACCTTATATACAATTTTGATTTGCAAAAAAATGTATACTTACAGCAAGCAAATGATTAAAATGGATAACTTACTGGAGTTTGGATCTAATTTCAGAACTTTTTCCTCTGAACTTGCAATGATTACAATCCTTTTATACAAACTCTGATATATATGGAAGAGGATTAGGGCCACTGAAAAAAAAGTTAACTGATTTTTTAATTTTAAGTTTGATATGGTAAAAAAAGTCAGAATTCTGACTTAAATCTGAGAATTCTGACTTTTTTTCTCAGAATTCTAACTTTAATCTCAAAATTCTGACATTTTTCTCAGAATTCTCACTTTTGTCTCAGAATTCTGACTTTTTTCTCAGAATTCTCACTTTAATCTGAGAATTCTGACTTTAATCTTAGAATTCTGACTTTTTTTCTCAGAATTCTGACCTTAATCTCAGAATTCTGACTTTTTTCTCAGAATTCTGACTTTAATCTGAGAATTCTGACTTTTTTCTCAGAATTCTGACTTTTTTTCTCAGGATTCTAACTTTAATCTCAAAATTCTGACATTTTTCTCAGAATTCTCACTTTTTTCTCAGAATTCTCACTTTTTTCTCAGAATTCTCACTTTAATCTGAGAATTCTGACTTTTTTCTCAGAATTCTCACTTTTTTCTCAGAATTCTCACTTTAATCTGAGAATTCTGACTTTAATCTGAGAATTCTGACTTTAATCTGAGAATTCTCACTTTAATCTGAGAATTCTGACTTTTTTCTCAGAATTCTCACTTTAATCTGAGAATTCTGACTTTAATCTGAGAATTCTGACTTTTTTCTCAGAATTCTGACTTTTTTTCTCAGGATTCTCACTTTAATCTGAGAATTCTGACTTTTTTCTCAGAATTCTCACTTTAATCTGAGAATTCTGACTTTAATCTGAGAATTCTGACTTTTTTCTCAGAATTCTGACTTTTTTTCTCAGGATTCTGACTTTAATCTGAGAATTCTGACTTTTTTCTCAGAATTCTGACTTTAATCTGAGAATTCTGACTTTTTTCTCAGAATTCTGACTTTAATCTCAAAATTGTGGATCTTACAGTTTTTCTTGATTGTTTACACACAAATATTGGTACTTGAAACACAATGACCACAAAATGTAACTCATGCACCAACCCCCTGAACCAATTCTGCTAAACTACAAGCACAATTCCTGCTTTACACTCAAATTGCAGTTCTAAAACACACTTTTTCCAAAACTCTACACACAATTGTCATGAAGAAAATCTTTTGTTTTCACAAGGAACACACTGTTATTCAAAACTCTAAAGTTAATTTCCCTACTATGCACACTGACTCCTCACATGGGCAAACACCTAACACACATGTTTCCACTCAGCAATCAGAGCTTTAGCATAAAAGGGCAACAGGTGAGCTCTTCTGTTTTGGAGCAATGGAGGCCAATGTTGTAAACAGAGGCAGAGCCAGAGCCAGAGGAGTGAGAGTAAGAGGAGGACGATGGGGAGGACGAGGACGAGGAAGGCCAAGGACAATCATTTCTGATGAGTTCCGAGCCACTTTGGTTGACCATGTCTACTCTCACTACAAAACTGCAGTACTGCATATCAATACAGTACTCAATGAGTACAGTAGTACAGTATTACCTGTGGACTGTTCTGTAGGACATTGTGTTTCGAGTATTTGGGAAATGTATTCCTACACAGTATTTACAGTATTGCACTCTTTGTATTGCAGAACTGAAAGATTACCAACAAGAGGTGGACGGGGCCGTCTTCTGTCTCCTGAACAGGAAACAGAGATCATGAACATGGTTCTTGAAAATAACGCCATTACCTTACGACAAATATAAAGAAAAACAATAGAAAACAATGAGATATTTCAAAATATTGATAGGGTAAGTTTATCAACGCTGGACCGTGTCTTGCAAAGAAATAAACTGAGGATGAAGCAGGTCTACAGGGTGCCATTTGAGCGCAATTCAGAAAGGGTCAAAGAATTGCGATATAACTATGTGCAAGTACGTCCTATACAGTACATTCCCACCTTTGATGCATACTGTCAACATTGTATAAATCATACATATTTCTTTCTATTATATTGTAATCATAATGATTGTGCTTCACAATAGTGACCGCTCCATGTCTACTTCTGATATTGTCATGTGTGTTTCAGAGAGTCCTTGAGCTGGAGGTGGATGCAGTGGAGCACCAGTTCTTCTTCATTGATGAGGTTGGATTCAACCTCACAAAAAGACGAAGGAGGGGAAGGAATATAATCGGCCAGCGTGCCATTGTTGAAGTCCCTGGCCAGCGCAGAGGGAACATCACAATGTGTGCAGCGATGACCGACCATGGCATCATCCATCACCATGCTACCCTTGGCCCCTACAACACTGCCCATCTGATCACATTCCTGGACACCCTACACAACACACTCATTCCACCAGATCAGATAGACGGCCCAGAGCAGCTCAGGTACGTTGTCATTTGGGACAACGTAAGCTTCCACCGGGCTGCTCTGGTTCACTGACCCCCCACGCTTTTCAGTTGTTTATCTCCCTCCATATTCTCCATTCCTCAATCCTATTGAGGAATTTTTTTCTGCCTGGAGATGGAAAGTGTACGACCTAAATTCAGAAACGCGTATACCCCTTTTCCAAGCTATGGAAGACGCATGTGGAGATATAGCAGTTGATGCTTTTCATGGCTGGATTCGCCATGATAGGCGATATTTCCCCCGCTGCTTGGCCAGGGAAAACATTGCTTGTGATGTAGATGAGGTGCTGTGGCCAGACCGAAACAGAAGAGAGGATGCAGCATAGTTTATTTTGTTTTGTTTTTTTTATTATTACTGTAACTGTATACAGTAAAATCTTCTGCACTGTATGTGCAACTTTGTGTCGGTTGGGATGTACACTGTGTACATTGTTTTGTGGCAAAAATAAAACATGTTTGTTACAGTATATTTGTGTGTTCTGAGTATAAAAACAATATTCTAAAATATTTTACAACGCACTTATGTATTTAATGTCTGTAGTAAGTGTAACACTGAACAAAAAGTCATTATGATGAATGGAGAATGGTGTTTTACACTGAGCACATCAGTGTTTAAATGCTTTTTTTAATTGTCTGTTCATATGATAGTTTGTGTGTGTCATCTGAACACAAAATGGCCTTTTGTGAAGAGATAAAACTGTTTTGAATGTAAAGTTTCATTTTGCAGGAGATTTGAAGGGTTTTGCCCATTGTGTGTGTGTTTGTTGGATTTGTGTGAAGAGTTCTGAGAATACGAGGCATGTTTTCAGAAATGTGTGTAAACAATCCAGAAAAACTGTAATGTAGATGGGCCCCATGAAGGCAGAGATGTGGAGCACTCAGCTTCACTGACAGAGATGTGAGTTGTTTGAGGCGGCCAGTGACACATTGGTGGAAAATGACGGAATTAGGCAGCTTTTTACGTGCCTGAGGGGTCCCCTCATTAATGGAGGAGCAGAAGGTCATTAAAACAAGAGAGCTAGTCTCTAAAACAGACATGGCTATGGCTGGATGCTAACATGTTTGTTATCTGTCAGAATTCTGAGATTAAAGTCAGAATTTTGAGATTAAAGTCAGAATTCTGAGAAAAAAATCAGAATTCTGACTTTTTTAACATTTTAACCTGAAATAAAATTAAAAAATCAGTTAACTTTTTTCTTTTTTTCAGTGGCCCTAATCCTCTTCCGTAGAGATACGATCATAAAATTCTCACATAATTTCATAATAACACCCTTCGTCTTAAGCTCAGGTCCTCTCCCAAGTGCCTGTAAGCTGGAGGGTTCTTGGCAGTACTACGCATTTTTGGAACGTAATGTCTGACGGTTCTCCAGGTATCTGTTGGAGCCACTTTTCCGGTGTGGGATTCTTCATCACAGGAATAGTGCTCTCACAGGGATGTTCAGTGTTAGTTAGCTGCCAAATATGTAACTAAGTATGTTTGCAGAAAAAATCTAATTTGTTCAGTTAAATTTCATCCAATTCATTTCAATAACTCTATTTAATTTAAGTCTTAAAAATACCCAAATTATAAAAGCAAATATCCCTTTCTTTCACATTCATCATCATGTTCTACTTGAGGTTGAAACTTCAAACCCCAGTAAAATAAACGTAGTTTTTTGGTATTGATCATAGAAAATATAGGAAAGTATGAGTTCCAAAAAATGAAACTGATATGTCACCAGCTTTAGTTATTTTACCCTCATCTCTGGATGCATATGTTCAAGCAAAAACCCTCATTTAGCTTTGATTCACTTTCTCCTCACCTTCATCACAGCTATTTTAGGTCCCCGCAGTGTATTGTAAACAAAAGCATAAATCACCCAGCCTTCGCCTCAACTACCTGCCTAAAAATTCATGGCTTTAAAATTCCCCTAAATCACAGTGGTGAGCGCCCAGGGAAGGTTGAAAGGATAAAACATACTATCCATGAATACCATCAGCACCAAAAAACTCCAAACATCCAAACACTATAAGCTGAAAGATGCATGGGCCACAGGAGGGGTGAAAGCACCTTTAAGACTTCACAGCGTTTGACTATTAGCTCATAGCTAATGATATGTGGCTGGGACGGAAACCAAGGTAGCATGAAGACGCGGAACATTCCTGGTAGCAAACACTTCAGTCCATCAACGTTAACAATGGGGGATCAGAGGAAATGCACTTCCTTCCCTCCATAGGGTGTTTCTGTTAAAACATGTTCATGAAGCTGAAACTTAAGTGTCTGAACATCTGTTATGTCCATCGCTTCGGCTATTAATATCTACACTGCAAAAACTATCTAGAAATAAGTGAAGATTTCTTAAATTAAGTGAATTTAACCTTAATGTGAGTAGATAAATAAGAGGATTTTTACTCTTAAAATAAGATAATAAAATAAAAATGCACTTGAAACAAGACAATGCAGTTGTTTTTTATTATTTTAAATGTAAATTGTCTTGTTCCATTGGCAGAGTGTGTCACTTACTCCCTCAACCCAATAAAAAAATACAGTTATTTTAAAGCTACAGTGTGTAATAATTACAGGGACATACAGTCAGAAATGTAATATATTATACATAACTATGTTATTTATCATCATCTACGAGCTCAGCCTCTTAACCTTAATATTTGCGTTGCCTTAGAATTCGTTATTTATAATTACATAGGAGCGGGTCTCGGCAAAGAACTCATGCTCTTCCTCAACTCTGAAGTCCTCAGACATTTTTCTTTCGTTGTTTCTTTCTTTGCACAGGTAAACAGCACATTTCTTCTTCTACGCTTGCATTATTGGCAGAGCAGACGCTGAATGCGCACTTTCATCTGGTTTGGTCTGCCGCGGTTTCCGTAGCACAGTGAACGCGCTTTCAGGAAATCCTATACACTACTGTTTATGCTCTAAAAACATTCTAAATGACTTCGTTTCCAGTAAATTCTGGATGCTACCCACTCAGGACACTTGGAATACATTGGACGAGCAGTATGGAGGAATATTGACACGTTTTTTGTGGACTTTTATGGACCTTTCTGCCTCGGGCACCATAGACCTCCATTATTTGAATGTCAGCAGACAGCAAGAAGCCTCCCAGATCTCCAGATGCATTTGAGATATCAAAAAAGTACTCCAGAGTGTTGTTCAGCATGGGGGGGAGTAGAAAATGAAGGCTAATCATGTTTTGGGTGTACTATTCCTTTAAGTCTACATGAAATCTATACCCTACACAGACCAATGAAATACTATCTGTAAAATTATCTATGTAAAAAAACCTCATCACTTGAGAAGGTAGGTGATGCGGACGGCGTGGAAGACATTTTGTCCCGTA
Source organism: Cyprinodon tularosa (assembly GCF_016077235.1). Classification (NCBI taxonomy): domain Eukaryota; kingdom Metazoa; phylum Chordata; class Actinopteri; order Cyprinodontiformes; family Cyprinodontidae; genus Cyprinodon; species Cyprinodon tularosa. Next base: position 210,857 of record NW_024039565.1, on the reverse strand, counting down.
ACGCTCGCCGTACTGTTGAGGGGGAGAAGCGGTGGGGGGGAGATGTTCATGTTGCTGCAGTCTGCAGTCTGACCGCTAGATGTCGCTAAAAGTTACACACTGTAGCTTTAAGAAAAAATGACTTATTAAGATTTGAATTTTTTTGCAGTGTACATTACATTTTATACACATACTTTATTGTCTGTGTACTTCTGTTGCTCCGGGACTCTTATTTAGTTGAGATCAAGATAATTACGGTAATTGTGGTTTGTAACGAATCAGAAAAGATGGATCTATGGTATAGTTGTAAATACATTTTTTTACATACTAAAACTTTAATAAATTCTAACATTTCTCAGACACAGGATGCTTTAAAGTTCAGTGAACACTTGCCAACTTAGATGACATCTTCCAGACATTATTAGCTGATTTCTTTGAATATTCTGTGAACCAAGTGACCAATAGTTTTTTTTTTCTATCTAAGGAAAACCAGCTGATTGCATCGACTCATTGACTCTTCAGCAATCCCTCACACTAAGCATGCTTGTAGCGACAGTGGAGAGGAAAAACTCCCTTTGAACAGGAAGAAACTTCCAGCAGAACCAGGCTCAGTGTAGAGACTGACACGGGAGTGGATTTTCACTCCTGTCCCGTCTGTCATGTTGGGTTCAAGGCGTCTAACCCACATGCAGAAACCACTCTTGAAAACAGGGGAAAAGTTAAATGATTTATTTTACAATGTTCACAGAGTAATGATGCACAGGTTCTTGGTTCTTCTGACTGGTCACGGGAGGAAGACCACTGAGGAGGACAGAGCAGTTGGAGTAGATCCAGGAAACTTGTAGTTTTACAGATGACGGGGTAAAATACCTGCTCAGAGATGGATCTGATCAGCAGGGGGGGAACCTTGAGGGTCCAGAGGCTAGTCGGCAGGCAGAGGGCTGAGGGCAGAGGCCGAGACTGAGACTGAGTGCAGGCAGAGATTTCTATCTCTAGGATTTCAGGTTTCCAGACAAGTCAGGATCTGTGAGGCAGAGAGAAACAGGATCAGACAGGTTCACAAAAATCAGGGTTTCAGATCAGGCAGGCTGGCTCAGGTTTTGCTAACCATTACTGGCAAACACTCTGGCAGGGAAGTGTCAGCCTCCTTCTCCTTAAATAGGTCTTCTTGATGAGGAGACAGGAAACAGGTGTGTGGAAGTGAGCTCATGCCCTCAGGAGGAAGATCTCAGGCGCCCTCTGGTGGAGAACGTGGACAAGCCTCCAGATCCCAACACCGTCCCACTCCCACAGAAAAAAATGGTGTCCCTTCCCGATCCCGGGTTAGAGTAGAAATCTAAATCCTGTCCCGTCCCACTCCTGGTGAAATTACTCCTGCTCCCGTTCGAGTCGAGTTCGCCGCTAACTGTTGGTCCCTCCATTGTTGTTTTTGAGCGTGGGTGAAAAACTCAGAGCGGAAGCACTGTTGGTTTTCGGGTTGTGTAGTTTTTTTGACTCACATTATAGTGTAGGCTTTAAGGAAAAAAACTACAAAATGGCGGTGCCAGTACTGGATTTTTTTTCTTTCCATTTTAGTTTATTTTTTGGCATCGATCCTAGTTTTTTTTAGTTACTATTGGTTTGCTCCCGCTCCCGTCTGCTCCTGTTAATGTTTAAAACAAAATGTCAGTCTCTAGCTCAGTGTGAGCGGCCATCTGCTGAGGCCCACTGGGGTTCTTATAGATATGTTATATGTAGCATTTTGCAATGTGACTCATTCTCCTTTTTTCAGATGAGGAGCTCCAGTGTTTTCAAGGGTTGTTTATCACAGTGTGTCAATGTTGCCACATTGTAGTAGTTAAAACGTATAACTATAAAGCAGGAGACAATAGTTTAAATCCTCAGATATCATTTTAGTTGTGCACAGAATCGGTTGTCATTCAGAAGCAAATCAAAATACGATACAGGCAACCTGCAAGTTGTGACTAATATCATATGTATGCAAAAAAAAAAGCAGATCAGCTGGAGGTTCTGGTAAATTGGTAGAACCCTGCTGTGCTCTAGGTATTAACTGGTATGAATGACAGTGGGAACATTTTCATCCTGGGATATTTTTATAGATCTCTGAAAGTCACATTTCTGTTAACGGAGGCAGGCAGCTGCACAACCATCGGGAATATTTACTTGCACGCTTTGAAGCGTGCAGCAGACTACAGATTATTGTTAAACTGGTGTGTAACAAGGGCACAGATGGAAAAGCACAATGCTCCCTAATGTCGAAATGTTCCTGCAGACGCCGACACATTTTTCCTCATCAAAAGGGTAATTTCTGCAACAGACTGACTGCTTGTTACAGAAAGATATTTCTTGTTATGGCTCCTTTAGGATTTATTTTAAAGTAAAATTACCCTGAAATTTACAGAGTCTGAGAAAACTAAAGGTTTTTTCATTTAACTTGGTCTAAAACGGATATTAATATGCTATAGGAATATTTATTACTATATTATTGTGGAATATTTTTCATTTATAGAAGCCATTGATAAAATTCTGGGAATCCTGATAGTTTATTTTAGAAGTTACATACTTTTGGCCCTGTTATTCTTTGTCAACTCACTTTTTTTCGATTTATGGCTTTTATGTTCAAGTCATTACTGTAAAAATCAAAGCGACAACTGAATTAATGACTTGGACTTATTTTACTGTCATTTTTAATACACCAATGTGTATATAAAACTAAATTATGTTGCTTGCAGCTTACAGCAGTGAAATGAACATTATTATTATAAATTGCAGCAGTGATCAAGAATGTAAGCAGTGTACTGTAGGAAAAAAGGAAACCATTTTAAAGACATGCTGCATGGTGACATGGAAAGGTTCAATGCAGCGCAAAATAAATGAACAAATATGCTGCAAAATGCAGTAGAAAGATTGAGTTTTGTTCTCTTTAAAGGGATCAGAAACATTTCGGCCACATTGGTAGTGCAAATATGATGCAAGTTTCAACAGTTCAGCAGTTTACCAATTTAGCAGCTTAAGAAAAAGAAAACTGTTTTCTGGTCATGACAAGATGATTGGTGTGCGTTGAAACTGATTCCATCCTTCAATGCCACACCAGCGGGAGACGGTTTATAAAAGTCATGACCGCCTACGTGTAATTCAGTACGGACACCCAGAGCAGTCATACTCAACTTTTTTTTTCCCTTTGTCTTCTTGAGGTGATGAAATAACTCGTTAAAACGGTTAAGCCATTAATTATTTTCTCGAGATAAAGAGATAATTATCTTACGCCGGAGTATTCAGGCCAGGCTAGAGATTTTGTATTTTGAGAATATTCAATTCAATTCAGTTTATTTATATAGCGCCAAATTCACAACACATGTCATCTCAAGGCACTTTACAGTTCAACCAGATCATACAGTCAAATTGATACAAAGTTTTCTAAGGAAAACCAGCTGATTGCATTGACTCATTGACTCAAATACAATCCCTCACACTAAGCATGCTTGTAGCTACAGTGGAGAGGAAAAACTCCCTTTTAACAGGAAGAAACCTCCAGCAGAACCAGGCTCAGTGTGAGCGGCCATCTGCCGAGGCCGACTGGGGTTCAAGGAGACAGAAGCAGACGTAGAAAAAGCAGCTGTAAAAGGCGGCCCCGTCCAGGAAACACACAGCCAGGCAGACGAGCTCCAAGGCAGCTCCCATGCCAGAGGACGAAGAGAGCACATCCACTCAGTCACGGTCAGAGAAACAGGACCACACTGGAAAACAGGCCAATCTCCAACATCTATAAACAAGGGTGTTGATGGAAGCAGCACAGCTGATGTTTCTCTCCAGGATGACGTCACAGCCAAACGGGAACAGACGAGGCAAAGCTACTCTGAGGAAAAGTAGAGAGAGCAGAAGGTTAGAGATTGAACTAACAGATTCTGCAGAATAGGAGAACAGAGAGAGAATGAAGCAGAATGATGAAATGGGGGTCGCTATGTCCTCCAAAACTCTAAGCCTATAGCAGCATAACTATAGAGATAGCTCAGGATAACCTGAGCCACCCTAACTATAAGCTTTATCAAAAAGGAAAGTTTTAAGCCTAGCCTTAAAAGTAGACAGGGTGTCTGCCTCACGGACTAAAACTGGTAGTTGGTTCCACAGGAGAGGAGCCTGAGAACTAAAAGATCTGCCTCCCATTCTACTTTTAGAAATTCTAGGAACCACTAGTAAACCTGCAGATTGAGAGCGAAGTGCTCTGTTAGGAACATCAGGAACAATCAGATCTCTGATATAAGATGGAGCTTGGCCATTTAAGGCTTTATATGTGAGAAGGAGGATTTTAAATTCTATTCTTGATTTAACAGGAAGCCAATGAAGAGAAGCCAGGAGAGGAGAGATATGATCTCTCTTTTTCATTTTCATCAGAACTCTGGCTGCAGCATTTTGGATCAGCTGAAGGCTTTTAACTACAGTTTGTGGACTTCCTGATAGTAAAGAATTACAATAGTCCAGCCTTGAAGTAACAAATGCATGGACTAGTTTCTCAGCATCACCCCTGGACAGGAGATTTCTAATTTTTGCAATGTTCCTCAGATGAAAGAAGGAAATTCTAGAAACCTCTTTGATATGGGATTTAAATGACAGGTCCTGATCAAAAATAACACTAAGATTTTTTACTTTATTATCTGAAATCAGTTTAATCCCATCCAAATGAAGTGACTGGCTAATCAGTTTCTTTTTCAGAGACTCTGGTCCAAAGACTATAACTTCTGTTTTGTCTGCATTCAGAAGCAGAAAATTAAGAGTCATCCAGGTTTTTATGTCTTCAGACATGCCTGTAATCTATGTAATGGGTTAGCTTCATCTGGATTATAGACAGATATAGCTGGGTATCATCAGCATAACAGTGGAAATTAATCCCATGCTGTCTAATAATTCTACCAATTGGGAGCATGTATAAAGTAAAGAGAATTGGTCCTAGCACTGATCCCTGTGGTACTCCACAGGTAACCTTTGAGCGTGTTGAAGATCTATCATTAACATGAACAAACTGAATTCGATCAGATAGATAAGATTTAAACCAGTCTAGTGCTGTTCCTTTAATTCCAACAAAATATTCAAGTCTTTCTAAAAGAATATTCTGATCAACTGGATCAAATGCAGCACTAAGATCCAACAGGACGAGCACAGATTCAAGTCCATTATCTGAGGCCATGAGAATATCATTAGTGACTTTCACCAGAGCTGTTTCAGTGCTATGATGAGCTCTAAAGCCAGACTGAAACTCTTCAAAAAGTTCATTATGGTGGAAGTGATCGCAAACTTGTTTGGCAACTACTTTCTCAAGAATTTTGGATAAGAAAGGAAGATTGGATATAGGTCTATAATTGACCAAGTCATCTGGGTCAAGAGACGGTTTCTTAAGCAGAGGTTTAATTACAGCAATCTTAAAAGCTTTAGGTACATATCCCTGAAACAGAGATAGATTAATCACATCTAAAATGGAGGAGGAGATCAAAGGGAATACCTCCTTAAATAACCTGCTTGGAACTGGATCTAACATCCAAGTTGAAGGCTTAGATGAAGACAATAATTTTGCTAATTCAGAGAGTTCAACTGGATCAAAGCAGTCTAAACCCGGTTCAGATTCCATGACTACCTCAGGTACAATCGCGGATAGAGGAGTGCTTATGATCTTATTTTTAATAAGATCAATCTTATTTATAAAGAATCCCATAAAATCATTGCTGCTAAGAGCAGGTGGAATGGACGGTTCAACAGAGCTATGGCTCTGGGTGAGTTTGGCAACTGTATTAAAAAGAAATCTAGGATTATTCTTATTCTCCTCTATTAATGAGGAGAAGTATGCTGCTCTTGCTTTACAAAGGGTCCTCTTATACAGCAGTAAACCATTTTTCCAGACTAGGAAGGACTCTCGCAGGCCTGTGGAGCGATATTTTCTCTCCAGTTTCCTAGCATTTTGCTTCAAAGTACGCAGCTCTGCATTAAACCAAGGAGCAAGCTTTCTATTTTTAACGGTTTTCATTTTCAAAGGAGCTGCGTTGTCTAAGGCAATACGCAGAGAACTAGCAACCCCCTCAACAAAATCATCAACCTGTGAAGGGGAATAAGCTATGCTTTCGCACTCTGCAGCACTGCTCAGTGACACAGAGCAGAGAGAAAGTGAAGCAGATTCTTTAAAATTTATAACTGCACTATCTGATAAAGATCTACTAAAATTGAACCTTCTTTTGGGGGAGGAGAACTCTGTTAAAGTAATCCTGAAGGTTATTAGAAAGTGGTCAGAGAGGACAGGGTTGTGAGGAAATACTGTTATTTCTTCACATTCTATGCCGTATGTCAGCACAAGATCCAAAGTATGAAGATGAGAATGTGTGGGACTATTCACATTTTGAACAAAGCCAATAGTGTCTAAGATAGCATTAAAGGCTGCTCTTAAGCTATCGCCTTCAATGTCAGCATGGATGTTAAAATCTCCCACTATGATAGAATAAAGTGGTAACATTATGAGATTAAAGCATCAAACCGATGCCGAAGTTTAACTTGATGCTCCACAGTCCTCATTTTAGGGAAGACAGTGATTCTTGTAGGAATTGTCATAAAATACAACTTTATTTTCATAATTTAAGGTCTTTATTCTCGTAATTTTATGACTTTATTCTCATAATTTAACCATTTCATTGTTGTAATTTTATGACTTTATTCTTGAAATAGGAAAAAAAAAGCCTGGCCCTAATACACTGTCATATTATCTTGTTAACGCAATAGTTGATTTCTTGAGTTAACGAGATGATTAACCTTTATTTAAACCTGTGTTTAACTTTAAGACAACGTTGTTGGTTTGATGATTTGCTTCCACTTCTGATTCATCAGCAGTCAGCCTCAATGCCTCCAGGTGTTTCTGAACAGCGCCGTTGTTCCGCCTGGAACAGCTATAAGATGCATTAACACACAAAATGAGTCCAGATTAAAGATGTTCATTAAAAAACTGTTTTGTTTTTACTGTATTCCATACAATCCAATCCTCCACCACCTGACAATGAGTGGAAAGAAAGAGGAAACTAAAAAAACAAAACACGGTACCTTGACTGCACAACTATGGGCGCCGCAGGCATGGATGGACTGGAAACCCAGGGCTGCTGGCCAGCCTCATTCTTTACTCAGACAGATTAATCATTTGGTTATCTCAAGAAATCAATAACTGTTTCCTCATGATAACGATATAATTAACTAGTTATCTAGAGAAGACGATTCATTGTTTAACCCTGATAATGAGATAGGTATGTCATTATCTGCTTCCGTAGCCCCGTCATATGTAAAACATTGTAAAACGTTTTAAAGGCCATATGATGCGGCATAAAATCCAAAGTCTTTCGTGGTGTGCGTCCTTTTAAAAGCAAAATCTGAATCACTGCTTGAAACTCAGCAGGCTCCGTTTCAGATGATCGTATTTGAATTTAGCGATTTTAGAAGAACATTTCATGACACACTATATGATGCAGATTTTATTAGTCTTTGGTATGAGATGAAATTTTCCTCCGCTTATCCGGGGTCGGGTCGCGGGGGCACTAGCTTAAGAAGGGAGGCCCAGACTTCCCTCTCCCCAGCCACTTCTTCTAGCCCCTCAGGAGGAACCCCAAGGCGTTCCCAGGCCAGCCGAGAAACATAGTCCCTCCAGCGTGTCCTGGGTCTTCCCCGGGGCCTCCCCCCGGTGGGACGTGCCCGGAACACCTCACCAGGGAGGCGTCCTAACTAGATGCCCGAGCCACCTCAACTGGCTCCTCTCGACGTGGAGGAGCAGCGGCTCTACTCCGAGTCCCTCCCGGATGACCGAGCTTCTCACCCTATCTCTAAGGGAGAGCCCAGCCACCCTACGGAGGAAACCCATTTCGGCCGCTTGTATCCGCGATCTCCTTCTTCTACCCTTTTCCGGCTCAAGACCACGGCCTCGGACTTGGAGGCACTGATCCTCATCCCGGCCGCTTCACACTCGGCTGCGAACCGATCCAGCGAGAGCTGCAGATCACGACATGATGAAGACAATAGGACCACATCATCTGCAAAAAGCAGAGACGCAATCCTAAGGCCACCAAAACGGATCCCCTCAACACCTTGGCTGCGCCTAGAAATTCTGTCCATGAAGGTAATGAACAGAATCGGTGACAAAGGGCAGCCCTGGCGGAGTCCAACTCTCACCGGAAACGAGCCCGACTACTGTTTACCAGTAAATCTACTAATTACTAAAAACTCTGACTGAGGAGAAAATGTTTAAAAATGCTGCAACCACTGCTTATATTAAGTAGTTCCTAAAAAGGAGAGGCTGACTAATTTCTGAGTTGGAAATCCAGATTAGTTGGGATTTCCGATTCAAAAGATGTAACCTGGAAGAAAGAAGCAGAGCCTGTTTACTAATTGTCACTTTTTTGTCAACAGGAAATAAAAGTGAATTCAGCACAAAATCAGGATTAAGCTAGCCTCGTGAGACCATCCTGATCGCGCGAGCTTTCAAGGTTTCACTCGCAGATTGGTCTGGCTACTTTCCGTTAAAGAACGAACGTCCAATCAGCGTTGGCTTTGAGGCGGGTTGAGGTGTGACGCAACGAGAAGCGCGACAGTTCAGTCTAAAGATTATGGCGGCTTCAGCCGATGAAACTAGCGTTAGCGTGGCTATCGAGCAATTTTTATCGGAATTACAGAGTATTTCTCCACTGAAAGAAGAGCAAAACACTGCTCTGGAGGCTTTTCTCAGAGGAAAAGATGTTTTTGATCTTCTCCCGACTGGTTTCGGCAAGAGTTTGATCTATCAATTGGCTCCTCTTCGTCGTCGCTCTGTTAGTACGTCATATGCTTCGTTGATCTGATTGGTTTATTTGGCCCGTCTATCACCAACATAGGCCAATCAGCTAACCAGTATTTCCGCCCCTTCGCAAAATTACTTCAACGGAAGGTTTCCAGATGGATATGCGGAGCAAATCCAGATGAAAACCAGATGAAAGTGCGCATTCAGCTCGGCAAAGAACTCATGCTCTTCCTCAACACTGAAGTCCTCAGACATTTTTCTTTCGTTGTTTCTTTCTTTGCACAGGTAAACAGCACATTTCTTCTTCTACGCTTGCATTATCGGCAGAGCAGACGCTGAATGCGCACTTTCATCTGGTTTGGTCTGCCGCGGTTTCCGTAGACTCGTGAACGCGCTTTTAGGAAATCCTATGCACTACTGTTTATGCTCTAAAAACATTCTAAATGACTTCGTTTCGAGTAAATTCTGGATGCTACCCACTCAGGACACTTGGAATACATTGGACGAGCAGTATGGAGGAATATTGACACGTTTTTTCTGGACTTTTATGGACCTTTCTGCCTCGGGCGCCATAGACCTCCATTATTTGAATGTCAGCAGACAGCAAGAAGCCTCCCAGATCTCCAGATGCATTTGAGATATCAAAAAAGTACTCCAGAGTGTTGTTCAGCGTGGGGGTGAGTAGAAAATGAAGGCTAATCATGTTTTGGGTGTACTATTCCTTTACGCTGGTTGAAAATGGGGAAGCTGGTGACATACTGTTCTTCCTCTGGTGTTTATAATTAATTTAAACTTTAAAATCCCTGATCCTGAATCAGTGTTTTTTCATCCATACCTGCAGGTTTGTGCACTGATGTGTAACTGATACAGAACGAGAAAGGATGCAAAGCACATTGATGTTATTGGTCAGTCTTAGTAAATCCAATTAATCTCTCTCTTAGAAAAATCTGTAAAAAGAAATGAGAAGATAGAATAATTTTCTCTTCACAAAAGCTAACATAGCTTCTGACTCAGCTTCAAGTAAAGCATAAAAAAGAAAGATAGAGAGAATAAGGAATAAAACATGTCTCCAGGACAGCTGCAGCACACAGAGAGTGCTGAGAGTGTGATGGTAGGAACCCTGCAAGTCAACTCAGTGACTTTCAGGCTCCTGTCAAAAATAATAGACTATCCTAATTATTTCACACAGACACAGTTATCAGTAACAATGGTTCAACAAAATCTTGAGAATACAGTTTAATGTCTTTCATACTAGTATAGTTATCTTTTAGACATTGTGATAGTGTGTCATTGGCTTTAGATCACCTTTGGGAACTGAAACTGGTTTATCCGGCGTGTTTTAACATGTATGACTGTCAACCAGTTAAAACATGTTCCTGTTGTTGCAGAATAAGGGAAACTATGACCCAGTTTTAACAGGTGATATTCAATATTACAGTCAGTTAGTGGTAATTAAACCCTTTAGAAGATTTACAATGTTCTCAAATTGGAAGCACAGACTTAAACTGAATGTTTGGTCCTGTCCTGCCCCCCCTATCCACACCAATAGCACCTTCAGTGCAGTCAACCCCTGCAGGAGCCGCCCAGCTTAGTGCAGTCTACAGTGCAGAAACTCACCTCTGCATTTAACCCCTCCCCTTGGGGAGCAGTGAGCTGCCATTGTTTGGCACCCGGGGAGCAGTGTGGGGTTAGAGGTCTTGCTCAGAGACCCAGAGTTGCAGTCTGTGGGAGTGGGGCTTGAACTCAGAACCTCAGGATTCCAAGCTCTGTGCCCTAAACACTAGGCCGCCACTCCCCATCATGGTGGCGTCCATGATGGATGGCAGCTCAGGCTCTGGAAGTTTGTTCCAGATAAGTGGAGCATAGGAACTAAATGCTGCTTCTCCATGTTTAGTTCTGGTTCTAGGTATGCAGAGCAGGCTGGAGCCAGAAGACCTGAGTGGTCTGGAGGGTTGATACACACTAAAATTAATTAATATTGGCTATCAAACTAGTCCAAATTAAAAAACTAAATATTATCTATGCTAAAACAGGCGAAAGCTTCTGATTGCAGTTCTGTTAACAACGTTAATAAGAGCCCTGGGAGTTTGAGGGTTCTGCACAGTATCTTAGCTGTTCCTAGAGCCACTGGTGTTTCTCTAGTTGCTCATGTTCCTTTTTCCTGATGTTGCAGTCACTTGGTATTGCTGTGTGTTTCAATACATTTTCGCTTAAACCGGAAGTACGCCGCTCCGAAGACACACCCCTCTGGTGAAGGTTGTAAAAAACACTAGCTGTCCTATTTCTGTGTTGGTGTTGCCCAGATCTACCACACCAGGTAAGACCCCAGGTGCAGACCATGCAAAGAGGCCCCTGAGTCAATCTGCACGGTGCAAGATGCTGGCAGGGAAAGCTAACATGGAGCGCTATAACCAAGTGTCTGGAAAAGTGTACAGCAGGGGTCACCAACGTGGTGGCCACAGGCACCAAGGGGCCCCTCATGGACCACATGGGGTGCCCTCAGACTTCTAAAAAAAGAACAATTCACCAGTGGGCTAAGTTTGAAATTTTCTTCTATTTCTCTCCTTTCAGTCACAGCTATTGACAAATTTATAGATCCTTTTAAAATGACAATGTCTAAAATACAATTAGGACTTAAAGGAAACAATAAAAATGTTTATAATGTATAATGAAGTTTGCTGTGCATGGGTCAGTATTGGTAGCCCTTCCTATGACTCAGTACCCTTGAAGTGGCCCTCAGACTTAAAAAGGTTGGTGACCCCTGGTGTAGAGGAACATCTGTGCAGAATATGGGCAGGAAAGCCAAAGGTCAAAGTGGGAAACGCCACCGAAGGCGGTAGAGAATGATCTGCGTTTAAAGGGATTTTGTATTAGTTATCTTGCAGTGAAATGGATATATTTCACTCAAACATTAAACCCAGGGGTGCCACATGGGGGTGACATGACTTATGGTGGCCCCCAAAAGAAGAAGAAAAGATATGTCCCACTATTATATTTCAAATATAAAAAGAAAATTGGCATTCAAATAAATAATCTTTGTATTCTCCTTGATTTTCCATCCAGTTTTTTTTATATCTGCAGTTTCGTTGTCTTTTCAGTTCTCCTGTTTGCTTTCTTAGACCTGCTGACGCCATCGCTGTGCTGCTATCTGGTCGTTGTCTGTGCTTTCAAGATAAAAGACTTCAATGGTGCTTTGCTAACAGATGACCAGAGTTATTCATAAAATAATAGTACATTTGCTAATATAAATGTATCTGGTTATAAGTGGATGTTATAATATTCCAATAAGACATTGAAACGCAGTCTTCCATTCCAGGTAGTAAAAAAGATAAACTGTTACACATTATCTTCCTAAGTCACCTACTTCCTGTTCATACTTGCTTAAACAAGCAGTGCAGGAATGAAAGGTAAGCAGGTCATCAAGGGTTGGTCTGATGTAAAACAAATAAAGAACAACGCCCAGATAGCCTGAAGGTGTCAACAACAGCAACAGCCGCTCTCTGACACTTTGAACTGAAAAGAGAAGAAATACTTTTCACTGAACGAGCTGGTTTTCATGATGATTGGATGATAAGTTAACATATAGAATGATAATTTTAGAGGTTTTTTCAGAGTTTTATTTGTATATATATATATATATATATATATATATATATATATATATATATATATATATATATATATATATATATATATATATATATATATATATATATATATATATATATATATATATATATATATATATATATATATATATATATATATATATTTTTTTTTTTTTTTTTTTTTTTTTTTTTTTTTTTTTTTTGGTGGACAAAAAGCAGAGGAAAGATGTTGTGGTTGCCATAGCAATACCAAGTGACTGCAATATCAGGAAAACAATAATATGAGAAACTAGAGATATAGCAGGGGCTCAGAGAAAAGCTGGAGAAAACCTGGAAGGTCAAGGCATCAATGGGACCCGTGGTCATTAGGGCCCTCGGGGAAGGGGCCCCCAAACTGGAGGAGTTACAGCAGATCCCTGGAAATACATCAGACATCCCCGTCTAGAAGAGGAACAGCTAAGATACTGGCAGAACCCTCAAGCTCCCAGGGCTCTGGTAGAGGACCCCCCAAGCTTGGAGGAAAAACGGGGGAAGACCACCCGCAGTGGGGGAGGAAGAAAAAAAAATATATTTTTTTTTCTCACTGCATTGTGTCAGGTTTTTGTTTCTGTTATGTTTTTCTTTTGAGTATTCAGTCTTACTTTACTCCTTGTTTTCTAGTGTTTAGTTTTCTTTTCTCCTTGTTTTATAGTCCTAGTTATTTGATTATCATTTTGTTGTTATTTTCAGGTTTCTATTTGTTGCTCTCTGCTGCCCTCTTGTGTTCTCCTTCTTCCCTAGCTCTTTCCCTCTCTTGTTCTGTGCACACCTGCTCCCAGTTTCCTCATTAGCCCCCTCTTTGTCTCAGTCTCCTTTAAAAGCCCTCTCTCTTCAGTTCCCCTTTGCTGGGTCCTCATCAAACACCGTCAAACTTGCTCCAACTTCTTCTCTCTGTGCCTTCCTCCTTATGATTATTATTCCCCTGATGTCTCCATGGTTTCTGGTACGTTTAGACTAGTTTTCATGTTTTTGATTTTTGGACTCCTGGTTTCATGTTTGTTTGGACTTTGTTTTCTTTTTGGATTTTTGGATAACCTGCCTCTGTTTTCTGTTAAGTAATTATTAAATCCACAAGAGATTCACCTCTGCCTCCCTGCCTCTGCTTTTGGGTCAACTAACCATAGTCAAATTGTGACACATTGAACTGAGGACACCACTCCATGGGTTTAGTCTTTAGGATGAACTAGTCTCTGTTTAAGCGTCTGTTTGGTTCGAAATGTTCTGGGATTTTGAGAAAATCCTCTTGAGTTTTTCAGAGACTCCAGTAACATCTGGGATGGAGATGTTTTTGTGTTTAATCTTCTCACCGTTATGTTCTGCTGCGTGTCTTTTGGATTTCCTTGCTGATTTGACAAACGCCCAGTTTGGGTCTCCACAGGTTTAGAAAGCATCTTTGATGTCTTCTCTGCTTCCCTTCTGTTTTAGCAGAGACATGCTCAGCACAATGTTTTAAAGTTCTGATGACTGACAGTTTGTTGTCCAGTGGGGGGTGTGAGTCAAACAGAAGACATTGGTCTGTGTTAGTGGATTTCCTATAGACTTCAATGTTGAGGTTTCCATCTCCTTCCATGCTCTCCAAACAGTGCAGAAAAGGCAGCTTGTTGTCGTTGGCATCCTTTCTGGTGAACTGGATGTTCTGGTCCACTGAGTTGACGTGTCTTCTGAAAGCTTCCACTTCCTTTAGCTGGATTTTGTATCATCCACTTTATCTAAACCAGTGGCTTGGTGGGGTTCCATTGAAAGTGTCTAAAGCTCTTTTTTCCATTTCTTCCATGCGAAGATTGGCTACAATTGGTGACAAAGGAGATCCCATTACACAACCATGCTTCTGTCTGTAAAATTATCCCTGAACTTGAAATAGGTTGTGGAAAGAGAAAGGTCCAGTAGGGAGCAGATTTAGTCTGGAGTGAAATTAGTCCTGTTGTTTAGGTCACTATCTTGTTGAAGACATTTCCTGACTGTTTCCACTGCCTCTGATATTGGTATACATGTGAAAAGAGAAGTAACATTTAAAGACAGCATGGTTTCTCCTGGTTTCATCTTTAAATGTTTGACTTTGTTTGTAAAGTCTTTGGAGTTCTCTATATAATGTGGTGTGTTTCCCTCCGGGGGGGGGGGGGGTGCTAGGTTCCTTACAACAGGACTGTGTCTTTCCACAACCTATTTCAAGTTCAGGGCTTTTAACACCAGCATCATACTGGGCAGGATGTCAAAGTGGACTGAGGTTGCTGATCATCTCTTCTGTCATGCCGTCATCTGCTGCTTTCTTTCTGAAATGGGTTTTGGGATGATAACTTCATTCTTGTTATCTTTCAACTTTATTCTCATGACATTATGACTTTTTTATCCTAATATTACAATTTCATTCTCGAAACAAAGATATCTCTAGCCTGGCCCTAATACTCAGTAGTAGTAATTTGCCACTGAATCTATAGAGATATAAATAACTACACATGCAAAATGTCAGGTAGACAAACAACTGAAACTGAAACTGAAACTGTTAAAAGATGGCGGCGCGCACGGACGCAGCGGCTTACGGCTCTCCATTCCAGTGCTACCGAAAGTACACTTTTCAGTCGCTCTTGGACATTGGATATCAATCACAGATATCTATTTCGAGTGACTTTCTTCGTAAGCACAACATTCCGGACGAGATAGCGAGACCACCCGGGTCTCCGTGGATTGTTGTCGGGTCCTGGAGAAGACGCAGGCGGAGGAGAGAGAGGAAGCAGAAGCGGGGCTGCCGGTCTGGCCTATTGCTAAGGCTACGTAAACAACCACACAAGCCGCCTCTCCCGAGCCTGTTTCTCTCCAACGCCAGATCCCTGCTGCATAAAATGGACGACCTGGATTTACACCTCACTGGAAATCGCTACGTCCGGGACTGCTGTGTGTTTATCATTACCGAAACTTGGCTTAACCCGGACATTGCCGATGCTAGCATGCAGCTAGCCAGCCGCACTCTGCTACGCGCGGACAGAACAATGGACTCCGGTAAGAGCAGAGGAGGGGGGCTTTGTATGTATGTGCATGACAACTGGTGCAACAACGGAACCATCATAGACAGCCACTGTTGTCCGGACCTCGAGTACATGATTGTTAGGTGCCGGCCTTTTTTCCTCCCGAGAGAGCTGACCGTAGTTATCGTCACGGCTGTTTACATCCCACCCGACGCCGATGTAAGCGCGGCACTCTCTCTCCTGCTGAACGCGGTGAGCGAACAACAACGAGCTCACCCCGACGGCTTTCACATCATAGCGGGGGATTTTAATAAGGCCAACCTAAAGTCTGTACTACCAAATTTCCATCAGCACGTGAAATGTGCCACGCGAGGCGAGAACACCTTGGACCACGTCTACACCAGCATCAGGCATGCTTACAGAGCCGTCCCCCTCCCCCATCTGGGAAAATCGGACCATCTGTCCCTACTGCTCTTTCCGGCCTACACCCCCCTCAGACGCAGAATCAGGCCCACCGTAAGGACCATCACCACCTGGCCTGAAGATGCACTTCACAAACTCAAAGACTGTTTTCAACGGACAAACTGGGACCTGTTCGAACACCAGGAGCTGGGAGCACACACAGACACAGTACTGGACTACATCCACTTCTGCACCAGTAATGTGACTGTGACCAAAACTATCCGGGTCTTCCCCAACCAGAAGCCCTGGATGACCAGTCAGGTCCGCTCCCTTCTTAGAGCCCGTGACGCCGCCTTCAGGTCAGGAGACAGAGCTCTGTATAGTGCTGCCAGAGCTGAGCTGAAGAGAGGGGTCAAAGAGGCTAAAGTAGACCACAGACAACGGCTGGAGTCCCAACTGTCCAGTAACAATACCCGTAAGGTGTGGCAGGGCATCCAGGAGATCACCAACTTCAGGGGCAGCGTCATTCAAACTGAACAACAGGGCGCACAGCTGTCAGAGGAGCTAAACAGCTTCTTTGCTCGGTTTGGAGAATCCCAGCGGCCCTCCCCTGTCCCTGCCCTGTCCCCTCCCCCACCCAGCGCTGACACCCCCCCACTCATTGTCCAGGAGCACAACGTCAGGAAGGTGCTACTGGCAGTGAACCCCAGGAAGGCCGCAGGCCCAGACGGAGTCCCTGGCAAGGTGCTAAAGGCATGCGCGGGCGAGCTCGCCCCCACCTTCACCAGGCTCTTCAACCTGTCCTTGGCCCAAGCCACCGTTCCGTCCCGCCTGAAAACCTCCACCATCATCCCGGTGCCGAAGAAGTCTGCCATCACCAGCCTGAATGATTACCGCCCAGTGGCCCTCACTCCGGTAATCATGAAGTGCTTTGAGAAGCTGGTTCTTCAGCACATCAAGGACTGTCTCCCCCCACACCTGGATCCCCAACAGTTTGCATACCGGGCCAACCGATCCACAGAGGACGCCGTTGCCGTGGCTCTCCACTCTGCTGTGAACCACCTGGAGCAGCAGCAGAGCTACGTCCGGATGCTCTTTGTGGATTACAGCTCGGCCTTTAACACCATCCTCCCGGACAGACTCATCATCAAACTGGGCTCCCTTGGACTCCCCCCTCTCACATGTGCCTGGATTAACAACTTCCTGACCGACCGACCCCAGGCTGTGAGAGTTGGCCCCCACCTCTCCTCCACCCGCACGCTGAGCATCGGCTCCCCACAGGGCTGTGTGCTGAGCCCCCTCCTCTTCTGCCTCTACACCCACGATTGCAGACCGATCCACAACCACAACCAGATCATCAAGTACGCCGACGATACCGCTGTGGTCGGTCTCATCTCCAGGGGCGACGAGGCCGCCTACAGAGAGGAGGTCCTGAAGCTGGCTGATTGGTGCTCAGAGAACAATCTGACTCTGAACACCAAGAAAACCAACGAGCTCATCATAGACTTCAGGAGGCACAGCCCTGAGCCAGCTCCCCTCTTCATCAACGGCGAGCAGGTGGAGAGGGTTCACAGCGTCAAATACCTCGGCGTCCACATCTCTGACCGCATCACCTGGTCAGAGAACATCACCACCATCATCAAGAAGGCCCGGCAAAGGTTACACTTCCTGAGAATCCTCAGAAGGTATAACCTCAACTCTGATCTGCTGCTGGCCTTCTACCGCTCCTCCATCGAGAGCTTGCTGACCTACTGCATCATAGTATGGTTCGGCAGCTCCACCGCTGCCGACAGGGAGAGGCTGCAGAGGGTGATAAAGGCGGCGCAGAGGATTATCGGTCGCCCTCTCCCCTCCCTGGCAGACATTTACTCCACCCGGTGCCTCAGCAGAGCCAGGGCCATCTCCAAGGACAGCTCCCACCCTGGCTCCACCCTGTTTGACCTGTTGCCCTCTGGAAGGCGCTACAGGCAAATGAGGATCAGGACAAACAGACTCAAGAACAGTTTCTTCCCCCGAGCCATTGCCGCCCTCAACTCCGACCTGCACTGATGGACACTTTTCACCTGGTTTGCATTATTCCCCAAGCCATTGCCCCCCCTCAACTCCGACCTGCACTGTCGGTCACTTTACACCTGTTTTGCACTATCCCCCCCCCCCACAATCTGTGCCAGTACTGTTTTACATTTCCTTTTCACTGTTTACATTTCCTTTTAATATATTTATATATATTTTTTGTAACTGTTTACATTTCCTTTCCTTTTAATATATCTATATATTTTTTATATATTTTTATTTTATTTTTATTTCACGGTAGCTGTTATGGAAGTCCCAAATCTCATTGTATTTGTCACAGAATATAATGACAATAAAGGCTTTTTGACTTTTTTTTTTACTTTGAAAGTGAGTGAGGAGCTTTACTTTTGGAAAGGCCCTCGTAAAACTTCCAGCTGAACTTCAGTCTCAACATTTCCTCTTTTCTCAAGTGTCTATAAACCTCAACTAATTGCCCTCACCACTCTTCCTGCTGAGGGAGAAGAGATGGATATACTCGTCGTCACAATCCAAACCCTTATAGACTTTTTTGCGAGTCTGTTTTTCTTTGCCAAAGTCTTGATTTAAAAAGTAAAATAAACCAGAGATTTCTTCTCACTATCCAAAGGTCAGGTACCTGTATTTTCTCCTATCATATTCCAGCAGTTTATTACTCTGCTGGATTAGAGATAACAAAAAAAAAGAGGGTTAGTATAATTGCAGACCCGCATTTAGACACCTTTAACCATAACTCTCAGAACACATAAAAAATTGTAGTTGAAAAGTCATAAAATTCTAAACATAGGAGATGGGGTGAGTTTTTTTTTTTATTCCTAACCCAACGTTACACACCCAGCGAGAGCTAAAGAAGATCTACATTGTTAAAATGTACAGAAAAGATGTTTGAAGTGCTTCCTATAAAAACTTGACATGGATATAAACCTTGGAAATAGCTCAAACTAACCAAACCGACAGATAGAAGAAACAAAAATCAGACGATGATCTGGCCCCGATAGTTGGAACTGAGTACAATATAAAGGAGAATTGTTGATTCTCCTTCATATTGCTGATCAAACTGCAATCTGCAGATTGTTCCACAGTTTAGGTGTGGTAACCACGAAGGAACAATCATCCCACTATTTATACCGCGACCTGGGACGGCCAGAACCATTTGATCAGCAGAACGGAGAGCTCTGCTGGCGTGATGTACGGTCAGGATCTCAGTTATATATAGCTGAGCAAGACCATGAAGGGCCTTAAAAACCAGTGTTAAAACTTTAAAATCAATCCGAAAAAGGGTGGGAGCCCGTGCAGGGAGGAGAAGATGGGAGTGATGTGGCTTTGCTTGGATGAGCCAGAGAGAAGGGCTAACCTAACCTAACCCTGTAACCGTTGGATTTACGACTGTGGGAGGCCAGAGGAGAGAGTGCCAACTTATTCTCATTATGAGTTCGTATGAAATCGTACAAAAAGTTATGCACCGTAATTTGGTACGTTTTGGACGTTTTTTTCGTCGTATGCGCATCTTACGCACAATTCAAGAACATAGAATATAAATTACAATTAGCCCTAACCCTGAACCTAAGATATAAAACAGCAAGCAACGTAGTTAGAGACATGAACAAGTGATTATTGCACTGTTTTTCCCATTTTTACGTCCGTCCGCGGATCTGCTTTTTTTTCTGTCTGCCAGCGCATGCACACTGTTGTGGTTTTTTCAGGAAAAACGTCCAAAACGTACGAAATAGTGTGCATAACTTTTCGTACGATTTCATACGAACTGATAATGAGAATATGTTGAGAGTGCTGCTGTAGTCCAACCGAGAACTAATAAATGTGTGAATCACCTTCTCCAGGGCTTGGCGTTAGAGAAAGGGTTTCACTTCGGTCAGTTATAGTTGGTAAAACAAGTTTGATTAGATTAAACAAACTAATGGTCAAAATCTGAGGAGGCCACAGTTGTAATACCAGTGTTAAGTAGTACTGTTTTCTGATGACCATCGCTAATGGCATCAGCTGTAAGACATTGACTTCTAATCCTGAGGGTTGTTGGTTCAAGACTTTTGAAAGTTGCGATAACATTTAACAAGTATTTTAGATAATGTGACTAATTTGTATCAGTTTGCCCTTTTACACGCTGCCAAAGTTGGTTGGTTTAACCGAAAAGATTGGTTGAAAACATAACTTCCAACCCAATTAAAACCAGAAACTGTGAAAAAACTATGATGTTTGAATAAAAATGACCAACACCTTTCATTTTGTTCATCATTGCCCAATTTGCACAAACACTTCCACTGTCTGCTTGAACTTATTTCACTAAAATGGCAGAAAAACATTGAATCATTGTTGTCTTCTGAGACATTTTACTCACAAAAAAAATACAAAAGATTGTATTATAGACACCAGTCATTAAAGGCATACTACGCAACATTTTTCAGTTAATTAAAGGAAAATTCCGGTTTTTAACACTTTTAGCCCCTTTTCTGTAGTGTCCAGGATGAAATCGAATGATCGACACCAAAATTTTGACAATTGGTCCTGTCTCTGCTATTTGGCTCATGCAGAATCCCCCCCTGGCTGCTTCAGAATGGCTTTCATAGTGCATGTCCGATAATGTCCTTAAAACAACCTTAAACGTTCTTTTTTTTAAATATGCTACTCACCAGGTCGTCAGCGCTGTTCAATGACGTTCAAAAACAAGTTTCGTAAAGAAAAAACGTTCCTGTAGTGTTTTATTTAGCATTTTGTAAATCCCATTGAGTTCTGTTGGAATAGTCAATATCCCTCCGCCACCGGAAACGGAAATGGGGCCTGTTTACGCTTAGTTGTAGTCTTTTCACAAGGCCCAAGTGTTTCTGCTTCACTCTGTGTACTCCGACGTCGAGGTGCTAACGTCTCTGTTAAACACTTTAAAAAACTCTGAAAATGGAATACGAAAGGTGGATTCTTGAGGAGGACATATTGGACTTTGAGTTTGACGGTACAAACATTGTCGCCAACTAGTGGTCTGGAGTGTGCAACGCTTCAGATTCGAACGGGAAGCGGAAGTTTATAAGCGGTTGTGATGTATCGGAAAAAATAGTTCTGGGATTTACAAAATGCAAAATAAAACAAGACAGGAACGGTTTTTCTTCACGAAACTTTTTTTGGAACGTCATTGAACAGCGCTGACGACCCGGTGAGTAGCATATTTTAAAAAAAGAACGTTTAAGGTTGTTTTAAGGACATTATCGGACATGCACTATGAAAGCCATTCTGAAGCAGCCAGGGGGGGATTCTGCATGAGCCAAATAGCAGAGACAGGAGCAATTGTCAAAATTTTGGTGTCGATCATTCGATTTCATTCTGGACACTACAGAAAAGGGGCTAAAAGTGTTAAAAACCGGAATTTTCCTTCAATGTGTTCCATAACGTTTTGGATGATTAAATGAGTCATTTCAGGTTGAACAAAGGTTTTCTCGGCCGCCCTGGTGGTCTGTAGGGGAAATACCGTACTTGTAATTGCAGGAGCCCTCGGCCCGCACCCACAGGCTCAGAAGTCTCATGCATCGCGAGAGTCGGTCTTGCTTTACGGCGAGAACTGCTACACGCCCCCAGTGAAAGGCATGCTCGTTGCTAGCGCAGTGGTGATATTTTTGCAGTTATCATGGCGGAACCAGCGAGAAAACAGCGAAAGCCCATGTCGGAGCAGGCAAGAAAGAGGAAAAGGGATCTCTACCGCAGTAGACATGGTGATTCGTTGCGTTCGCCTGTCTGCTAAGCTCAAAACAACAGCGCCTGGCTTGACAGAGACACCAGGAGAACAGCTGAGCATATTTACGATGGTGCACTTTTACTTTCGCCCTCTGGGGGGAGCCTCGCTGGAAAATCAACACCAGTTGCATAGTATACCTTTAACAATTTCAAACAAAGTTAAATGGGGAAAAAAACAAGAAAAAAAAACAAAAAATACGAGATTCTATTACTAATTGTAGTTCTGACCTCCACCAGTAGGTGGCGACATGTTCATATGAAGCTTCATGAACTGTGGGGATTGTTGAAGCAATTTGGCCAAACGGTTCAATGAGGCTTCATCTCAGCATCACATGCTGTAAATATTCTACAATAAATGCTCCATGTTAATGAAAATATGCAAACATAGAAATAACTTTTGAGATTTCATTCATGTGGCTCCTAATATAGATCTGTGAGGACTTGAAATGTCTAGAGGCAAACAGACGTTATCACTTCTATTGATATCTTCAAAGCCCCGCTGCAATACCTGATCAATGTGTTTATGGAAGCAGAAAACTCGTCTCTTTATCCTTTTTCTTGCTGCCAATGCTGATCTGTCTGAACATTTAGCTTTGGTTTGATTAAGGAAATGATCTAATATTTACAATCGCTTCAATTCAAAAAGGCTCTTATAGCTAAAGCTAATTAAAGCTTCAGTTACTGTCATTTTTTTCTTTGCCTTAAAAGGAAACGCTGGAATCAGTAAACAGCGCTACAGTTATAGGCAGGCATTAAAAGGATGCTCTCTGTGATACTGACCTGCATTTCCCTGCTGCTGAGGAGGGAGGGAGGGAGAGCAGATGAGTCTGCAGATAATTTCCACTTCATATAAGCTGCAGCGGTCTTTGCACCTGCCAAGGTGTGTATCTAAAAAGAAAGGCTTTCCTGCTTATTGCAAAGAAATGGGTTGTCAATAAAGCTCATTAATGAAATGCGGTACTTTCTGCTGATGCTCTTCCTACACCGACCAATGATCATTCATCTGTCCAACCCCTTAACCTTTGGTGGATGTTGCTGTGGTCCCCACTGCAGAGTAGAGGAGGCAGAAATTATTTAATGTAGATGTGGGTATTACAGAAACAAATAATCCAGAAACATCAGGCAAAGTAAAGTTGGGAAGATGCTCAGCGAAGCTAACATAAGGAATAAAGAAATAAATAGAATCCAGCAAAGAGGAACTGCACAGGAGGGTATATATGGGGGACAGAACAAAGAACGGTGTAACCAGCTGACAGGGAACAGATTTGGATGGGAGAAACCACAAGGCTGCTGTATAAATCCTCAAACTCAACACTATTTAACACATTTTTAATTGAAAACTTTTCCTGGATGGGAAGTGAAACGTCTTCAAACTTGGACACAAAGTCCAGAGGATTTTTTTTTTTTTTTACTTTTATGGAATAGTTTGAATAAAAGTAAAAAAGTTCAATTAATGCAATTTATTACACCAGCTTTCAAATCAGTTTATTCTTAGACGTTCAATTGTAACAAAAACCAAACACTGGAAAAGAAATAAATTCAGCAAACAGGCTGATTTTATCAGAAAGCAGTTAGTTGCACTGGGTTTTATTTCGGGGTGTCAGGGGGAGGAGATCTGATTGAAAAAACTGTAAGTAATGGATCCTTTTCAATCCCAGTCCTTTTTCCTGGTTTTTGCATGACAGGCATGTTTTGACATTTCTTTTGTGTTTTTTTATGATGCCTTAAATATGTTTGCCAAAGCTCAGGAAAAGGCTTTTCACATTAGGTAACGCAGAGATTGCTTAAAGGGATCAGTTCTTGTTTGAACAGCCTAGCGTACAAACTGCCTTAGGATCCGCCTTCAATGATCAACAGAACAAATCTGTTTTATTGAGCAACACGACCAAAAGTTCACAGACATTCATCGGGTTGGATTTATGACAGCACTAATGAACTTCCTGCTTCTGCCATAAGGGTAGGGAAAAAAAGTTGGTGTGTATGTGTCTGTGTGTGTGTGTGTATGTGTCTAGCCCTCAGAGTGAGGACCATTATGCCAATTTCACCTTCAGATCAGTTGTTGCAAAATGAGGACATTTTTGGTCCTCACAAGCTATTTTGCTAATGGTTATGTTTAAGGCTACGGTGTCAATTGGGTAAGGGTGATGTATTCATATATATATACATACAAATACAGAAATATCCAATCCAATCCACTTTATTTATATAGCACGATTTAAAAAAACACAAGGTTTCCAAAGTGCTGCACAAAGAAGATAAAATAACTAAAATAAATAAAATAAAATAAAAGCACTGCCCGCACAGGATAAAAATATGCATGTGTATACATAAAATCAACATGTGTATACCTAAAATCAATACCCTACATGGTGTCAAAAGCCAAAGAAAAGAGGTGGGTTTTAAGAAGAGTTTTAAATGAGACAGAGAGGTGGCCTGTCTAATGTGCAGCGGCAATCCATTCCAGAGTTTTGGAGCTGCAAGAGAAAACGCTCGATCCCCTCTGAGCTTAAGCCTTGCTTTAGGCACTGTCAGGAGCAGCTGATCAGCTGACCTGAGAGATCGGCTGGGAGTGTAGGGGTGCAGCAGCTCAGAGAGGTAAATTGGGGCAAGGCCATTCAATCTACCGCTGCTGTACCCCTACACACATATATATACATATTAGGGGTGGAACGGTTCACAAAATCCACGGTTCGGTTTGGTTCACGGTTTCGTGGTCACGGTTTTCGGTTCGGTTCATGATGATTGTTACACCGAAATTCCATAGAAATTAATGAAATTAATGAAAAAATCCCAAAAAATTAATGAATTGTAATTATTTTTAATGATCCGCGGAAACCCTGGATCATTTCCGCATGTTCTGCTGCTTTGAATTTAATCATCTCCGCATGCCCTCTACCATCTCCAAGGAACTCAGAGCGGAGCAGACGAAGCCACAGTGGAGGCTGTAGGCTTTGCTTTGAGCAGCCGGTCTGGAGCGCAGCGGGGCGGAGCGCTGACGGAGTATGTGGGATTTCGGGGTTAGCATGACATGTTGGTCATGTTGCTGTTAGCATAAACAAAACGTGTTGCACAATGCTTGCACACTGTTGCACTTTTATCCACAGCTTTCTTTCCGCCGTCATCGTAGGTCACTCTAAATGCAAAGTGGTCCCATACAGCAGACCTATAAAGTGCTGCTGGCGCGTCTTCCAACTCCTGTTCTTTCCCACTCGCCATACCCACACAATTCTCCACAACAACAGATTTTTTTCTGCTACACCCGGCTACGCTGCTTCGCTTCTTCTTCTTGTTTACTACTGGTGGTTGGCTTTGGTCGCAGTACCGCCACCTTCTGCTCTGGAGTGTAAACGCTTCGCCTATGAGAAAAAGGAGCAGCGCATGAACCGAACGAAACACACGTGAACCGAACCGAGACAGTCGAACCGAACGGTTCGGACGGTTTTCATAAACCATTCCATCCCTAATACATATATATATATATATATATATATGGAATTCAACACATGGTCCTCACTATAGCAGAAAGAGTATATGTGTGTGTGGCCATGTCTTTAATACCTGGTGGGGACAATTTCCTAGGAATATGCTACATTTTGGGGACTCATAGGTACTTGTGGGGACCAACAACTGGTCCCCATAAGGAAAGTTTCTCTTCTTGGGGTGGGGGTTAGGTTTAGGACTAAGGTGTGAATTGAGTTTAGGTTAGGTTTAGGGATAGGTATGTGTCGGTAATGGTTAGGGTTAGGGCAAGGGTCACGGTTAGGCCATATAAATTAGTGGGAAATGAATGGAAGTCAATGGAAGGTCCCCACAAGGATATTGTGACACAACATGTGTGTGTGTGTGTGTGTTTGGGGGGGTATTTTATCACGTCTTACCAGAAATGAGTCATCACTTTACAACCGCACACAATAAAGGTCTTTGCAAAGTGCAAGTGTCTCTGCATGTCGCCTTTGGCCATAGAGGGAAACTGGGAAAACCCGAAACAATGGAGCGCAATGTTTCAGGCATTATTAACACTAGATCAAAGCAATCATACAAGTCCATCCTTGTTTTTTCTCACTGCTTAAAGAAAAGCTTTTAACCGTCAGCCTCTCTCTCCCTCCGTCTTTCGCTTTCCCTCTATATCCTTTATTTGTCTCATATAGGCATGCATACACACTTCCTCACGGACCTCTTATTTTATAGCTGTTTTGTACACGCCCTCCGCAGCGGCAGGTCGGCAGCCGTCCTGTTAGCCTGGAATGATTAACTATGTGCACATAAAACTTTTAAAGAAACAAAGGCTGTTGGAGAAGCAGCAGAAGAGTCGGGGGGGAAAGCAGGCATCCTTCACAGGTCTGGTTTAACTCGTAAAGCTTTGAAATCACAGCTCTGCTTTGTTTAGCTTCTCACTGTGAGTTTGATCAGAGCAGGTTTAATACGAAGCTTCTCATGTTACAGTGAAATGCGAGAGATATGAAAATGGAGCTAAAGGTTTTGCTCTGCCTTGTGCCTGCGTTCGTCTTCACTATGCAAGGTAGGTTAACATTCTGTCCTTCTTTTCTCGATGTTATGCAGTTTGGAACGAATGCAATCAGAGCAAACTCTAGTGCATAGTTATGATTAAGCCTCCTGGACAGAAGGAAGTTATATTAGTACCACTCAATTAATTTTCTAATTGTTGTGTTACACATTTGGTTCACATTTCGTAAAGGTTTCATAAACATTCTTATTATAGAGTCTGAGTTGGAGCTCCTAATTTAGTTTTTCACGGATTCCTTCGTCATCCATTGCTGTGAAGATTGGAAACAGCAAACTGATCTCTATTTTTTTTTTTACCAGAGCTTCTCCCTGCAGGATGGATTCCAAGTTGTTTTGAAATGGACTTAAAACTACGGTGGCCTTGAAATGCAAACTGCAACTACAAATCTAAAACCGCAACTACATTAAGGAAATCGCAACTACATAAAGCAAAGCGCAACTACATTAAGGAAATCGCAACTACATAAAGCAAAGCGCAACTACATAAAGCAAAGCGCAACTACATTAAGGAAAGCGCAACTACATAAAGCAAAGCGCAACTACATTAAGGAAATCGCAACTACTTAAAGCAAAGCACAACTACATTAAGGAAATCGCAACTACATAAAGCAAAGCGCAACTACATTAAGGAAATCGCAACTACATAAAGCAAAGCGCAACTACATTAAGAAAAACAAAACTACATAAAGCAAAGCGCAACTACATTAAGGAAATCGCAACTACATAAAGCAAAGCGCAACTACATTAAGAAAAAACAAAATACATAAAGCAAACCGCAACTACATTAAGGAAAGTGCAACTACATAAAGCAAAGCGCAACTACATTAAGGAAATCGCAAATACATACAGCAAAGCGCAACTACATTAAGGAAATCGCAACTACATAAAGCAAAGCGCAACTACATAAAGCAAAGCGCAACTACATTAAGGAAATCGCAACTACATAAAGCAAAGCGCAACTACATTGAGAAAAACAAAACTACATAAAGCAAAGCGCAACTACATTAAGGAAATCGCAACTACATAAAGCAAAGTGCAACTACATTAAGAAAAAACAAAATACATAAAGCAAAGCGCAACTACATTAAGGAAAGTGCAACTACATAAAGCAAAGCGCAACTACATTAAGGAAATCGCAAATACATACAGCAAAGCGCAACTACATTAAGGAAATTGCAACTATATAAAGCAAAGCGCAACTACATTAAGAAAAACAAAACTACATAAAGCAAAGCGCAACTACATTTTTTTTCCTTAATGTAGTTGCGCTTTGCTTTATGTAGTTGCGATTTCCTTAATGTAGTTGCGCTTTTAGATTTGTAGTTGAAGTTTGCACTTCAGGGCCACCGTATAAAACCCTTAAGGCTGATTTATACTAAGAAACCAGGTGGTCTGCGTGTGTCATGCAGTTAACGCAGATATGCCCCGCACCTCCCCAAAATTGTAGTTGTGCTGCAGTACCGCAGACAGGAGGCCTCTGATTGGTCAATTCTACATCCGCTCTACTCTATGCGTATTTCCTGTTTGGTTCCATACCGGCTTGTTTTGTTTGTCTGACCGCCATTGTGGAAAATGACTGGTGAAGATGGAGCAGCTAGCAGAGCGAGGTGCGAGAGAACGCTGGGAACCTTTTTCCACCTGGATCCCAGTTTTTCCACTTCCTCGCCGCCTCGGCCGTATCTAGACCCACAGCTAGTTTCTGATCGGCCCTCTTTCGTTGTGGCGTGGAATAACGTAGCGCAGACCACGCTTCAATATTGGGCAGAAATCAAATCTATATCTGTGTCGTAGTTGCGATAAGCTCGCTGTGACACACTGCTGCAGGAATATACGCAGTTGAAGTTGTTTGAAGTTGTTCATACTTGGAGAAGATCAAACACATTAAATGCATTAAACTAGCAGAACCAGAGGAGTCTTTTCCTAACCGTGACTGAACAGAAATATTAAGAAATAACATTCTTCATTAAATGAGCAGTCCTTTTCTCTATTTACTAATATTCTTTATATTCACGTGTTTGTCTACAGAGTCGTTGAAACTGGACGTGAGCTCCGAGATCACTACAGAGTGTGACAAACCAGTTTATCTCCACTGCAACACATCCCTTCATAACGGACTATCAGTCAAACGCATGGAGTGGTCCCAAGGCAACATGTCTCTGTGTTCTGTGGACAGCCAGGAAACAATAACCTCAACGCAGAGACACTTTGAAAGCAACTTTCACTGCAGCTATAAAGATGGACGTCTCACCCTGGTGTTTCGGAAAGTGCTGCCTCTGGAGAGTGGAAAGCCCTTCAGGTGCAAATTGCAATCTAACAAAGGAGTGGCCCATGATTATACCAGGCTGCAGCTGCAAGGTCAGCGTCCAGGTTTAAAACTTTATTCTTCCTTATCTTTTTTAGTTGGTAAGGGAACAATAGAACATGTTTGGAGAAATCTGAGCATTCAGTCATTCTTAAAACATATTTCCTTAAAGTCAGAAAACTGGGCTTCACATTTCTGTGCATCGGAAATTATGCACTTTGGAGATTCTTCTTTCCTGCCATTGTTTTTAGATTCTTTGATTTTTTTCCCACTCAACAGCTCTGAATGTATAAAAGTATTATTCAAACCATGAATGGCTACACTGCAAAAAATCTAAATCTAGATAAGTCATTTTTTTCTTAAAATAAGTGCATTTGTTCTTGAATTGAGGAGGTAAAATAGGCATTTTGCCAATGGAACAAGGCAATTTACATTTTAAATAAGAAAACACCGTAGCATTGTCTTATTTCAAGTGCATATTATCTAATTATCTTATTTTAAGAGTAAAATTACTCATTACATTGGCAAACTATCTCATTTATCTACTCAAATTCAGAGTGAATGCACTTAATTTAAGAAAATTTTACTTATTTCTAGATCGTTTTTGCAGTGTAAGAGATAAAGACTCTGCTTCAACACCGGAAAAATGATATAGAAATAAGTACACATTTCCTAAATTAAGTGTATTTAACCTTAATTTAAGTAGGTAAATGAGAGTTTGCCAATGGAATGAGTATTTTTACTCTTAAAATAAGATAATTAGATAAAATGCACCTGAAATAATACAATGCTACGGTGTTTTCTTATTTTAAGTGTAAATTGTCTTGTTCCATTGGCAAAGTGTCTCTTACCTCCTCAATCCAAGAACAAATGCACTTATTTTAAGAAAAATGCACATACTGTTTATCTTTACTGTGGAAGCTGTTGTTTCTTTTTAAATACAAGAGTCATAAAATTATGAGAATGATGTAAGGTACCGAGAGTCTGGTAGACTGTGGCATTTAAACAATGCCGTTTTGTACAACATGATGCAAAAAAATGTCCCCCA
Source organism: Cyprinodon tularosa (assembly GCF_016077235.1). Lineage (NCBI taxonomy): Eukaryota > Metazoa > Chordata > Actinopteri > Cyprinodontiformes > Cyprinodontidae > Cyprinodon > Cyprinodon tularosa. The sequence continues at coordinate 181,423 of NW_024039565.1, read as the reverse complement.
AACTAATATTTCATCACTACCGACCTTTTGATCCATTTATTGTGTGTGGATCAGTGGATCAGCAGTTTCTAAAGTTCCGTAAATCCTCTAATATAGGCCGGGGCCTTTATTTCACTCAGGTGCATCTTGGTCCAGGCCATTATCGGAAGGAGGCCAGAATTAGAGGCAGGCCTCTATGTCTATTTGATCAAAACAGACGACCAGTGGAATGAATAAAATCGGATTGTGTCTCTTTGAACCGATAAAATACCAGGTTCATTTATTGAAAAAGTACTATAACGGTTTACAGAACATTATTCAGACATCTTCCAGCAGCTGTTATTTTTCTGCACGGCAATACGAAAAAAAGAAAAAGACACAGAATGGATTCTTGGCCAAACAAAGTTTTAAAATAAATTAATGGAAACTGTTCTGCCATCACAGCCGGTCATAAAAACCAAACAATCCGGCCTCCTGTCTGCAGCACTGTCTGCGCTAAGGATGGGAATTCCCAAGCTAATGGATTGGATTCGTTAGCAAACACTGCCCCCCTGTGGTACTTGCATGTTACTATCACAGGTTGCTGAGGACTGCACAGGAACATCGTTGGTTCCAATTATAGCCTCGGCCTGTATTAGCGTCCGGCCATTATTTACCCCCGCCGACAGCAAAACCGGCCATTATTAGAGACCCGGCTGCTAATGGAATACAGGCCAATATTCGAGGATTTACGGTAATCAGGGTTTTGACATTTTATTTGTGAGTCTTTGTTTGAGATTAAAAGCAATAAAATGTATAAACTGTAGCTAAATAAGGAACCATTAGGGCCAGTTTCAGCTTCATGGTGTGTCCTGTGTCGTGTTGGTGTACGGGGGGTAACGAGGGGCGATCAGCCTCTAACGACCACCTCCCTCCCCATCAGGAATCGTAAGGTCGGGAGAAAATCACACGTTTGAAATTCAATCAGCTTTCCAAAGGTGGTTGTGGGTAAATCCTGCTGTTGAAGCAGATCGACGAGCCGACTTACGAGAACCTCAAGCACTGCGCAAACAAGAGAGTTCTTCTTCCAGATTGACACCGCTGAGTCCGACGTGTGGTTTTTAGACGTACAGTGTGAGCAGGTAGATTATGTCAGAGCGTCGGGCCATACAGTGGAAGAACAAACATCATGAGCTCTGAACTTTTAAACCCTGCGGGCTCATCGTACAGTTTAAGCTGTAGCTGGGTGCCATGATTAAATATATAAGACAGACAATGTAGTGTATGGAAAAAGAAATGTCGTTTAAAACTAAACTAAAACTAAAAGTGCAGCCTTGAAAACAGTAATAAATATATAGTTAATATATAGTAAATAATATACAGTATACAATGTATAAATAAATTAAACCATTTTACAAAACATGAATCAGTGTGATGGCGGTGGGGAAGAAGCTGCTGCAGAACCTGCTGGTCCTGCATTGAATGCTGGGAAGCCTCTTCCCAGAGGGCAGCAGGGAGAACAGTCCATGGTGGGGGGGTGAGGGGTCATTGATGATGTCACGGGCTCGGGACACGCAGCGCTGGGATGAAATGTCTTTAATGGAGGGAAGAGGAGCCCCCATGATCCTCTCTGCTGTTCTCACCTTCTTCCAGTCTGAGGCGCTGCAGCCTCCACACCACACAGTGAGACAGCTGCTCAGAACTAAATTGGGACATTTTTAAGTTTACTAAAGTATACTTAAGGTATACTTTAGTAAAGAATAAAGTAAACAATAGTATAGGCAAGTACACTTGTTAAGTATAAGAAATATAGTTTAGAATAGAGGTCTTCAACAGGGGGTTCATGACCCCTAGGGGGTCCGCGGAGGTACTGCATGGGGGTCGCGAAAATTTTGGTTGATTCATTTTTTTTTTTTTTTTTTATATATTCCCTCCTCAATTAAAATGTCTTTAAATCCACATGAACATGAATCCATCAGACTGTAGTAAACAGATAAATGGAGGCAGAAGATGTCTTTCAGTCATCAATGCTCACATTCAGAGACACACAGGAGCTCTTTCAAGCTGGACACCGTTTCATTCACAACACCTGTCCCATCAACCAGGAATCAGAAATACTTTAATAATCCCAGGGAGGGATTACTTTAGTTACATTACTCCATCTGTAATAGAGTGACTATAGGACCAGGTTGATAGAACACAATTTCATACATATATATATAATTAGGGGGTCCCCGCTCCATCTTGTCATCAGTTTGGGGGTCCTTGGCCTGGAAAACGTTGAAGACCCCTGGTTTAGAATAAGTAAACTAAGTGCAATGCCTGATTTTAAGTATGAAATTAGTGCACTTTTAGTATACTTGAATAGACTACTTTTTGCATGATATCCTTAGTGCAGGATATCATGAAAAGTTGTCAAACACAAGCAGTTCTGTCTCCGGTTGCTTCTACCCTAAAAATGACAAAAGTTGATACAGAAACAGATCAACACGTGGGCAGGAGAGAGAGGCTACACATGCATGAAAAGGAAGTCACAAGCACTCATATTTGATGATGAAGATTCTCAGTCATTCAGGTCATAGTCATTCCGTTAAAGTTCAAGTGTCTGGATCTGCAGTGAGTTTAAGGCCCCGTCCACACGAAGTCAAAACGAACACGAGACGCTAATATTTTCCAGAACGTTTGTCGTAAAGACGGAGACGTAAAATAAATGTGATCGTCCACACGAATGCATGAAAACGCTGCAAAATGTATGCCAGGCCTGTAAGTGGCGCTGTGGTGCCAAAGCAAAGATAGGCGACGAAATGTTGGGCATGCGCAGTAATATTTATACATGGTTGCCCTGCGGGTCCATTTTCGTGGTTCAGTCAAATTCAGGTGCTGAACTATGTGGTCGATATTACTCTGTTCTTCCTGGAGATATTCCAGAAGAAGAAGATTCTGTTGTAAGCCCGACAGCAGGGTGAGTAGCATGAGCAGCAACCATTCAACACAGTACGGCGCCATTGTTGTTGTGATACTGTGTCGCGCATGCGTGTTTAGAGGCGACGCTATGACGCATGCGTGTAAGAAAAAAAATGCGGTTAGAGATTAAAGATGGAAACTTCCCAAAATCTTCCCACTCATAAGGCTGAATAAAAAAAAGATCGTTTACAGACCCCCGAAACGCCGGCTTCGTATGGATGAGAGGCTGGTTTGGTGAAAAATTTGTGCGTTTAGGCCAGGGTTTGACTTCGTGTGGACGGGGCCTGAGTCTAGACAAACGACAACGGCAATCCCCCCCCCCCTTTAATGACCAACCCTCAGAATCATAGACAGGTTTCAGATATTACAGGCTAACGATGGAACCAAACGACCCATTCATTGGTTCCCATTTGCATGTGTCCAAGCAATTCAAGTCCTTGTCTATATAAAGACTCAAACTCACTGTGGTTCCAGAAATTTGAATTGAGAAAGCTTCCTGGAGAGGTGGAGAAACGTCTTCAAATCTAGGAAACCAAGTCCAGTGGATATTTTTTGAACTTTTACGGAACTCTTATTTGAGACATGAATCTTGTAGTAATAAAGTTGAATGCATAAGGCTGAGCATACACTGCATGATATGTTCAATCATTGTCTGCAGCTACAGCTCAAACTGTACCATTAAACTTCAGGGTTTAAAGGAAAGTCCGGTCAGCAAGAAATAATCAATGGATCATTATCTAGACGTAAAACGAATATGTTACCGTTAATCAGTAAAAAAATGTTTTCGTCGCGATCACAGAGTCTGGGAGCGGCCATTTTTGCCCAAATATAGTAGCTCCTCCCTCCTGCCATCTTCCAGCAGTGACGTCACGGTGCGGTAAGCCTAGCGCCATTCTCCCCGCTTTCCAAGCTAAATCAATGGGAACTACTAGACACATCTGCAATCAACAACAATTATTGAAGATTTCCAGAGGACTTCACCATTGAAATTCACCAGAGCTATAGTGAAACTGACAATGCCCACGTGCATGGCAGCTGGATGCTGGAATACATCGGGTAAAAGTGAAAAAAAGAGTTATTCCACCTTTCTGATCCCTGATCCTCCACGGACGGGTTGGTCGTTGGATCGCCAACTTGAAGAGGGAGGATTTGCCATCGAACTTCTGGCCAGAGAAAAAACCCGTAATATGTAGCCAACATTTGGAAGAAGAATGTTTTCAAGATGACTTGGATAATAGCGCGTTGTGACAAACACCAGATACAGCACTGGGACTTGATCAACAGCGCTCTGATGCGATCTACCTATTGATGCTGTGTCTCTAAAAACCACATATCAGACTCAGCGCCAGGAGATGGTGCTGGAGGGACTCCTTTGTTTGCACATGCGCAGTGCGTGAGGTTCTGGTAAATCGGCTCGTAGATCTGCACCAACATCAGGATTTGCTCAACAACATCTTACGACGGCTGATGGATTTCAAACAAAATTTTCTCCCGATCTTACGATTCCTGATAGGGAGGCGGTCGTGAGAGGCTGATCGCATCTCTTTACCACCTGTGTCCTACATGACGCAGGACGCACGGGGAGAATCGGCTCGAAGAGCACAGAAGCTCTTACGGTGTATGCCAGGTTTAAAATGTCCAAAATTTGTGTGAACGTTTCAAACATCTTCTTCTTTGTCTTTCCTTTTAGAGTGCTGCAGGACAGTTGAAGCCGTCATGAACAGCCACGGTCCGTCCTGCACTTTCAAACATGCCTACCCTGATGGAGAGGTGCACTGGTATTATGACTCTACAAACATCTCGGAAAAGTCTGTGAGACACCAGACTGCTAAAAGCATAGATAACCATGGCTGGATGATCATCCGCAGCTGGTTGACCTTCAATAGCACGCTGGAGCGAGAGTCACACAAATCGTACAATTGTTCATTGAAAAGTTCAACATCGGGGAAATACATTGCAAGCTCTTTAATTCTGACACCCGAACTTCTGTCCTCGGGAGGCGATGCAGAATACAACATGTCTGACGGAAACGGAGTGAGATCTCTGCAAGCTGTGAAGATCGCTTTAACTATTCTAGTCTCACTTATTGTCCAGCTGGAATAGAGACAAAAAACATTTCACTGAGCCTGATGACACACCAGGTGAATAATCATCAGTAGTAACATGGTACAGTTTTTTTTTCCCTCATTCAATACGTAGGGTAACAGAACAGAGTTGAGTGGGTCGCCTCTCTGGGTTTGAATATTGTTTTTCCTTCCTTCTGATTTTTACTCAGGTATCAAAAGGAAAAAAACGAGGATAATGAGGGTTCTGATTATTTCTGGAAGCCTTTGGCTGATATACAGCTTTTGATCAGGGAGCAAAGCTTGTTGGCTTCTAACAAACAACTAGTAAAACACAAGTGGCTCAGACAGAGCTTCATTTAAACTTGATTTTAAAGTGATTAACTTGTATATAAATAGTATTTATTTACACAGGGGCTGATTTAGGAAATGTGGGGCCCTAGGCAAAGACAGGCAGGGGGCCCTTTGAATGGAGAAGCCAACACATCAAACCGATATAGAAATGTTAATAGAATAGACATCCATGATCTGTTCTAGGTTGTGTCCCTCTCTTCTTGTCCCTTTTCTTCTTGTTTTCCTCTCTATGTTTTGTACTCAGCTGACTTTTCATGCTGTCTCTAAAGGAATGAAAGATTTTTTCCAAGCACTAAGCTCACTTAGCTGATTGCTCCTTCCTGTGTTTCCAAAAAGGCCAAAGTAAATAACCCAGTCCTTCTTTTCACTGTAGACAAGCCATGATCTGCTTATCTGTTCTCCATTTTTCATTTGGATGAAATAATAGCTGCATGAATCATGACAGCAGACAAGATAGAGGAGAGCAGGAGGCGGGGTTACCAATCTACTCGCTCTGGAGAGCAGAGTTCGCTGCTTTTAGATGTTGTCTCCAAAGTCTCCAGTAGCAGAAAAAAGTCTCTAGATTTGGCGCAAGGAGCTTTTTAGAAATCAAAGTGCTAGAGGGGTCTGAAAAGTGGCTAAATATAGCGACTAAAGTGCTAAGTTGGCAACACTGCTCTTTGCGTGGTTTGTTTTTAGCAAAAGGTTTTTGATCAAACACATAATTAATGTACACAAATAAGGAATAGTTGTATTAACCATACATGTAAACTGAGTTTTATGGGGCCCCTAGAAACTTGGGGCCCTAGGAAACTGCCTAGTATTGCCTCATGGTAAGTCCGCCCCCGGCTCACAGGTCACACATCAACTGGCCTAAAGATAAATGGGGAAATGTTTTCCAAAATGAATAAAAGTAAGATAATTTTGGGCTCCAGAAAAAGTCATTCAATTCCAAAACAGACAATTTTAGCTGAAATCCACAGTTAAGCTCATCAGTTCAGACATTATACTGCAGGTGTTCCTCATTCACTGGAATTTAATCCAAAACATAACTAATGTGCACAAATAAGGAATAATTGTATTAACTAACCCCCCCACCCACCCC